>NC_136634.1:30155843-30290843 GCF_949748355.1 Melanostigma gelatinosum | reverse complement strand
GACATGGGATTTATTTTACTTTTTTCTTCTTTTTTTTACCATGGTACTGAATTAGTATTGAAAATAGTGGAATTTCTCTTGTTTTATTATCGACTTCTGAATATCTGCTATCGTGACATCACTAGACTTGTGCCAGGTTGGAAGTGTGGTAGAAATGCTAACGTCAGGACTTGTATGGATATGTGTTAAAGAAAAACTGTAAAATTGGCCTTCCATTCACGTCACGAGGTGCATGAGTAAAAGGGGTCTAAAAAAACCTGTCTGTGTAAACCAGCCAGACCCTTCAAATGTACGTTCTCCATGTGCGAGTGTGAAGTTTAGATGCAGCAGTCTCGTCCTCTCCGTCACCAGGAAACCCCGGCTAGCCAGCACTAATCCTCCTGGAGCATCTCTGTTAGGCCAGAGGTGACCTTAAGCGCCCCCCAGTGTGTGGTCTGGACGCTCTCTCATATCTATTTAGATCCGTGTCACTCTGTTCTGTCTGTCTCGGTGATGGGCCTGTTGTTTAGTGTCGTACAGCTGCGGGCTTGGGCCGTCACTTTGTGCTATCGCGTTAGCTCAGTAGATGGAAGCTTACGTCTACGGTTCCTGTGTAAGCCAGATCACTACTTCCTGTTTGATGGGAACGTTTTAAACAGTGATTTATCGGATTAGTTTGACGCTTGTTGTCTCAATGAATATGTTTGGTCTATAAAACCGGAATCAGAAATTTCCATCACGATATCTTCGAGCACAAGGTGACGCCATTAAATGTCTCGTTTTGTCCAACCGAATCCTAAAAATGTCAGAATCATAGCGCTGTCGATGCTCACAACAAGCAAGAAGACAACAAGTGTAGCCGGCAAAGCACCATAAACCAATTGTAATTATCTGTAAACATTTTTCACATTCATGGACTACTTTATTGCTTTTATACAAGCCCTGTAAAGAAAGGAGTCGAGTATTACCTGTATTATAAAGAATCAAAGATTGAATATCCTGAAAACAATTTGATTTGGCTGAAAAATATTTGTAAGACCTCCTGTTTCTGAAGCATCTTAAAACAAATCGGTCTTCTTTGTAAAACCCCTCCTACATATTTTAAGTGCTTTTATCAGTGAACTGTTTGTGACAGTCACATCTGAAAAACTCTGAATGCGACAAGTTCAAATAATTCGGAGGGGCGAGTCCGCTCGTTGTGCTAACCTCGGCACATGCTACTAACAGCGCACAGCAAATATAAGTATCCGGGCGGAACTCGCACTGCAGAGCTTTGGTTCCACATTAACGTGCATCAATCTACACACATTTTAGAAACGCTAAAATGGGTCACCAAATCTACTTTGGCGGACGTTAATATACCTGGGCGGCCCGCCCAAGTAAAGATGCACGGGAAACACTAAAATAAGCCCTCAGTGCTCCACTTATGACATGCTTAAAACATATGTGCTGTGTACAGGGTCCGTAAGTGCAGTACTGCAGCTTGAGTTAAATGTCTTAAGAGTGCTGTTTTACCACAGCTTGGTTGCTGATGCCAGGACCTCTTTCAGTTCAAACTTCACAGAGTGATTTGTTCTTTGTCTCAGTGAGGCTGCAAGCTTTGAAAGTTACTTTCTATGATACATATGATTCAAACTAACTATGAAACAGTATAATACACAGATAGAGATCAGAAACAGACTCTCAAAGCTCGATAAAACCGGAATCTTGGTTGTTAAAATCCACATGGTGGATTAATGGCGAATGGATTAATGTTGTGTCTCCTTGAAGGACACTAGGTTGCTGTGGGACAGTGTCCACACTGATGAGGCGGTGTGTCTTAATGCCGTGGGATTACAGTCGCCCCGCGGTGCCAAACCGCAGCGTAGCGCTCTGCCGTCCTGCCAGGCCAGACCACAAGCTTCCCCAGAGGCACCGCGGCAGCTGCTGTGACAGCCACGGCCTCCGACAGCGGAGGTCAACGTCCTCGAGTCAGACACACACACACACATTATATACGCTTATATATGTTGTCCAACTTTTTTTTTTTGTTTTCTATCTGGTAGCGTTTGAAGGACAGAAATGTAAAACTTGTTTGTGCACATTCAAAAGATCTTTTCGGTCTTTCTTTTGGATGGCCTCTGATTCTGAGTTTTTTTTAATTTCAGCCAAAGCTTGTTTGCTGTTTTGGTGTCTTGTTGTGAACTTGACTTTATAGCTAAAGTTGGTGCTTCAGGGGAAAATTCAAATGCCGTGTCACCTCAACAGGTGATCAGATAGATCAGAAGTGTTCTGATTTGCACGTTTGCACACTGCAAACCGTTGTCTGCCATGTTCATTTGGGAAATACAGCATCAGTGAAGTCAGTCTCAGGACGGTGACACTGAAAGAAACAGCACTCAGATAAAAGTGATAATAATTTCAGATAATTCCAAATAAATCGTTCCTCTGCCCTTGAGGTAGAAATCACAAAGCCCTCTGGGTAAATGGCAGAATGCATAATTTGGGGTGAAGAAGAACCTCTTGTTGTATGAAGTGGAGCCAATTTATTGCTTCTCTATTTGGAGAAATTCAATCGGATCAGTTCAAATCAGTTGTTTCTCTATAAGACTGATGCAATAATAAGAATGATTTACTCGACCCAAAACCAAACAGCAGTCACAGCTTCACTGTTTACCAATAACAGCATTCAAAGGTGTGAGAAGTGAGTTTCTTCAGTTACAGAACACAGTTGCAGGATGTTGGACTTGTGTACTTGGTGCCGGTAAAAACAAAAAAGGTTTGTAATGTTTCAAATGTTATTTATCTTCTCCTTTCCAGGCTCACCTCTCCTCCTGTTCGCCAACCGGCGCGACGTGCGGCTGGTGGATGCCGAGGGCGTGCGGGGCGAGTCGGCCATCGTCGTCAGTGACCTAGAGGACGCGGCGGCGGTGGACTTCCTGTATTCCGAGGGCCTGATATTTTGGACGGATGTCAGCGAGGAGGCCATCAAACAGACGCACTGGAATCAGTCATCCAACTGTAAGGCCGTTTATTCTCCTGCTTCCTCATAAAACCAAACATTTACTGTAGCTACATGTTAAAGGGTTTTGGAGAAGAACGCATCCCCCCTCTTCCCACAGTTTGTTTCACACTGTGTATGTTTTGTGGTTGCAGCCCTTAAAGAAGCGCTGGGAACCGGCCAGACTGTGGTAGTGTCGGGGCTGGACAGTCCCGACGGGCTGGCCTGTGACTGGCTGGGCAGAAAGCTCTACTGGACAGACTCGGAGACCAATCGGATTGAAGTGGCCAACCTGGACGGCACCTCCAGGAAGGTCCTGTTTTGGATGGACCTGGACCAACCCAGAGCGATCGCCCTCAACCCCGCTCAGAGGTAACAAAAACACGCTCTGCACACTACTCCAAGATAAGATTATGAATGTATTTATGAGTTCACAACATAAAGGCGACAGCTTAATCAGCCAGTCTCTCTCCGAGTTGGCGTGGATTGTTACATTTGTTTAAAGTGAAAGCGTATTTGTTCTAAAAACTTTTAAAATGTCACACAATCGTTGATATCCTCTGCTCTCGTGAAGATAAGGTCGCCTGCACCGGTAACAAACAACACACTGACAGAATCTATGTTTTTGTGTTTTTACCCGAGCTGGACCAGAAAATATTCAGCTAAAACTGATCCCCACTGTTCATCCGTGAAGTTTGCCGGAAGCGATGTAATGTAGCCCGGATGCATTTTATGTGGCGTGAGCACTTTAAAAAAGATTGCCTTTTGAATGCTACGTAGTTAGTTGCTGATTCGGAGGCCCTTTGGCCTTTTAATAGCCACACAAAGAGCATGCCTTCTTTAAATGAACATTTTGAACTATAGTAGCAACACAGTGTAAACAATGCCGAAATATCGTTCGTAGCCTAGCATACTTGAGCTAAAGGTGCAGGGTGCAAAGATGTGAGGGTGAATGGAGAAGATGGTGGAGGAGAAGGCCTGCTCCCTCCATGCTTTGACCTCACGCTGACCTCCCTTCTCTCTTTAGATCAGATGATAGATATGTTGTTTACTTATGATTTTGTGTTAACAGTTTTCATGATGACACAGGGTACAGAAGTCTCCAACCATGACCTCTGCAGAGCTTGTCTGAAGACTGCATTTAAACCAAGAGGTTCAGTGAGTCCACTGAGCTCCTTAGTTCAGGCTACATGCACTGAACCCTTTCCTTATACTGCAATTAAACACTCTTTTATCCCGTATTGCTCAATCCTTATGGGTCCTTCGTACTGTAAACGGCCTGAATACCACGTCAGCTCCAGGACCAGTCCGATTGTACGGCTTACATTCATATAGATTACGATAACCACAGGGTGTGTCTGTGTTTGGCGCTGTTGTCATATCTGTTGGTCACACTGTAACTGAAGCTGGACGGGTGCAGGGCAGGCGGAAGAGAAGAGGAAGCCCTCAGTGAAACTATGCAGTTTAACCACTTCATTTAAGTGAATGTTACGACCCCAAAACTGTCCTTTTATAATGGCTCGTGGTTGAAAATGTAGGTACAGGAACGAAGACAAACAAGATCCAGGTTGTTCTTGTCCTTTATATCAGTATACAGTCGAGACGTTCAGATACCTGAACTTGTTTGTTGGCTGTTACCGAGTACCGATTCGATACCACAGCATGAAAAGCACATCGCCGTTTTATTATCATGGCTTTTAGATGCAGTGGTTGTGTTTTCCAGAGCTGATGATGAGCTGATGATGGGCTGATGATGGGAGTAGCGAGTTACACGTGTTGTTTTTGTTCCTGCGTAAATGAGCTGATACATGATCACGTGATGTCGGATCGGTACGATGGACTCGCGCCTTCTCCAATACCCAGCACTTTAGTCTGCATTGGAGACATTTCACATACGGGTTATTGGAACAACTCTGGTATACAGTATATGAATTCAGGTCATTTGAGCATGCATATATACAAGGTCACCATAATCAGGTCCACGGCCCCAGAGCCTCCTTCACCTTGGGCCTCGTCCAAGCCAACCCTCCGCCTTCACTGCGATGAACACACACGCTTTTACAGCCCACATGAGCACCAAATGTGGATTAATCCGCAGCTGAAAATAGTCCCCATCAAATGCACTATTTATTTTCCTTTTGAATAACGTTTAATAAAAGCTGCAGTGACCAGCTGTTTTAGGAGTTTACTGAGGCTTTTTAGAAGTGACACTACTGGCCTCTATTGTATATGTGAGACGTTTTGTTTAAGAGTTACGTTTACAGTAGGAGCCGATTATTGACATTTGGGTTTGAGGTTGTTTTTTGTTGCCTAAATCTGATCAAATTGCTTTAAGAATAAGTCGTTTTCAAACATTCATCTTTCAAGCCAGGTTTATTTACTTTGAGTCTATCGATTTCACTCAAGACAGTCAAAGTTCAAGTTAAGGACAGGTTAAGTGCCGCTCAGTCAGTGTTTAGCCAGTTATACTCAAGTCAACTTCAGTTGTGTTTAAACCAATGAAATCAAATCCGCTCAAACCAAATGCGAGTCTTTTCAGAAAGTTATTTTTGCTTCAGTTCAAGATAGTGTAGTCGACTCATGCATTGTCGGAATCAGTCACACAAATACAATCACAGCACCGTCTCTCTGCTTTTCCTCTGGAATTGTCGTGTCTACGTTGCCGGCCAAAGGAATGCAGATCTCATTCATTCATTCTGAAACTAGAGACACACACACATAACTGTGTGTGTGTCTCAGAAAGAGAGCTAGACACACACGATACCACGGCATTTAATAAGTAGCATTCAAACCAATAACTATCGGTTGTCTGACAGGCTGATTTATTGGGCTTCGATTTATTTGACTGGTAACTGGAACAGAGCAGAGCCGGAGTAGTTTTACTGTATATACAGTTTATGGTCTGGTAAAAACATATCTTTGGTACTACACCTATTTACCGGTATATACACTTTCTTTTCAATTATTTTTATCCTCTCAATCTTTTCCCCCTGAAATTAGTCATTTATTGAGAAGCGTCATTATGACAATAGATTCATGGACTGATCATAAAATAGAGAAAATGAATGACAGGACAATAAAATGACATGTACATGAGAAACAGAGATGGAGGGAGAATCAAAAACATTTGAGATATGTAGATACGGTGGAATAACAAAGAAAAAAATCATTTAAAGTTGAAAACAATTGTAAGATTCTGTCTTTCGGTATCATTAGCGTAAGGGTTAGCATGACTCTCACACGAGGAAGGAATCAGGTTAGGGCTTGATTTTGCTCATCAAATAATCTGATTATTACTTTGATTAATCGACAATTAATCTGCTAAAAAATAACTAAACATATTCCTCATGTTGTTGTTCAACACGTTTACTACACATTGGATTAAAATGTAGTGAAGATAAAACCATCACCAGTTTTAGCGCGTCGAGGCGCACCAGTGTCGGACCATCTCCGGGGTCGGGGCCGAACTGTGCAGGAGACCAGAGAGACAGACGTTTAGCTCTCAGCTCTTCTGCAGCTTCTTTCTGAATCTCTGGAAGTTCAGTTTGTCTCCTGCGTCCTTGATTGTGCTTTATTTTTACTGTATACGATTCCTCACTGATGATGAAAACACAACACTTACCGATTGTTGCTGCTTCATAATAAAAGCGTTTGGATAGTAAAATAACAGGCGACTTTTCTTGTGAAGAATTTGTAGGAAATTAAAGGTGTTTATCGGCAAAGTAGCGGAGCTTTGTTAGCAGCTATTCATCGATAAAACATGTGCGCAGCAAATATGAGATTTATTCAAATGTGTTTATCCGACCGAGTCGAGCCAAGCCAGCACACACGTATGTACGCAGGGTTATACTCTCCTCTAAATGGCTAAATGCAGTTTGTTTCTTTCCCTACAGCTACATGTACTGGACAGACTGGGGGGAGGAGCCCAGGATAGAGCGTGCTGGAATGGACGGCAGCAACAGGTACTATAGAACTGCATAACCCTTAAGCACAGCTTCTGTAGCCACAGTGATGTTTGTAGAGTACAGTATCCTCCAGTGCAGCCAGATGTGCAGAAGCACTACCAAGTTCTTCAACAACGCAACAAAGTGAAAGCAGCAGTTGTACGATCATGGCCTTCTGTTTCTTCACAGGAAAGTCATCGTGGTGGTGGACATCTACTGGCCCAACGGTCTGACCATCGACCTGGTGGAGCAGAAGCTGTACTGGGCAGACGCCAAACTCAGCTTCATCCACAGAGCTAACCTGGACGGATCGGCACGGTACGGCTCCTTTTTGTGTGAATTCAGACAAATATGCTGAAGAAAAAGCTAATTTTAACAAGCTACACTTAATGGTAAATACCTGTAATCATAAACAAACTTACAAAAAGGGAGAGGAGGGGTTTTTTACAGATACGGTTCAGTTAAACAACACACAGAGAAAAGTGTAATGACATGAGGCTATAGCCTGGCTGTAGAGTTGGCTTCAGACCTCATCCCTTTCCTGCAGCATACACTAAAGCCAGAAACAGATGATATGAAATATCTTCCCCCAGCGACCAGAATCAGAGCACAGGGGCGATGCTGTAGCAATAATGATGCTAGCAGATATATTTGCAGAGAGCAGCAAAGCTCTGGCAAAACAGAGGGAGCGTCTTTACTTTTTTTTTTGTATACCTTAAAGTACTTGAGTCTGAACTTGGTTCGACTTCACTCCCTTCATGGCATGTTTCTCAAAAACTCTTGTCAGTGCATGATGCAAAGAAAACAGTTCTTTGAAGATGAATTAAGACTTGGCGGTCACTCATCATCAACATCTCATTTTATTCTAAATGCAGGAATCATGCATTCCAATAATGTATAAGAATGTAAGACTGTGTGTGTGTGTGTGTGTGTGTGTGTGTGTGTGTGTGTGTGTGTGTGTGTGTGCGCGCCCTTGCACTTTTGTCCTGGCAACAGACATATGCTTCCTCTGTGACTCTGTCATAATGCCGTAAGCCTCACAGGGAGGGTGTAACGCGGGAAAGTGGAGCTTTCAGTGTGCTGTGTGCGTGACTTCCTCTGTGGGCGCCCCCGTGCACTGTACGCAACAATTAACCTGCACATACCCGTGCGAGCCGCTCTCTTGTCTGTGCGGGAGCTGGACTCCAGGGAACAGGGAGGCTGCTATAGAAGAAGAATGCAGAGATAAAGCTGAACATGGTGTTGGGTTTGGGAGTTGAGAATTCCTCGTTGTCTAACTTCTTGGAATCGCATGCCTCTGTGGCTATTGATTCCTCCTATTGATGCTTTCCGACAGTTGCCATGTGCACGCTGTATCGTGTTGTTGAAAAGCGAGGCGCTGACAAACCTGATGGGGATGAACCCTACAATGTGAACAACAGATCACTGTTGAACTCGGTCGGAGTAATTCTTCCACTTATGAATAATTTGTGTTGCGTTCTGAGGGTATCATCACCACACTCCCCTCTTTGGTCCAGTCCATAGACTGTATATGAGAGGTGGACGTGGTCATCGTGACGTCATCCATTGGTTTGTGGACCGATGTTTTGAGGCCTCGAGTTTGTCGATCTTGCCGTCGCCATCTTGGCTTTTTTTGCAACCGATGAACTGAAGTGATCATATTTGGAATGTGGAGGAGTGACGTGGAGACGCCGGATACGTCTCTGGTAGCAGCAGCGACCTGTCAATCACAGTAAGCCCGCCCTAAAGCATCCCCTGCTTTATGGTCTGTGTGACTCTAAATGGACCATAATGTACTAAATGAACATCATGCTGTATTGAAGAAGACTTGAAACTAGAGATTGAGACATAAACTCATGTTTACAATGTTTACTGAGGTAATAAATCAAGAGAGAAGTAGAGTCATTTTCTGTTGTCTCAGGTATCAGCTGCTTTTACCGACAAACTTACATTGTCTGTTTGACTAGGTGGGAATAAAATGCACAAACTTTACGGTTCAAATACAATTTCGAGATCCCCGACTAAAACCTAAACGATTTTTCGCCCCGTTCGACTTCTTCAGAGAAAAGGGAGGAGGGGAAGAGAAAAATAGAGAGTATGAGAGAGTTGTCCAACACAAACAGAGCTGTGGTATGGAGGCCCCAGTAAAAACACACACACACAGCACCACACACACTCTCTCACAGCTCAAGCTGGCCTTCTCTCCTTCAGTCCGCCCATCAGCCTTCTTTCTCTACATCTTACCGTTCGCTCTGTTTCAGATCGTTCCAGATCCGACCTCGTAAGATTGTGACTGTTAGGTAAAAGTGAAAAGGTTCAGACATGAGACCGACGTGTTGAATCAGCATGAGATTAAAGCAGAGCTTATCTTAGCTCATTATTTGAAGGCGACCTGTCATGCTCATTTCCAGGTTCATACTCGTATTTTGGGTTACTCCTAGAACGTGTTTACATGTTTTAACTCTGAATAAACATGTATCCACTCTGTCTGAACGCTCTGTTTTGACCATAGATCAAAAGGAGTAGAAGCAGACATTCCCATTCAAATCGTTGCAATTGTTATGTGTACCGTTGCTATTGTGACCGTTGGTCGTGCGCCAAGTTACAAAAATTCAGAGGTGCACTGCCAACTTCACCAAGATCTTCATTCGAGCAAATGTAATGTTACTAAGCGTAGAGAGTAAAATGTAATAACTTAATGTTTCATCCACAAACTCTTGACACAGCGTAGAAAAGAACACTGCTATCGCCAGATAAGTGACCTTTAGTATGACTCATTTTCTCTAACCAGTGTAGTGTAGCTAGCCAACTTGTGGACCGCTGGCTCGTTAGCGTGCTTGCTTACTCAAACTTTTTAAATATGGGCCCTTTAAGCAGTCTGTAACGTGGTGAGTCACAAATGACTGTAAAACTACTGCCAGTGTAGCATAATGTGACCTGCAGCTAACGTACACAGTTGTGACAACACGACGTAGAGGTTGGATTCAACCAAAATTCAGTGGAAATGTATTTACGTTGTTGGAAAAATAGGGTATTCTCAGCCAGCGACTTTGTTCCCACTATCACTGCTATCACTACATCCACTAGCTCGATGCTGCACAACACCGTGTTGTTACGTAACCACAGCACTCATTGTGTGTAGGTATGTTAAGACGACAGTAAAGACATGTGCAGCTCTGTTAGAGGGGGAGGCTTTAATGTGAATATACCTGACAGCTTGAGTAATACAATTATTTGCCTGTTTTCCAATTAATTTACACACACACACACACACACACACACACACACACACACACACACACACACACACACACACACACACACACACACATTCAAAAGCTGAACAGAGCTTTGAAATCTGGAATTGGTTGAATTTGTTCTTTCTTTTTCTTTTTCTTAACCACTGCTGGCAGCCTCCTCTGCTTTTACAGCACACACACACACACACACATATACATACACACACACACACACACACACACAGGACTAAAAATGATGATTGATGAAAGCCAGTTTCTGGTGTGTTGATATTCTAAATACAAGCCTCCTTTGATCCGGCGCCTAAGTGAGTTTGTGCGAGTGCATTTTCCTGTAAGTGATTTCTAAAGTGTGTTTTACGGAAAGAACACACACTTCTCCAGCCGTCACGCTCTTTGTAATTGTTTGGCCCTCAGGTTGGAGAGAGGGAATACCTTCTCCAAAGCTGCACAATCTTCTAAATGTGTTGCTTTAATAATGCTTGCTGTCCACATTGCACTGGAATGTGGTTGAGATATTCTCGTTCCAAGAGGGGCGATTACTATTGGTTCTCTGGCCTTTTTGCTTGTGCCACCATCAGGCCAAACTTTCACTTTTACACATGATCAGATCATAATAAATTGTAACGAACAAATCTGTGCACCCCCAGAAGGTAACGCCTTTACATTTCAATTATTTTATTTTCAAAGCTTTTCTTGAAAGCCACCCTCATGCCAGAATGTTCTGCCAAGAGGACACACTCTTGTGATTTTAATGACCTAATGGCTTTCCGATACTGCCAGCCGCATGACACATTTGACCCTTATATTTAAGCTTCACTGCTGATGAGCCCAAATCCTCTGTTTGTTGTTCTCCAACACCATTGTTTTGTGTTGTTTAATGAACATTGCGGTTTAGGGGTGAATAGAGGGCTTCAGACTTTTAGGCCTCTGTTTTTCTTCCAGCACACAACCAGTAACATTGCAAATGCAGTCACAATGCTGTTTTGTTGCAAGTTCCTCAAATAGCTTCTTGAGGCTGGCTCCAAGAGTGAGTCAATCCCCATAGACCCTCATGTTAAAATGCCCAACTTTACAGCAGAAATAAACATGTTTACAGCCTGTTTATTTTGAAAACACTCAATTTCAATCCAAATTGTGCCTTTTTATTCAGCCATTGCAACAAAAAGGTGCAATGTCCGTGCAATGCACAAGTCTAACAAGGAAGGAAAACCTCGCTGCTCATTCTGCACCATGTTGGCTACAGCGCTTTTAGTGGTCATGCAAGTCCATTTACCATTTAATATATTGATAGTCTTATGTAAACAAAGACGCATGTAAACACAACGGACAATATCGAGCTCAGCAAAAATGATCACGGTCATGTCCATATATCGGACAATAAGATGATAATGTAAAAAGGATCGAGGTCATGTCCATATATAATACAATAAGATGATAATGTAAAAAGGATCGAGGTCATGTCCATATATAATACAATAAGATGATAATGTAAAAAGGGTCGAGGTCATGTCCATATATTGTACAATAAGTTGATGATCTGTGAATATCGTGACTGACCTTATTAAGGTATTGGATAAAGCCTCATTTTGGTGTTGGTAATGTGACCCACACTGACACCGTTATCCAACCATTTTAAACGATACTCAGCCCGAGGTGGGTTGAGTGGTAAAGCTGAGGTTCCGCTTCGGCTGATCGGGTAGCGCTGCATAATTCTGACACTGGCTTTGACGGGATAATGCTGCCTTGTCTTACAACTAACTCAAGCGCAAATTGCAATTTTTGTGGATTAAGCGGACATCTCTTTCTGGTCTTCAAAATTGTGAAGACGGTTTGCTCACAACCGTTTGCATCTGAATGATTAAGGAATATACGTCTCTTATGGTGATGTAATTTAAGAGCCATTAAAGTAATAATCCATGGCAGACAAGTAGCATTTTGTAATAGGATTCTCTACACAAAACACAAGCCGCCCTCTGATTCTCAAGACTCTTTCATTGTGTCCTGCAGTGAAACAGTGGTGGAGGGCACCCTGACCCATCCTTTTGCACTAACACTGTCTGAGGAGACCTTGTACTGGACCGACTGGCAGACCCGCTCCATCCACGCCTGTAACAAACACAGCGGAGACAAAACCAGAGAGATCCTCAGTGGGATCTATTCTCCCATGGACATCCAGGTCCTGGAGTCCCATCGGCAGCCTTACAGTAAGTCAAATGTTGGGTTTATGTTTAATATACAGTACAGCACACATGCATGAAGCTAATCATATCTTCTCCATCTCTTGTCTCTTCTTCTTTCTCTCTCTTTCTGTGTCGACGTCAATGCAGTCCAGACTCCCTGCAGTGACGACAACGGAGGCTGTAGTCATCTCTGCCTACTCTCTCCAGTCCAGCCCTTCTACAGCTGTGCCTGCCCCACGGGAGTCCAGCTGAAACCAGATGGAAAGACATGCAAACCAGGTATGGATCCTATTTACATCAGTACGACTACGAACGAAACAGCCACTGGCAATCCCTAAGGCAAGCCAAGGCAAGTTTATTTGTATAGCACATTTCAACAACAAGGTAATTCAAAGTGCTTCACATAAAACCATTAAAAGCATCAAAACATAAGGCAAAAGAAAAGCAGATTTCAAAACAATTAAAGAAACAGTGTAAGAAATAAAATGCAGTAGTAAAATGCGGAAGTGCAGGAAATTGATTAATATATTAATTGAATGTGGTTCAATTAAAGGCAGCAGCAAACAGAAAAGTCCTCAATCTTGATTTAAATGAGCTGAGGGTCTCAGCAGACCTGCAGCTTTCTGGGACTTTGTTCCAGATATGTGGAGCAGAAAAACTGAACGCTGCTTCTCCATGTTTAGTTCTGACTCTGGGAACAGAAAGTAGACCGGTCCCAGACGACCTGAGGGGTCGGGATGGTTCATAAGGTAGCAGCAGATCAGAGATGTATTTTGGCCCGAAACCATTCAGTGCTTTGTAAACCAACAGCAGGAGAAGAGTTATTTTCAGACTGATTGACTTCTAGATGTTGAAACCCCAAAAGGATTCGATAAGATGCTGAAGTCAGATTTTACACATTCTATTGAAACCCAAATTACTGGAAAAGACAGAGAGAGCAAAATTAAGAACAATTTGGTGCTCAAGTAAACAATGCAATCACACTGACACAGCAAAATAGTCCCACCTACAAAGCGTGGTTAACAAGACGTGGGCTCCGTCTTTCAAGATGGGTCGGTGGGTTGCCGACATCGCTGCAGAACCCCTCGCACTGAGGACACTCCGTTCCGGTTGACAGTCTCGCCGGGAGCCCCGTCCACCCCTGTAGGGAAAGAGGGCGCAGTGAGCACTAAGTCCACGGCCCCATGAAGTGACGAGATCTGGGCACGGGGTGCGGTGAAGCCGCTTCTTAAGCCTACATACTAGAGCCGGTCACGGCCCCCGGCCAGCCAGCAACCAGGGAGAGGATCCCCCCTATCTAGTTTGTAGCTAATTAACAGGAAACAGTGGATTAGTCGGGGGAGTTTATTATTTTTTTTTGAAAATAAGTTGTAGAATGCCATAGGGGGTTAAAGATAGATCGATCTGGATCGATGTATCGTTTCAATAATCGACGACCCAATATCATCAATGCTAAGTGAAAACATCGATACATATCATCTTTACAATAAGGCTTTTATCTTGAAATTACCAAGACATGACTTGTGTCACCATTTCCTCCTGCCAACAGAGCCCAGTATTCACATTGTCAAACATACTTTAATTGCTTTTTGTGAGTTGATGTTAATCTAACTGATTGTGTTAAATAGGCAGAGGATACTGATCGCAGGCCTCTGAATGAAAATTGTATCCTGGCAGACTTTTTACATTTTTGAATTGGGGTTTGCAGGATTATACAACGTTTGTATCAAATACAAATACAATTGCCTTTTTATAATGTGTCCAAGGAAATTACGTGTCATCAGCAAGCATCCTATCGTTGTCCAAAGACTCAATGCGATATGGTATCGTGATGATTTACACCGCTAGCTCGACGTGTTTAGTTCATTTGCTGACCTGCCGATGCTGAAAGGATGCACGGTGCAGCTCGCAGTGGATTCACAGAGTATCTCGTATGTGGCCATTGTCACAGTGTGTACTGTCGTGTCCCAGCGTAGAGCGCATCAGCTTGAGAACAAGTAAAGAACGACCTCTCTGCTAGCAGAGTGGGGCACAGACTGACTGACCGGCCCGCCATGTTGATTCCCACGCTGCTAAAACAAAAGAGCCTTCTTCTGCAAAAAACACAACACTGTGCTGGAGCACGTCTCTGTCGGTTAGGCTGCGTTATGTGAACGTATTCAATTTGAACGAAGCATGCCAACCAATCACTTATCCACTGTTAACAATAAAAAACTACAATGCTCTATTGTGTCTGCAGTCCGTGTGTGTGTGTGTGTGTGGGTGTGTGTCTTTGTGTCCGTGCTTCTAATTTGTTTTGCTTCGCTGGTTAAATTGAAGCCGTTTGTTATTATGCTGGCAGCAGAGCGTGTGTGTGTGTGTGCGTGTGTGTGTGTGAGTGTGTGTGTGAGTGTGTGTGCGTGCGTGTGTGTGTGCGAGTGTGAGAGTGAGTGTGTGTGTGTGTGCGTGTGTGAGAGTGAGTGTGTGTGTGTGTGCGTGTGTGTGCGTGTGAGTGTGTGTGTGTGTGTGCGTGTGTGGGTGTGTGTGTGTGTGTGTGAGTGTGTGCGTGCGTGTGTGTGTGCGAGTGTGAGAGTGTGTGTGCGTGTGTGTGTGTGTGCGTGTGTGTGTGCGTGTGTGTGTGTGTGCGAGCGTGTGCGTGCGTGTGTGCGAGTGTGAGAGTGAGGGTGTGTGTGCGTGCGTGTGTGTGTGAGTGTGAGACTGTTTGTCAGAGGTCTTCAAGTGTCTCAGAATGAAGTCGAGCGAAGAGAAGAGTGGAATCACAGATGCTTTCCCTCCTTCCCTTTTCGTTCTCTCCCTTCATTTACCCCCCCCCCCCCCCCCCCTCGCGTCAGTCATTTAGGTAACGACGGAACAACTTTCAATGTCACATCTGATTGGTGCCAAGGCTGAGAGATGCCATATTTTGATTGGTTATGAAATTACAGCTGGAACGAGATACAGAGAAAGATTTACATGATTTGTAGAACTGTGTTTTTTAAATATCTTGAGCTATTTGACATTATTTTAGATATTGGCAATTATGTACTATGTAGTGTATAATGAGGGCACAATTTAACTACAGATAATTTATCCTCTTTGTAGATTTTTATAAAATTGTACACCTAATTTAAATCTCTATACAGTCGCAGCTTTGTCTCTGAGATTCAGGTGAATCGGCCTTAAATGTGAGACGAGAGAGAGGGAGGGAGAGAGAGAGAGAGAGGGCAGGGAATAGAAAGAGGGAGACACACTTTGAACTGCTTTAAATGAGAGCTCTTCAGAGTCAGAGGTGTGAGAGACAAAGAAGAAAAACAGTTAATTGTCTCCCATGAGGGGAGATTGGCTGTTCAATCCGAAACCAACAGCTGAAACACAGTGAGGATCCCTCAGGACAGCAGAGCCCTTTGTTTCCAGACTGGAAGGAGCAACGAAAGGGATGAACAGAAGAGCTTGGCTCACACTTCAAATCTTTTTCACCACAGACAGAATTGGTGTCTATGGCTTTATTTGTCCGTTAGGCCGTTATTATTCTTATTATTCTTATTATTAGGCTATATTGCAGCTTTATTCCCCCACCGAGGCTGCTCGGTAATTGTTACATGTAGTGTTCTCTCTTCTTTAGGTCGGGGTGGAAAGTAACTAAGTATGTTTACTCCAGTGCTGTACCTAAAGGTGCTAGATTCAAAACTATTAGCTATGTAAACATGACATTGCTGCACGTTCCTTTTAGTGCATCCCTCACAGCCGCCGCGATGCACTGCGCTCATACTGCTCACTGCGCTCATACGGCGGTTACAGCCGCCGCGATGCACTGCGCTCATACTGCTCATTGCGCTCATACGGCGGTTACAGCCGCCGCGATGCACTGCGCTCATACTGCTCACTGCGCTCATACGGCGGTTACAGCCGCCGCGATGCACTGCGCTCATACTGCTCATTGCGCTCATACGGCGGTTACAGCCGCCGCGATGCACTGCGCTCATACTGCTCACTGCGCTCATACGGCGGTTACAGCCGCCGCGATGCACTGCGCTCATACTGCTCATTGCGCTCATACGGCGGTTACAGCCGCCGCGATGCACTGCGCTCATACTGCTCATTGCGCTCATACGGCGGTTACAGCCGCCGCGATGCACTGCGCTCATACTGCTCACTGCGCTCATACGGCGGTTACAGCCGCCGCGATGCACTGCGCTCATACTGCTCATTGCGCTCATACGGCGGTTACAGCCGCCGCGATGCACTGCGCTCATACTGCTCACTGCGCTCATACGGCGGTTACAGCCGCCGCGATGCACTGCGCTCATACTGCTCATTGCGCTCATACGGCGGTTACAGCCGCCGCGATGCACTGCGCTCATACTGCTCACTGCGCTCATACGGCGGTTACAGCCGCCGCGATGCACTGCGCTCATACTGCTCATTGCGCTCATACGGCGGTTACAGCCGCCGCGATGCACTGCGCTCATACTGCTCACTGCGCTCATACGGCGGTTACAGCCGCCGCGATGCACTGCGCTCATACTGCTCATTGCGCTCATACGGCGGTTACAGCCGCCGCGATGCACTGCGCTCATACTGCTCACTGCGCTCATACGGCGGTTACAGCCGCCGCGATGCACTGCGCTCATACTGCTCATTGCGCTCATACGGCGGTTACAGCCGCCGCGATGCACTGCGCTCATACTGCTCATTGCGCTCATACGGCGGTTACAGCCGCCGCGATGCACTGCGCTCATACTGCTCACTGCGCTCATACGGCGGTTACAGCCGCCGCGATGCACTGCGCTCATACTGCTCATTGCGCTCATACGGCGGTTACAGCCGCCGCGATGCACTGCGCTCATACTGCTCACTGCGCTCATACGGCGGTTACAGCCGCCGCGATGCACTGCGCTCATACTGCTCATTGCGCTCATACGGCGGTTACAGCCGCCGCGATGCACTGCGCTCATACTGCTCACTGCGCTCATACGGCGGTTACAGCCGCCGCGATGCACTGCGCTCATACTGCTCATTGCGCTCATACGGCGGTTACAGCCGCCGCGATGCACTGCGCTCATACTGCTCACTGCGCTCATACGGCGGTTACAGCCGCCGCGATGCACTGCGCTCATACTGCTCACTGCGCTCATACGGCGGTTACAGCCGCCGCGATGCACTGCGCTCATACGGGTGTGCTGTGATGTATCCCCGAGGAAACAGAATATTTAGTTTCACATGAAGAAAAGTAATTTGGATTGTGATGTAAAATACAAAGACATTGTGTTTTTTTGTTGCATATATTGTTAAATATGGCACAATATGATCCCCGGTCATATGATGTGATCTAATAGGGTCGAAAATGCACTTTTCATTTCATTACTTAAAGTACAATTTTGATGAACTCTTACTTTTGTTGAGTTTCAATTCATGCTACTTTATACTTCTACTCCACTATCTTTCGGTAGGAAGTGTTGTACGTTCCACATTTATTTCACAGCTGTAGTTCCGACTAACTTTTCATATTAAGCTTTTACAACACATGATAAGCTCATAAAATATTCGGAATTGTTGAAGATTAAACCACGTATCAGATCTCTATGAGTTGTTAGTTGTTCCACCAAACAGACATTTTCCCCCTGAACCTCTCACATTGTTTGAAGCCCAAAAACGTCCAACTACTACGACTCCAACTTTTAGCATAAATATAGAAGCAAAGATTAGAGAAAAGTCGATGCGAAGCAGACCTTTGTTTTGTTTGGAAACAGATTGTTATTGGACGGTGGGGTTTGGCTCTAATCCAGATACCACATGCTCAGACTTGGGTCTGCTTGGATGGTGCCTTGACATCTATACTTTAATAACACTAACGTTTGGAGAAATGAACATTTTTCCCCAATGGGAGGAAAAATGTCTGCTGTCAAGTTCATAATGATACTGACTCTCGACCCCTCAGATTTAGCTCGTGACTTTTTGGAGCTAACTGGATCTAAAGTAGTTAAAACGAGCTCCAACTTGAGCAGCTACAACAGCAACATACTGCTCCGAATTTGATACATCAGTATTAACAATCTGATAATGTCTTACATACTAATATTTCATTCACAGGGGACATTTTAATTGCATAGCCACTGCTTTGACGGCTGTTAGGGTCTGTTTGGGTTGAACACATTTTGGATTGTATCCTTGAGTACGGTCTGATGTGCCCATGTCTGGTCAGGTCTTTCTATTTGTAAAAACTATTCATGCACGTCAGGTGTTAGTAGGTTTACCATGGGTCTGTTTTGAATTGTGAGGACCTCTAGTCGGACTGAGCTAATGTTAAAAGTGCACAGCTGTCAACTATTTCGTTAGGGCTCATCAGTCTGATATCAAAACCTTGTTAGACATGATATACTGTACCATCAGTTTATAAGCGCTGTTAGCACCATAAGCTGCTAGCCGCCGGCTCAGCCGTTGCCATGTTGAGAGCCGTGTTGAGACAACAGACATGCTCTGAATATCGTTTTGAACACCTTTAAAAACACCTGAACAAAATGTCCCTTCATTTTGTTTCAAGATGGAAAAAGAAACTGTAAATATCCCTCATTATTATCAATGGGAAGGATCTTAAAACTGTAACTGTTCTATTTTGTATTTACTTACTTTTGGCAACATTGGTTTTGATATCATTTCATCGTTATCTCATCAAACCTTATGAAGCGTTTGTACGTTCATGCCACTTGCATAGATATTTGCATTGGACCATATAGATCATGTGGTATTTGTGTTGGTTCTGAAAGGTTGATCCTCTTGGAATTTTCCTACAGACCGACCCAAACCCAGACTATTTCTCTCAACCCGCAGTGTACACACAAGGGGAATCGTAGCTTATCTGATCCCAGACCTTATTATATCTTTCCAAGCTGTTAAGGTTTTGCCCTGGATTATCTATCGCTGGGGGGGGGGGGGTAGTAACTGATGATGTCATCAGGGTTATTTGGGCTTGGACTTGAAGACTACTTTATAACCTGCATTTCAAGTGTGGAGTTTGAAAGACATGGCCATTGAACTAGGGACTAAAAGTCAGGATATCTCAGCGTCTGCTGCTTTTTAAAAAATCTTTCTCTGTCTTTTCACAAACTTTATGGAGATAGAAAACGGCATCACCACTGTTCCCATGTATACGGAAGAAATCCTTTGCACGTTAGCAAGTATATACAGTACATGGAGTCTGGTAGCTTAATTAAGGGTTTATTTAGACCAAACCAGAGCTGGTGATTGTTGGAACAGCGGAAAGACTTACCAAGACTAAGTCCAACATGGCTAACATAGCATCACACTGGAAAAGGGTAGAAAATGAACTACGGAAGTGACTATACAGAGTCATTTGTCCTAGGAATGAATGCCGATTGTAACCTTTACCACTAAAGATAAAAGCCAGATGTTAGTGGGTGTTAGTGAGTTTTTTGTCCAGTGGGACAGTTTTAGCAGACATACTACAAAGGGGAAAGTTGTCAGCATAGAAGCTGAACCATATAATATGTTGTGGAAACGGTGTTATTTGAAAGGGGAACACTACTCCTGTGACCCTTATCAATCAACGAAACGTGTCTGGTTTGTTTAGGAGCAGAGCAGGTTTTGCTGCTGGCTCGACGGACTGACCTGAGGAGAATCTCATTGGACCTGCCAGACTTCACTGACATAGTACTCCAGGTAAACACACACACACACACACAGAGACGTATCATCCGGTCTCGTTGCCCCCTCACATCTTCGTCATTGTTCCTCTGCTCATGCAGGTTGATGACATTCGCCATGCCATCGCAATAGACTATGACCCGGTCGAGGGTTACGTCTATTGGACGGACGATGAGGTTCGGGCCATCCGGCGATCCCACATCGATGGCAGCAATGCCGTGATGCTGGTTACCACGGAGATCAACCACCCGGACGGTATAGCTGTGGACTGGGTGGCCAGGAACCTATACTGGACCGACACTGGCACTGACCGGATTGAGGTACAGCTTTACATTAGGGTTCTACTACTAACTACTGCTAACAAGGTAGTTTGTCACAATCATTTCTTGAAATGAATATCTACAACACAGACTGCTGTCGTGGTGTACTTTATTATTGCTTGATAAATAGGAATGCAGTCCCAGTCAGGCCTCACTGGTTTATCCTGTGCAGCTTGACACAGAATAAAACCATCATGGGGTGATTCGCAATTACGGCTGACAAACAACAAAATCTAATTGCGACTATTTTGACTGTTGCGATATGATGAGCTTTATTCGAGGGAATGATCATTTTTTACATCATTATTCTCATTTTCATTTGCACAACATTTACAATGGTATTTTGACACAAATTTTTCCTTTAAAGCTTGGGTTGGAATTCTCCAAAAAACCAGCAAGAATATGCTAGAATTTAAAACTGATCCAACAGAAAAACCCAACCCGGTCGGGTGTCGCTCTTTTCCAATGAAAGTAGCTAACAGCGCTAGCTCCAAAAGGGGCTCAAGCTAGCGAGGAAGCCGACAACACTGACACCCCATCTCTTCAGGCCTCCCGCAAAAGCCGCGCCCCCAAAATATTTCACTATGAACGTAAACAACCAACATGGCTACTGTAAGTACTCAAAGCTGTCAAGCTAGCAGCTTGTGGAAGACTCCAGTGAAGAGTGCACGCAGGTAGGCCATCTAATCCTTCCAATCGGGCCAAATTAAAAAATATATATCTTTTTTTCTCAGATCATTTGATTTATTGATTGCTGTCAGAATTTAATGATAATTTCAACAAATGTAAAAAATATTTTTGTACAACATTACCAACCCTTGCTTTAAACAAATTGAAAATTGCAGTCAAAAATTTTGATTAATTGTTCAGCCCTATTCATAATAAGAAACAAAAACAGCCAGATGTGAAAAAACAGTTCAGATGGTTATAAACAATGTTTAACTGCAAGTATGTTGTATTTTAATATTGTATCATGCTTTATTCCAGGTCACCAGGCTGAATGGAACATCTCGGAAAATTTTGATATCTGAGAACCTGGATGAACCCAGAGCCATCGTCTTGGACCCCATGAATGGGTAGGTGTTAGCATTTGTGTATGTATCAGCAAGACGGAAGCTATCACTGAGGACGGTATGGTCAAATTGTCCGAATTTTTTGGGGGGGAGGGCAATCTCGGGAGAGTTAACGCTCTACAATTCAAAACGAACCAGTAGTTAAGTACTTTTTAGACTCAGTACATTTCATTTTGACCAAGTATTTTGACCAAAATAGAAACAAATCATTGTCCAAATTAAATAATAAATAATTGCTAATGTGGACGAGACTTTGCTGCAGCATCCAGGCCGTGGTTTCACTTGTTTTTTCAATACGACTTTTGTCATCCGATCATGCCAGGACGCATTAACCTCACTCTGGACACTCTGCGATCGGACCACACATTTAGTTTGCTTGTCAGTGAGGTGTCCACAGCATGTGGATACAATCCGGACAATTTATCAAATGTAGGTCTCCATCGTCTCTCCCCCCCCCACACACACGGGAGTTCCTCTCCAGAGACCAGCAAACGGAAGAGAGGAGAAAAAACAGGGTTTCCTGGTTTTGCTTGTTCAAAATAAGAGCTTTTAAATAACAAATAACGTGGGACTTTTATTATGAAAAATTGAAAGGAAAATATTCGTCACTGAATTAGTGGAGCTTTGTTAGCGGCTATTCTTTAATAAAAAGAAGTCTACTAATACTTCAGGGAGGAAGAGAAAGATGCAAAAATTACTTTTATTTTTACCACAAAATGTATCTGATCACTACCCTATCCGACAGGTCACATCGAAGTGTGGACACACACATGCAGACACAGCTGAGTCCAAGTTGTGTTGAAAAGACAAACGTAACCGCGACCTTAGATGTTCATGTTGAGAAATAAATGACAGACCAAAAAAATATTAAGAATTCCAAAATTGTATCCATTTTAGAGACCGGCTATAGCCCGGCATAATGCCTGGCCTTATCAAGCATCAATAACAACAACAAAATGTTCAATCTCATGCATCAAAAAACTACAGGATATGACACAAAGTTTAGAACAATCCAGAAATAAAGAGTGTATTAAACTCTACTGGTATCAAGGCTCATCCACTTTAGAAAGCTGTTGGTGGAAATGCACATCATCTGCATAAGAATATTCCTAAACTGAAATGCATGAACTCTATCTAATCTACATGGGAAATGTTTCAAATGTATGATTGAATGACTGCAATTAAGCTCCACTCGTCTCATCGCCTCGGCCTCTTTCAGCTACATGTACTGGACCGACTGGGGCGAGCATCCCAAGATCGAGCGGGCCCACCTGGATGGAACGGAGCGGTTGGTTCTGCTCAACAGCTCTCTGGGCTGGCCCAACGGACTGGCGATCGATTACGCGGAAGGAAAGCTGTACTGGGGGGACGCCAAGACCGACAAGATAGAGGTACGTCCGCCGGCGGTCCATACAATGTCTATGTATGCTTTTACCAGCTCCCTCTCAGCCGGGAGGCCGCTGACACAGCGAAAGGAAACGTGAGAAATCAGAGGTGGCATGAGGATAAATTGGATGTGTGTGCGTGCATGTGTGTTTTAATGGTGACCCAATGGAATGTGGAGTTATGCAATAGCTGGACACCATTGTGTAAGATTGTTGTCATCTGGCCCGGTCTCTACTGGTCCGTTGTGTTCCGGTCTGTCTGGTCCGGTTTGGTATGGTCTGTTCGGGTCTAATCTGACCTATCATACATTTCGCGACAGATACACTGTACATACTGCAAAGTGTCAAGTCGCTGAATATTGAACTTTTGAATCTTGAATGATCGCTTCCAACTTGGTGAGACGAAACAAAGAAGATGAGTTGGGGGCTACAATAGAAAAATCAAATAGTGATCTTTTTTTAAATAACACTTGACCCTTTGGACTGACAAGAAATCCCTGACTTATGACAATGTGTAAACGGTGATATTCTGGCTGTGTGGCCAGTCGATCCCCGACTGGGACGTGTCACGTGTCGAAGTGTACCTGAGCAATACACTGAACTCCCCGGGTGCCTGTCATTGGCAGCCCACTGCTCCCTATATACAGGGATGGGTCAAATGCAGAGAAGAACTTCCCCCTTAAAGGGATAAAGATAGTATACATTCTATTCTTACTTGGATAAGTAACGCTATTTCTATGACTCCTGCCTGGCGAGTGACTGTAGGAAGAGCATGTTCAAAAATGACTGCATGCTACCAGCTGTCATCTTGTCAAGCAGGTCAATGTGCTGTATGTAAAACGGTTGAAAACACATGGAAATTGAGAAGAAAAAATAAAATGTCCTGGAAATATGATTTTACAATTATTTTATTATTAAATATTAATTTATGAATTATTTCTCCTATTTTCCTTCAGCTGATTATGACCTACAAGGCTATCTATCAGCGCTTGATCATGTTCAGGATCATAATAACATTGAAATGTTAGTTTATGTAGTATGTTGTGGAACACGTCACATGGTAGCACGTGACTTTACATTAGCGTTACTTTCTTCCGAAGTGGTGGAATAATGTAAAATTGGTTAGCACGTTGGGTTCAGTCGCTAAAGTTGACGAGCTTGTTTTGCCAGCAAAAGGTTGAAGGTTTGTGATTCATCTTTAGCTAGGAGCAATGATTTCAAAGGTGCGTCGAGAGATTTGGATAATAACTACCTGGGAGTCGGGTCAAACAATGAATGGGAGCACAAAACCCCGGCTAACGGGACTTTTTCACTTTGCTAGCATTGCGTCTTCAATCGTGATGCTGCATTGTTATGGTAAAATGGACCATGACATGACATTAAATGTTTAACCTTTGTAGCGGCAGCTCACAGTGGGTGTGAATAGTCTTCTTAAACACACTTCTTAATATTAGCTTACGACTAAACGGCTAAAGTATGGTGACACAGACCGATAAGAGACAGTAACCGTTAATAATTAGAACAAACTTTTCTCTGGATTCTGTACATTTAGGTATTTAAAGTTCAGTCTGGATTCGTCAAAATTGTCGGCTAATATTTGTGTTACTGTTGTTCAGGCAGAAATGGTCAATACAACTCATAAGAACAAAGAGATTAATTAGTGCATGGGGCAATCTGTCCTGGAAAATCATCTGTAGAAGAGAGCTGGAACCCTGTCCATGAGGCTCGGACTTAAGAACTTAACTGTGACCAGGACCAGACTGTGGAAATGTGATGTTTTCACATCACGGAATGAACAAAGGCATTAAAACGTAGCGTGGGCCTGATAGGAGAGTGGGACAACTGAACCGACTAACAGGAGAGTGGTTTACATTTCTTATATGTGTACGTGAGGGGCATTGAAGAGAAGACCACTTGGTCAGCTTGAAAATAGAGTACCTACATATTTCCGACTCTCTGTAGATATTTTGTCAGTCAGCTGAGGAAGCAGCAACAGTGGAGGTGTCCACACCCAAGAGGCCGGGCTTGGTTGTTGTTCTGGCTGCCCTTCCCCCCCTCTCCCCGACTTCTCTAGTTCCTTTAAAGTAGGTGTCCTCCATTCATTCTGTCAATATCACAAACTGTCTCTTGTTTTGGACATTACCAAACCCAGAAATCAGTCTCCTGCTCTTTTCTTCTCTCTGTTTTTGTGGTTTTTATTTTTTTCAACTTTCAGCTTGTTACTACTCTTTGATCAGTTTTCCATTCTCTTTCCATTTCTGTCTCCTCAGCGTTTGTATCCGATTTTTTCTGTTCAGCGTTGTCGTCGCTACGATTTGGTGGTTGTTGTGGCGCCTGCAGAATTGGACACGTTTAACATATTTTCATAGCGGCGGAGAGGAGAAGGGTGAACGCTAGTGCAAAATAGTGAATGCCTGAGCTTTCTGGCTGAATGCTCACCAATTGAAAAGGGCTGCTCTCTCTCTCTCTCTCTCTCTCTATCCCCCCCTCCCTCTCTCTCTCTTTGTGTGTGTGTGTATGTGTGTGTGTGTCAGGGTAAAAGGACCCACCTCAAAGGTTTTTTTTTCACGTTTCAGCCTTGTTTTTATCCCGTTGAAAAGAAATTGCTGGGTGTGAAGACATTTCTATTGTATGTCTGCCTGCGTCTCTCTATCTGTGTGTGTGTGTGTGTGTGTGTGTGTGTGTGAGAGTGTGTAGTCTGACTTTGTCCAGTGTTTGTTGTGACACACGTATGATGGCTCAGGATGCCCACCTTAAGATTTTTAGCCATGCTGAATTTGCATCTCAATCACATACTGTACAGTCACTGGAAGTTGACGGTAACTTCTTTATTGTTTTGTCCGTTCTTTGGTTTATTAAATGAATTGCTGAGATCTTTGAACACACTGACATTTGGCAAGGTGGGGTTAAGGAACACGGGCATTCAGAAGATTGCATTTGATTTGGTTCTAATTTCATTAGTGTTTCTGGCTTAATTCAAAATGGCTGACAAAACTCCCCGACACTGTCTGGAGTGACACGATCAACGAGGCTACTTGTGTCATCTTTGCTGTGCATGGGACTCGTTCAGGTTGCAGGTTTGTGGCTCTTGTGGCTCCTGCATTGGGTTCCAAACTTGTCATATCAGGACCAGGACCAGACCTGTTGTTTTTGTGCACTATGTCGCTGTGAATCTACGACACCATCTCGATTCAACAACCTCAATAAGGAGGCAGCTGGATGCAGGAGATCACCTAAATGTTTCCTACTTGCTGTTGGCTACAAGTCATTTCCAGTAAATATCACCATATAAAATGTGTAATTATAAGTACAAACGGAGGAAGACAGCAAGTACTACTCGACCCATCTTTTAAATGCTTCTGTCTCCAGTCTGATCTGGAGCTGATGGGTACACAGCTTGCTGTTAGGACGCAGTGTTACTTTGTACTTTAATGAAGGTGACGTTACGTGACTCCTGTCATGAAGTGTTGTTTTTATCCCAAGATCAAATATAAATTTTATATTTGTAAACGGGGTTAATCCTATGTTGTGAAAAGCTACAAGCAACATGGTTTATTCTAATCAGATGAGGAGTGATTGAAGAGCGCTCACGCATTCTGACAATTTGACTTTGGCCTCACTTGAACTTGACTTGAGTCCGTTTACAGTCCATGAAGTTAGTTTGTGTGGGAGATCATAGATGAAACAGAGTTGGGTATATTAACAGCTAAAAGAATAAAATGTCACACAGACACCTGAAATGTTTAAAAGAAAATGACTACGAATTATTGATTAATTGTTTGAAAGAAAAATAAACGGCGACTCTTTTACCATTTAATCAAAGGTGCTTTTGATGGTTCTCAAATGTGACTTTTCGTTGTTTCTTTTCTTGGTCTTACATTATAGTCAATTGAATATGTTTGGGTCACCTCATAGTATGAATATCTGTAACATGTCATATTATTTACTGTATGAGTGGCATGTGCAAAGCCAGCCTGCCAAGCAGCCGAAAACTGAACAGCGCCCAGCTTTTTACCTTTTGAGAGAAAGAAGAGAGAGAAGGATAAATGGCTGAGCCAGACCGAAGACTTTGTCCAAGAACACTGGAGGAATGCTCCCCCCCCCCCCCCGCCCTCTCTCTCTTTCTCCCTCTATGTTTTCAAGTCTTTTTTAAAGAAATCTGACTCCCCCTCTGAAACCTCCCACCCCTCCCCCTCCTCTGTGGAAAAAACCCTCTGAAGATGCCGCACCCCCCCAGCCACCCTTTTCTACAAAGGAGTGTGTGTGTGTGTGCGTGCATGAATGTGTTTGAGAGTGTTAGCCGCTTTGACTGATGTGTTGCTTTTGCTGCACACACAGACAAAAAACGGCTGCTTTGTTGTGATTATGCAGATTGACTGTGTGTAGTGCCATTCAATCACACTGCTGAACCATATGGTAACTGTGTGCGTGTGTGTGTGTGCGTGTGTGTGCGTGCGTGTGTGTGTGTGAGAGAGAGGTGGAGCTCAGGGAGGTGTATATGGTGGAATTTCCCCTGCTTAAGGCCCTGCACCTTGATTCAATAGCTAGTCTGTGAGCCTGTGTCTTGTTTCTGTAACCGTCCAGCTCAATGTCTCTACAACACCAACTTAGACATACCAACCAGTTACATTTACTCATGTACGGTATTTCATTATCATTTTGAGGCACTTGTACTTTACTTAAGTGTTTCCATTTTATGGTATTTTTACTTTCAGAGGGGAATATTGTACTTTTTATACTATATTTATCTGACAGTTGTTTTTGTAAATACAAGAGTAAAATGCACCTCCACATGAATGCAATCAATTAATAAACTTTCTATATTTTTACTTTATTACATTTTTCTGTTAATAAGATTTAGAATGCAGGACTTTAATTTGGTGGCCCCAGAGCTCAATGCACGGCAACTAGAGAAAACAGATATGAGGAGACAAAACACAATCAAATGAAGAAAATATTTAAAAATACATTTGCACCATAACCAAACACACTGCGGATATAGAACCGTGCTGTAAATTCAAGCAACATAAAACGTACTGTTTCCTTTTGTCTAAATAACTGTTTAGATAATTGTGGACAATCTACCTTTACATATTTGTACTTTATTTAATTAGTTATATGCCGCATCTATTTCCATAGAAACCGTGCTCACAATATAATCTGATTTAATCAGAACATCTTAACATATTTAATCAAAGTTATTACGAGCATTTCTGCACTGTAACTAGTATGACAATTTAAAACTTCAGGTTTTCACAGCACATCTAGGTGCTGTGACTGACTGGTATGTGAAGAGTTCTGACAGCAGAGAATGATGCTCTAAGGAGCTCCAACAGGACAATGAGATCCTGCACCGCGAGTACCAGACATTGGTCCAACAACCAGAAAAAGAAAAACAAGGCAGACAGGGAGGCCATGAGTCAACAAATATTAGCTCTTAAAGATCGGATTCAGGGGCTCAACTCAAAGCTTCAAGATGGAAATGCATTTGAAGAAAAGTTGAATGTACTGATGGAAGAAAAAGAAGCCATGAGCCGACAAATTCCCTCCCAGCAGCAAAACACTCAAGAGCTCAAAGAAACTGTCAAAGAATTGTCTGTCAAAGAATTGTCTTTTAATTGTCTTTAAAGTCTTTTCATAAAAATACAAAGAAATAAAGGAAGAAAAAGAGGCCGTGAGGCAGCAGGCTGAAGCTCTGAGATAAAACATTTAGAAGGAGAAAAAGCAGAAAGATGTCTTGAAGCCAGAAAATGCTGCTCTGCGTCAGAACATGAAGGAGCAAGATAAACTGGCGCTGAAACTGCTGGATCAGTACGAAAAAACAATCAAACTTCAAAAGAGGCTCCATAAAGCTGCAGTTCAAGACTGTACCACGGACCCAAAGCCTGGACCGAAAACTACAACGCACTGAAGGCTGACACGGAGGTCACGAGGCAAAAATACGATACCCTGCAACGGGAAAATGAGAAGCACAAATTGAACCTCCAAAGGGAAAAATCTCTGCGAGTACAGCTGAGGGCCTGAGAGATGGAGCAGCAACGTCTTGATCACAAAGAGCTGGCACAAAAGCTGAGGGAACGTTGCAAATGCAACAGGCGCCCCATCACGGCGAGGAAAAGTTCCAGGCCAGGTTCAGAACAAGCTGGTGTGCCAGGAAAATTCCGCTCTGCTATGTCAGATCCTGGAGCTGAGCCCGGCGCGAGGACGAGCTCCGTGATCAGGTGGACACACTCCAAGTTCTGCTACAGCTGAAGACCAGGGAGAACGAGACCCTCTGCTCCGAAATCCAGGGAGGGTGGACATTATCTCATCTTTCTGAATGGTTGTCGCATCTGGTCAAACAGGAGCAGCAGAGACCACCTAGAAAACAAGCGTTACGTGAAGATCGATAGCATCAACAGCAGTTAGCACTGTTGGCCAACATTTGGGACATATTAAGAAGCTGTGTTGTAGAATAACCTTACGAGACCTCATATCATTTGGTACTTTGATCTTAGCTTGTATAAACATGTTTAAAATATCAACAAAACATGGTTGATCGGATTTTGCAGTACTGTGTGTTAACTTTAAACATGATGTATACTGCATGACAGTATGACAACATGACTATCTGCATCAGGACATGTGGCCATGCAGAATATCATTAGAACATATACTGTAAATAGGGCATGAAGGATACGTCTTCTACAAATGTGACATAGATGTTGACTCTTCTCTTTCATGGCGTTTGTTGAAACAACGGCGAAGATCTGTGCTTTGGTTGGCTGCCTGGCAAACGGCGCGTAGCTGAATGGATCAATTAGATAACAGATGGAAACACAGTTTTGTGAGGACATCGGCCTCTGGGTGGGTCTGTGCTGCCCTGGTGCTTTATCCCCTGTGAGGGCCGTGAAAGACGATTTGAGGCGGCTTTGTGAAACGGCAGGGTGTCTCTTTAAAACACTGGCAGTGGTAATAATGGAGCGGGCAAACACACACACACACACACACACACACACACACACTGGCTCCGACTCCCTGACAGACAGCAAGTAAACTAAGTTGTCTGTTCACTGGTTTGACCAACCACCTGAAGATGCTTGATGGATATATATATATATACAGTATACCAGCCCTGCTATGCTTAGCTATAGTTCACTCTACTGGTGTATGCTATTTGGATCGCACATGACATAGTGAGTTTATACCGTGTATGCATTATTGTAATTTAATATAATGCTCATTCCAAGGTCAAGCTTGTTGGAGTTTTTCGTGGCCCTGAATCGGTTTCTGAGGCTTTTGATAAAGACAGGCCCCTCCCAGTGTCCCCCCATGGGACCTTATTTCAGGAAAAGAACATGTACCAGCGTCGGAAATACACGAGGGCAAAGGGCAAAAATGCCCCTAAGAAATATAATTTTGCCCCTGATATCACTAGGAGAGGGGCAAAACATGCCCCCAAACTTTCTAAACAAATAAAAAAAACGGAGCGCTTCTTAATCAGACCTACTGCGAGACTGCGGTCAACTCAACAGACACTTACATGTTAGTGCACATATATGCTGACATTCACGGGAAACTCATTCAAACAGCACAGATCGGGAGCGAGCGAAGGACTTTGAAAGTTAGCAGAAAGATTAACGTGAGACAACATCCGGTTTCTTTAGACGAACATCCGGTTTTCAGAATAAGATGCCAACAAAGTATGAATTATATTCACATTAAGTATGAAACATGCTACCTGCATCTCGTGAGTTAAAGGGAAAATACATCTAAAGTGTCTTTTTTCTTTGATTTGAGGGTTGCTGGAAATGAATAATACCTGACTGACAGTCAATTAAGATATTTTACTGAGTAAAAACTCTGAACTGAATTTGTACCTTCAAATGGCACATTTTTTTAATTTTTAAGGTGCTATAAAAATGTTTTTCTCAAAAATTCCACACAATGACTAATGCATAAGTTCAGGACAAAAATGGGTCATATCACAATATTTGAGGTGCTACAAAAATATCTTTCTCAATAATTCCATACAATGACTGATATATATGTAATCAAGGCATCGTTGACTTAATAATTGTTAATAGTTGTTTAAAACATTTAATAATAACAATAAATAACCACAAAGAAATAAGAATAAAATTGAATATGATTGTCTGATTTATGTTTGTTTTTTGTTCAAAAAATCTAAGAAAACACTTTGAATCAGTCAGTGGGGGCAAAAATTGCCCCCCAAAAAATATGTAAATTTCCTACCCTGACGGTAGCCCCTGATAATTATACACGTCAAGAAAGTCACAGTTTGTCACGGATTTGTCGTAGTATCATTTAGGTTTGTGTAAAACCAAACTACGTCTAAAAGCCACGTAAATACTGCATTCTATTAGTCGCTAGGTTTTGTATTGAAGTGCACTATGAGATCTTACAGACAGTGTCCACACCTTGAACATGACGAACTTCATAATATATAGAGCAGTACAGTATCAGACACACCACTCCATCATAATTATGTCATATACTGTCCTCTTTCAAGCCCCATAATTATCAACCTGCATGTTTGGAGGTTTTTCATTTCTCCCGATGATGACGTGATTGCTCCTCTGACGCTGCTCCGAGTCCGACATGTGTCCATAAATCCTGCCCGAGCTCTCGGCCAGGTTAGAGAAATAACAGAAACACCTGCTGTTGCTCAGAGTTTCCACGGCGTCCTGCCAGCTCTCCATCCTCCCTGTTTCTTCCTTCCTGTTTCCCTCGTTCTGTCCCCCTCGCTGTTAGCAACAGTGTCTCATTTCCTCTGGGAGCCCCTGGCCCGTGTGTGTGTGTGTGTGTGTGTGTGTGTGTGTGTGTGTGTGTGTGTGTGTGTGTGTGTGTGTGTGTGTGTGTGTGTGTGTGTGTGTGTGTGTGTGTGTGTGTGTGTGTGTGTGTGTGTGTGTGTGTGTGTGTGTGCGCGCGCGTGGTGGCGGCTGATCTCATGTCTCGTATTAGGATGGTAATATTGTTGTCTGATGTAAGCACTGTTGTGGTGAGCATGCAGCTACTAGCCCACAGATGTGTGTGTTTATTTCCACTGTGTCCCGTGTGGGACACAATAGAGGTCGAGTCAACTTATTTTCTGTACAACGACAGCTTTAAATGGCCTTACTGATATTTGTAGTCATTTTCATGGACTACCTATTCATTTTTAATTACCTTTACTACATTCAGATTAATGATTTTTTTACTTTTATTTATGTCAATATTAGTTTAATCATATTTGTCCGAGTACAATAAATGGATATAAAACTAAAAGAGGTATAAAGTGATGTCAACTTTCATTTTGTGTTGATTTTGGCGGTCCCTGTGGACAAAAGAGGTAGTGTTCACCGAGCACCAGAGTCCCTTTCGAAAAGCTGCAGCAGGGCCTGACAGTCCGCCCCGCTCAGTCCTGGTTCTCTCTTCTCTCCAGCGGGCTAAACATTACCTGTACACCAGATGACATGGTGTTGAAAGAGCAATTTAACGCGCAATTTTAACTTGCATTCTGAACTCTGACACGACCCCCCACCCCCCAGTTTTACTACCAATGTAGTACTTCTAAAGCTGCTACTCTCAGTTGCATGTTTGCAGTCTTTACATACCCCATACTGTTGACAGTTGACTGCTATTTATATATCCGGTGGTTGGGGGGTGGCCTGTATAGGGACAGGTGGGTGTGAACGTGACATAGTCTCGTAATTCTGGGGGGGGGTCATAGATTTTTGAACAGATTTTCTGTCTCGTTTTCTCTGGAAAAAGGAAAATAGCAATAGAACGCTTTATAGAATGGGACCAGGATCATAGTTAAAACATGTACATGTCATTAAAGTGGATTTGATCGTAAGCGACTCTTTATAGATGAGATGATAGAAGAAGAAAGAAGAAGAAAAAAACATTTTTATTGTCATATACATATACACATACACAAAATTTGACTTCTGCATTTGACCCATCCCTGTATATAGGGAGCAGTGGGCTGCCATTGATATGCGCCCGGGGATCAAGTCGTCTGTTTGACAGGAATGTCTTGGAATTTAGGAATTATTAGCATTTAAATGTTAGGAATAGATCAATGTGCAGCCACAGCCAAAAAGTAAACTGGAACTCAGTGTTGGCTGTTATGATCAACTATGGTTTCTTCTTGGATGACTTGAGTGTATCATCTGTCAGACATTGGTTACTCTCCGGTTGCACATTCCTGAGAAATTCCTCCATTATTAAACACCCACACACACAAGTAAACACTCCCAGGGGATCTTTACGTTCTCTGTTTGCTTGTGTAGGAAACCGATAACCGCACTGTTTGTTTATGGGTGTGTCGTGAATGTGTCTGTTCTCACCACGGACCAGCTTTAAGGTTTAAGGTCTGGTGATATGTTACCAGTTTGAGTCCTATTTGATCAACGAAAGTGTTTTCATTTGCCCTGCTGATAACATTTCCACATTTTGATACAACACACATAACACGAAAGATCTCTCAGTGTGAGTAGCTAGATGTAATACATCGGCACTTGTAATATAAGCGTCAAATTTACAGTCAGTGGCACCAAAGCTGTCACATTTCTAACAGGAACTGCTAGTAGCAAATATAGCTTCTTCTTCTTAGATAGGCACACAAAGTGTTCTACATCTGTTTATTGCTGGAACGATGGCAATGAGTCTAATAGTCGTTTGACAGGAAATGAATAAGCAACAATTTTAGTAATGGGTTATTCATATTGATGGGCAGATAGACGGACGGAAAGACGGATGGATAGATGAATGTATAGTTGGATGGATGGAAGGGTGAGCGGACGGATGGATGGATGGACAGAGGGACGGATGGTTGGATGGAGGAATGGATGGACGAGTGGGTGGAAAGGTGGACTGATGGACAAACAGGTGGATGGATGGATGGATGGACTGATGGACAGACGGATGGATGGACTAATGGACAGACAGACAGATGGATGTACGGACAGACGGACGGTCAGATAGATGGATGGATGGGCGGGCAGATGGATGGACAGATGGAACGATGGACTGATGGATGGATGGATGTACGGACGGATGGACGGATGGATGGATGGATGGATGGATGGATGTACGGACGGACAGACAGATGGACAGATAGATGTACAAGTTATTGTCAGCAGGTTATCCACACATTGCATAGAAGCATATAAATATTAACACGAGACAAATATAAAGAATACTCAATAAAATGAATCGATTAGAATACACTTTGAATATACCAGTCTACAATAACTACAAAATCAAGTATTTAGGAAAACAAACTACCATATTACATTAGACACAAGTGTGCAAATTTGTTGCAGTTTTCTTTAAAAAAAAAAGAAAAATACAATTTAATTTGAGGTAGAGTGAGAGTATAACGATGTGCATATTCACCATGTCCAGGTTATTGAAGGAAATGTCCGCATTATTTAGAAAAAATGAAAATCATTCTCTGGCTGTAGCTTCTGATGTGTGAGGGTTTGCTGCTTTATATCATTGTCAACCGAAAATCCTTTGGTTGGTTCGACAAAACCTCAAGGCTCAGTGAAATGTTTTCATTTCCACTTTTTTTTTACAATTTCCCCACATTTTAATAATAATAATAATAATACATTTTATTTATATAGTGCTTTTCATGACACTCAAAGACACTTTACATTAAAATCATCATATATAAAAACAATACACTAAAAACGAAGGACACAATAATAGTCACACATTAAAAGCAGTTTTGAACAGGTGAGTTTTGATTTGTGATTTGAATGTGGAACGGTCAGTGCAATCTCGGATGTGTTTGGGGAGAGAGTTCCAGAGGGAGGGGGCAGATATGGAGAAGGCTCTGTCGCCCCATGTCCGGTGCTTGGTCCTGAGCGGAAGGGACAGGAGGCATCAGAGGAGCGGAGCCGGCGGGATGGAGTGTGGTGGTGAAGCAGGTCGGTGAGGTAGGAGGGGGCCTGATTGTGGAGGGCTTTGTGAGTGAGGAGAAGGATTTTGTATTGGATCCGTTGTGGGACGGGGAGCCAGTGGAGGTTCTGGAGAACAGGGTGATGTGGTCACGGGAGCGGGTGTGGGTGAGCAGGCGAGCAGCAGAGTTCTGGATGTACTGGAGTTTATTTAGGATTTAGATGATGTACCATGAAGAATGCTGTTGCAGTAGTCAATTCTGGAGGTGATGAAGGCGTGGATCAGAGTTTCAGCAGCAGATGAGAGTGATGGGCGGAGACGGGTGATGTTTTTTAAGTGGAAAAAGGCAGTTCTGGTGATTTGGTTGACGTGGTGTTCAAAGGAGAGGTTGCTGTCCAACATCACTCCGAGGTTTCGGATGTGTGGGGAGGGAGACAGAGTGGAGTTGTCGATGGTGAGGCAGAAGTTGTGACAGGTTTTAGTGAGGGATTTGGGACCGATGATGATCATGTCAGATTTATTGCAGTTCAGTTTGAGGAAGTTGGTTTGCATCCATGATTTAATGTCAGTGAGGCAGTTGGTGAGAGTGGAGTGAGTAGCAGTGGTGATGGCTTTTGTGGAGATATAGAGTTGGACATCATCGGCGTAACAGTGAAAGTGAAGTCCATGTTGACGTATGATGTTACCAAGAGGGAGCAGGTAGAGGATGAACAGAAGAGGACCAAGCACCGAACCCTGGGGGACGCCTTGAGACAGAGGAGCAGTGGAGGAGGTGCAGATGTTGATACTGATGAACTGTTGTCTGTTTGTGAGATATGATTTAATCCAGGAGAGAGCAGTTCCGCTGATGTTGAGGGAGGATTCGAGGCGGGAGAGAAGGATGTTGTGGTTGATGGTGTCAAAAGCTGCGGTGAGGATGAGAATGTTGAGGTGACCAGCGTCTGAGGAGAGGAGGAGGTCGTTGGTGACTTTGAGGAGGGCTGTTTCAGTGCTGTGCTGTGAGCGGAAACCAGATTGAAATGGCTCGAACAGATCGTTGGAGATGAAGTGGGCTTTGAGTTGTGTGGCGACAATGCGTTCCAGTATTTTTGACAGAAAGGGAAGATTGGAAATGGGACGGAAATTGCTCATGGTGTCAGGGTCAAGTCCAGGTTTTTTGAGGATGGGGGTGACAGCAGCCAGTTTAAGTGTGTCGGGGACTGAACCGGAGCTGAGGGAGGAGTTGATGATGACTGTGATGAGTGATGAGATGGCTGGGAGACAGTCCTTGACCAGGTTAGATGGGATAGGATCCAGGATGCAGGTGGAGCTAACGACTCAACAAATCTAAAGAGTAGTTGACTTATAAAATGAATGAAAACAATCTAGTTGCATCAGTTCTCTGTAAGCGCCACAGAGCTCCACATGATTTGCTTTATCACCGCTGAAGTCAGGTGAGAATGGAAAGAATGGGCCGAGGCAAGAGTGGAGTTTAGCATATGGACGCACAGTAAGCAGTCAAAGATTTCTGGTCGGTGCAAAGCTTTCTGGGCTTTCTGTGATGAAACACTGCGACTGTCCCGCAGGACTCCATTCATCCCGCGTGTTTCATTATGTCCATCAGAGGAAAAGCGTATGTGAACTGTCCCGTGAGGGTCTTGACTTCTCCCTGCTCCCTTTGTTACTTTTCTGTTTGCGCTCTTTTTTGTCCTTTTTTATTTTTTGCCCCTGTGTCCTTCAAGAAATGAGACGTTCTCACACCCAAAATGAAAAAAGACTGCGGGAGAAAGAAAAAGAAATCACACTCTCAGTGCATAATTCTTCCTGAAAAAAAGCCAGCGCAGAGAAAGAGGCGAGCAAAGAGAGGAGAGGGCAGAGAAAGGGAGTCTCTCTGCCCTCTTTTCACTGGGATGGCCATGTCTAATTGTGTCACGGTGATAAATGAATGGTTTTTTTGTGGAGGGGTCAGGAACCTCCTCGGATCAGAGGCCCGTCAAATTGAATGGTTTATTTTTTTATTTTTTTATTTTTTTATGTTTGCTCACCCCCACCCCCTGAATGGATATTTAAATGAGTATTCACTCATATAGCCCAGATAGCTGGAAACACCGCTCTTCATCACAGCAACAACACTAGTACTTATTCTGCTCTTTTCACGGTCGGGATATTATCTTCGTGGATTCACAACGACTGAAGAGTGCAGAGTTTAGACTTGATGACGAAAATAAATCAAAAGCCGCGGCGTGTTTGAGCAAAACGTTTCATCTGTTGTCGCTGGAGGGCCTCCAGCCCTCCGTCTTTACAGTCACTTCCTTTTTGTTTTCTGTGGAAGCACATCGGTGTGTGTTTTTAATTGTGTTTGGCTTGGGTTTGAGGGATAAAATGGGAAGTGTGTGTGTGTGTGTGTGTGTGTGTGTGTGTGTGTGTGTGTGTGTGTGTGTGTGTGTGTGTGTGTGTGTGTGTGTGTGTGTGTGTGTGTGTGTGTGTGTGTGTGTGTGTGTGTGTGTGTGTGTGTGTTGACAGAGGAGTCGTTCGTATCCATGCATTACTGAAGATGTTCAGATACCATTTTTGTCCTTCGTGATACTGATTCCAATACCTGGACTTGCATAATGGCAGATACAGAGTACCGATCTGATAGTAGTGGTTAATTATTTATATTATTATTATTTCTTAACAGCTGTATACCACTTACCCTTTATGGATGCGATATGATCATTGTGGCTCAGGTAAAACATGAACAAATACAGACGGAGTATGAATGATATAAAACTTTTGAGTTTAAAAGTCAGGAAAATAACTGAAATATATCAATTCGCCAGCACCTGCTCCGTCTGTACTGCACATGTGCAACTCTCAACAGAGATGAGAAAGAGGCGAGGTGGCTCACTCGTTAGCTACTACGACTAGCACTACTACTACTAGCACTACTACTAGTTCTACTACTACTACGCTGTATCGGAGGCCTTTCTGATACTGGTATCAGTATCAGAACAACTTGTCTATTGCTCGTTTTTTCTCTTTCTTCTTAAGCCTCACTATGTCAATGCACAAGTTGCAGACGAACATTGTTAACACTTTTTAAATCAAGACAGCATTGGAACTGTTCTCTTATTTTAAAAGAGGTTTGCAATAAAGGCTGGACTGTAATTGCATAGAATGGAACATTGTGATTTGATGGACTATGAGGCCATATTGTACATTTTTGCTTTAAAAAAAATCAGTTGTTGGAATCAGCTAAATAACGAAAGTATGCAGAATTTAGCCCGGTGAACTGTGGGGGGCCAGGGGCCCCTTGGACTCCCTACTCCCAGCGCCCTACTGACCCATCATCTGCTGCGGAGATGGCCTCATCTGACTGAAAAAACATTTTCCTGCACCTTTATTCCTGTTAATAATCCTTTCTATAAATAAATTACCAATGTGTTCAGGAGCTAAAAACTTCCTCCAACGGGGGAAATGATGTGGTAATATCGGACTCAAATGACAATTGACATCGGTGGCAACCGTAGCCGATCTGTTCAATTCTATTCTATGTTGACGTCTGATCATGTGCGCGTACTACGCCATCAGGTCTAAAATGGCTGCGGATATTTTGTTTCAAAGCAATGTGTAAGTCCAGCCTGAAGTTTCTTAACACGTACAATATTGATCTCAGTGAGGCAGACGGCTCATAATTTAACGCTGGTGTCTGATCGGTACTCGGCCCAGTCAGACCGGGCATCCCTAGCTACAGCAATGTCACAATGCCACAGTCTGCTGATCGTTCTAAAATGGTGATGTCATCTGTTGTACCTCTCGAAACAGAAGTAAAATGACGTACACGCATGATCTACTCCTTCATGTCCGACAACTCACTGCCATGTTTCTACACAGGCTTAGTGTATTGTCATCCAAAGCTCACCGTGACTGATCTGTAATTCCACACGAGTCACTCAGAGGTGAACATTTCTGACAAGTAAACCATCTGTAGATGGCTGCAAATTAGAGGCCATTTGTTTATTTCCATGGATGTAGCTCGGTAGCTGGCAAGAGGACCTCCTCTTTGTCGGGTTGCTCCATCAGATCGTCTGTCATTGAACACAAGGGCGGACCTACTTGATGCTCCGAGCTGGAGATTTCCGCAGTGATTTAGAAGTCTGACACCATGTTGGGTTCACAGTAGGGGTGAGAATCACCAGAGGCCCCCACGATGCGATATTATCACGACACCTAAGTCACGACACGATACGAGCAGATTTCACCGCACACAAGACAAACTTCTAAGCAGGAATCGGGACACCATAGATCTCCTGGCCTCTTCAATTCTTACGGTTATGAAACCATGACTTAATAATTGCAGTTACGGCCAAATCTGTTGATCTCGATATCTCTCATTGCAATATTAAAAGTTTATATCATAAAAGATTGCCATGCAAAATATGACATTATGGATTTTTCCCCCACCTCTACTTTACAGCTAGATAGATAATCTTTGTTGTCTCTGGCGGGAAATGCGTTTTCACAAGCTGCGAATGTTCACGTGAAGGTAGTCGGTTTACCCTCCCACCTTAATCCTTGGCTCATGAAAGCAACAGGTCATTTTTCCTGCTACGCACCGCACAGCAGCAAACTATTCTCCAAGCGGCCGGTTTTTAACGTGTACCTGTTTGTGTCACAAACCGTCCGGCAGAATTCCTTTTCCCATTTGTGAAATCTCTGTCATGGCACTCTGAAGAATTTCAGGCAGCACGTGGCAAACACACACACACACACACACACACACACACACAGGCGCGGGCTGCAGATGACTGTAGCGCATCTAAAATAAAAGCGCACGGCTATTTCAGTCGACGGTGGTCCAGTAATAGCACGGGCGGTGAGGAGGAGGGCTGGACACCAGTTGTAATTGCAGCCTTGTCAATTGCAGCTCTCACTTTCAGCTCGTAGATTCATGCACACACACAGCCACAAGCACACGCACACACACACACAGCGGGGGTTTGCTGGCAAGGGTGGCTGTATCAGTTTTCAACGGCCTAGTAATAGATGCCCTGTGACTGATATTTACACACACACACACACACACAAACACAGAACAGAGAGGCGAGTTGTGGGGAATTGTGGGTTTTGCATTTATGTGTGTGTTGGTGTATGAGTGTAATCAGCAACAACATTTCTGGTGGACAAAATGTCTCCATCTGACAATAGTTTCCATTGACTTATTTGTTATGCGCATTTTGAAATATTGCGTGACAAAAGTATAAATTTGATAACACTTCCGTCAATTGGCGGGGGGGGGGGGGAATAAACGTTTTTACGCTAACGAGGTGTTTTTTGTCTTTTTTGAAAAAGAGTTTGCTGAATAAATTCATGCAGGATGTATATTGTGTTTGTCTCCTGACAGCATGAAACATGGCCATTCCTAGCTGACATGAATTCCCGAAGACCTCTCTCCATTTCTCTCTCATGGATGGTTAGACGGCCAAGCCAATTTCTTTTTTTGTTTGTAGTTCACCACCTCTACTTCTTCTACTCTGTCTGCTGGCGGATTACAGCCATGTGTAGCCTACAGCGGCAACTACTGACCAAACTACTCTGTAGGCGAGTCTACATGTTCAAACCACTCGATTTGAAACACTCATAAAATGCTTCTTTTTTTTACGAAAACACAACTTTTGATTATGGAGAATTAACAAGAAGCTCTCAGCTAGTTTTTATGGAACTTTAACTCACAGCTGCTTTCATCCTGTCCTGGATTCATTCTGCATTTTCATCCGATCAGTTGACATCAGAGTTTCTTTCAAAGTTCCATGATTTTATCTGATTTCACCAGAATCCAACCCGGTGGCACCGATGACAAGCCTTCAAAATTATCATATAGAAATAGACAATCTTACTGCTGATGGTCTCGTTTACTTATGTGGGTCATATCGAGGCATCAGTATTAAATTGAAACATTTTTATAAGCAGTTAAAAGTTCCTCAGTGTCACTTTAAGAAAGGACACCTGAAGATAAGAAACTGAATCCTCCTCATGCTCATTGCTCTTTAGATCTGATGGTTGACGAGGCGTATGTTAATGACCAGCATTGAAAAAGGGGCCGTTGTCGTAAAAATATGGAAACCAACTCAAACGTGTGGCTTCCCAGAACCTGAATTTTTAAGAAACGTTGCGAGGGCTTTAGTAGTCGCTTCCACCTTGTGTTTCCGCTGTATTTTACAAACAGCACATAACTATGTCATTGTTATGTGCTGTTCGGTGTGCGAGTGAAGCCAGCGGCTGTGGAACAGACCACAATGAAGAAGTGTTGTTGGTTTTCTTTCATGTCTTTGCTGAATCCAGGAACGTGCCAAAACAGGGATTTCTGTCTGCTCCACTGTATGCACGGGGACCCTTTATTTTCCCAAAATCATATGCGTGTTTGATATCCATTTGTGCTAAATACTCACACATCTTCCGCTCAACCATTTGGTTTCTAACTGCTGATTCTGTTGCACATTTAAGAAGCTGGAAACATCAAAAGTTTATTGATTAAACTAGTGGCCCATTCATTTCCTGCCAATCAACAACTGATTAACCGACTTAACAATTTTTGTTGTACCTCAGTTCAGTTTTTGCCTCAGTTTTCCTGTATCTGAAGAAATGTCCTAATGCCACGGATGTGTTGTCAAATTGGGGAATTTCTAAATGAGTTTGTGTTTTGCCGATTTTAGTGTTTCTTTTCATGTCTGTTTTGTCGAAGTGTTGAAGTTGTTCGGCCTTGACGAGTCAACGCACTGCAAAGTAAGAAACCTCAAGCAAATGGACTCATTGGATTCACATGTTATTGCAGATATCTGCTGTGCTTATTATCATGATCATATCTGAATCATGCATTCACAATGTCCGAATAAGCCAAACAAAACTGACATTTTAGATGATTATCCAACAACACTGACAGATGGCTGTCTTTGATGACAAACCATGCCAACGACACGCGTCTCCCGGCCTTGTGCGTCCCCTTTTAGTGTCCCCTGGAAGCAGTATTCGTTGCAGCGCTTTGTGTTCCTAGTGCTGCGCATGTGTTGTATCGAGCTCAGGCTAAATGTTAGCACCATCTTGGTCCTCCAGACTGTCCATTCACATGGAGACATTAAATAAAACTCAATCGGCTTTCAAATAATCAAGTTCTCAATTTCGATTCACATTTCACCTCGCTAAAAAAGACCAGGACCACTTCTTTCATCGTGTGCTTCTTGTGATCTGACGCAGAGAAAGAAATGTGAAAATGTCAAAGTGGGTGGATTTCCCCCCACTTTCAGCTGGCGTTTCCATTATTTTGTCCTGCTCTGTGGCTGTTTATGGACACATTTGGACACATAACTTCCTGGGGATGTTCCCGTTTTTTCTCTTTTTGCCTCATCAGTCCATTTCTCCCTCCATCCTGTTTCCTCCAACTCTCCTCTTCCCTTTCCAACGCTTCTTAACCCAACAACCTCTGTATCATATGTGCTCATCTATCACTCCCTGGATGGACTCCTCCCCTGGGAGGTCAAAGGTCAGGGTCCAGTACAGAATAGCAACCAAGGACATTAAAGTAAAGTTGTCATTAGAGGAAGTGTTTTACTTTTCCAGGTTTTTTTTCTCCTACAGTTGTAAAATGTAACTATTATATTCTACAGTAGCTTTGACAATGACGAATGTCATTCTAGCCTTGGAGAAAGCTCTAAAGGTGTCCCTGTCTCCCGTCTCAGGTGATCAACGTGGACGGCAGTAACAGGCAGACTCTGCTGGAGGACAAGCTGCCCCACATCTTCGGCTTCACCCTGCTGGGGGACTACATCTACTGGACAGACTGGCAGAGGCGCAGCATCGAGAGGGTCCACAAAGCCACGGCCGTGCGAGAGATCATCATCGATCAGCTGCCGGATTTGATGGGGCTGAAGGCCACCAAAGTGACAGAGACGCACGGTAAGGGGACAGGTTTTTCAGGGGATTTACCGAACTGAACAGCCGTGAACTGAACATGAGAAAAAAAGATTTGTGAAATAAACGCTGACACTGTCAATCCGTTTCCAGGTACAAATGACTGCGCGGAGCATAACGGCGGATGCAGCCACCTTTGTTTCTGGTGTCGGCAGGCTGTTAACTGCGCCTGTCCCATGGGGATGGAGCTCCTCTCAGACCTGCAGACCTGTGTGGTGCCGGAGGCCTTCCTGCTCTTCACCAACAGGTACGCCTACCTGTCCACCTGCAGTAGAGCGGGAAGAAAACACCTGCTTGATGTTCTACTGTTTCTGTTACCCGCTTTTAGTAAAGATGACATTCATGTTGTCACAAAACATCAGTAAATCTTCTTCACTGGCCTGACTATTTAATTTGGTTATGCATCTCAATGTATCGCATCAATATTTCTATATAACTGCACATGGCTACGTCTTCATCAATTAACACAAGTAATCAGATAAATCCAAACTCCATTTTTATTTAGAAAGTGCAATAAAAAATCAGGCCATAATATAAAAAGCTGCATCTTATCTGTGTGAGCCATCAACATTACAAAAAAATAAGCTTTTCGCATCGCAGCTCTAACAGGGCACTTCCTGAATGTCTATGGCTTTATACACTGCACAAATTAGCCTAGCAGCTAGCAGACTGCAGTTAGTTACTTACTTTTCCGTACTCGTAGCTCTTGTACTCTTACTTAGTTCAAGGCACAGCATCTCTTGACAGGGTTAACAACGGCCACTGTTTTGTTTTATGTTTCTTTAACTCTTTCTTCGTCTCACTCTTGACTTGGTTTCACGCCCGTTTCAACTTCTGTTTCAGCTTAAGTGGCTTTGCCTCCAGCCCTGCCTTTTTCATGACCCCGAACAGCAATAAATGTGTGTGAAAACTGAATGGATTAGTGTCGGTGAGGTCCTAACTCGCATTAAATGTGCAAAATGCTATGTTTTTCCCTCAGGGATAACATCAGAAGTATCTCTCTGGGTACCAACAGCAACGACGTGCCCATTCCTCTGACAGGAGTGAAAGAGGCCTCCGCTCTCGACTTTGATGTCTCTGAAAGGAGAATATACTGGACAGACATACAGTCCAAGGTGGGCTGGAGGAATGTACTGATGTTTGAGGGGGAACTCAAGTTAAACACAAATCATTAAATTGTCTTCAAAGGTCTAGTGTGTAGGATTTATGGGGATCTAATGGCAGAAATGTAATAAATATGTCGAGATTAGCTGACTTATCGGTTGTTTTGGTTTTAGAAGTCTTAAGAATTCTTCAGTTTGTTTGTCCTTTTTTTTCATGCTGAATGACTTATTTGTAAGAGCATTATGAAGACATCTCTGCGAAGCTAAATATTTAAAGTGGTGCTTTGGTGTGATTCTTTGTGGGGAAACTAAATCATCTAATCGAAACAAAATTGTAAAAGTGTTAGTCGACGAAGGATTTCCTTGGTCGAGGACGGCTCAATAACTTTTCATTCGTGTATAATCACCTGAAAATAGGAATTGTGTCTTCGTTGGCTTAGAATGAGCCGTTCATATCAACATCATGGACATCAAACACTTACTCTAAAGAGAGACATTGGCATTTTTGCGTCGGCCATCATAGCTCCTCTACACACTTGGCACACATTATTAGTTTTAGTTGGTTCCAATCGTCAAATTAGGATGTTGATTATGTTTATTTCTATTAAAATTTATGTTTTTGGCTTATTTAGGATTTCACGACTTTGAACTCAACTCTCACTTTCTCTCAGACAATCAGCAGAGCGTATATGAACGGCAGCTCTGCAGAACATGTCATAGAGTTTGGGCTGGACTACCCAGAAGGCATGGCCGTCGACTGGATGGGTCGCAACATCTACTGGGCCGATACAGGCACGACCCGCATCGAGGTGGCCCGGCTGGACGGCCAGTACCGACAGGTTCTGGTCTGCAAGGATCTGGACAACCCGCGCTCGCTGGACAACCCTCGATCACTGGCGCTGGACCCGGCCAATGGGTAAGAATGGGAACTGCAACATTTATGTTGTGTTTTCTTTGTTGGGCCTTCAAATTCACGGCTGTGTCCCAATTAAAAAAATAGTCCTACTTTTGGAATGCTGCAGCATTCAACACATATCATGTGTCAGCGAACAACCAATCACAGCTGCCAGAGATATTTTCTTTCTTCTGTAAATAACAGTCTACGGTAAATAGATGGAGGAGAAGTTAATCATTTAATCGCAGGACTAACCGGAGCTCTATCTGTCCCACAGAATATTTTACTTGCTACAGCTCAATAGCAACATGTGAATGGCTCATTAAAAAACTGGCGGACATATTGGTCAAATTTGCTACATTATGCAAAACATCTACTACCTGGTCATTCGGCTTCCCTTGTGTATTTTCAACATTCCACTTCTAACATGGACAAGTGTGTGAAGTGCAGTGTGTGGAGCAGCCCAGTGGAAGTGAGTCACTGTGAGACACCTGTATTACGCTGGAGGTCCGTGTCTTTCAAGGGCACGAGTTGGTGCCAATGACTTCATGTAGCGTGTCTGTTCACTCCTTCTGAGGCAGTGATGTCACATTGTTGGTATGTAGGTACAACAGCCAGCTTCCTGCCTCTTTCCCCCCCATAACCTCCAGCCGAGAGAGGGATGCTGCTAATAAACCTCTTTGTTATAATCACTGTTCATCCTCGGCCAAACCACCTCGAGACACTCTCATTCGCCTGTGTGTGTGTGTGTGTGTGTGTGTGTGTGTGTGTGTGTGTGTGTGTGTGTGTGTGTGTGTGTGTGTGTGTGTGTGTGTGTGTGTGTGTGTGTGTGTGTGTGTGTGTGTCAAATTTCCAAGCACATGTCACTCACTCGGTGGTATCTCGATGAAGTAATTGGCGCAGGACTGTCAACACGCGGGCCCGCGGGGCATCTGATGTCATAGTATGATCACATACTCATGCACACACGTTAATGAAGACAAGTTGTCTCCTTTCATAGAAGTTAACGAAACAAATTTTACAAAGTGGAAACAGGTTCCCACTCTGGAATAGATGATCCAATTAGATATTGTATCAGAAAAGAAATGATTTTATGGAAGCGGCAGAAACCCTTCCTGGACTCCCTGTGCACTGGTCCCGGGCTGAAATGGGTGATTTGTCTCCGCAGCTACATGTACTGGACAGAGTGGGGGGGTCGACCTCGTATAGCCAGAGCCTACATGGATGGCAGCACCGTCACAACCCTGGTGGACAAAGTGGGCCGGGCCAACGGACTGACCATCGACTACGTAGACCATCGCCTGTACTGGACTGACCTGGACATGTGCTTGATCGAAAGCACCAACATGCAAGGTTCAGACACACGCACCGACAACCAGTCGCCACGCACAAGCCATTGGATTGTTGCAGAAAATAATCTCTGTGGCAAACAAACGTTTATGATACTTTCACGTTTTGTTCAGCGAGAGAATCTTCACAAATGAAGACCTTTTATCAGATTTTTGAAGCAGGAAAGTAAACGTTAGGCTATAACGGAACTACACCACGGTCACTTGACTTCACCTCACCACCACTAAGCTGGAGGAGGACGAGTGTTCGAGCGATGACGGTCTGCAGTCTCATTTAGACGCTTGTTAGGAACCACCTTGTTTAAGACACGTAAAACTAATTCAGGAGAGTTTTATATCGTAGAACCAAATGTCAGCATCTCTTCAGCTTGTGTTAACCACAGACCTTATTTCAGGCATCCAGCCAAAAACACACATTCAAACAAATTCAAACTCATTTCTGGATTTTAGGACTGACGCCTGAAGATATCAAATTGCACACTTATGGCACACACTTTGAGTTAACATCTGAAATGAACATGGTAGCAGAATTTATGTATGTTTCGTGTTTCCTGGAGATCCTTAACAAACCCTTCAAGAATATATTTTAACTTTCGGTCATAAAAAGACTTCAAATGTCTTGTTTTAGTTATGATAGGTAATAATTTGGCCTCAGTTGTAACAGTGTTGAACCACCTCATCTCCTCCAAACTATATAGTGTTTAAAGCTCATCCACAAGTTTGACAACATCACTCAGGAGTGGGCGTGGCTTACAAATACGGAGGTGCAGCAGGAAACTCTACAGGACTGTTGACGTCCATCCACAGCTCAGGAGGATCAAATGAATGAAGAAGACCTCAACAAACCTTCTGCTTACTCATATCCAAACACGCACCTCTGACACAGGATTAGAAGTTAGTACACCAGAACACCGACCTGGTTATTGACTACATTGCTGAATTGAGGGTGAAAGTATATTTGAGACCTTGTAAATTGTGTTAAAAGAAAAGAGATTTAAGGGTCCAGTCTCTAGCGTTCACTTCTCACGGAGTGAACCTTGACTTAAGAATAATTGGTCGAAACAAATAATTTGTGATACACACAAAGTGGGAATCCATTCATCAGATACATGATGGCGTTGACAATATTAGCATTATCACGACCCATTGAATGGCTTGTGCATTCTGCACAACCACTGAATCGTTGCTGCCCACCGTGTGTCTATTAGTGAAGGTTATTTACTACCTCATCTCTTTATCTATTTGTCTGTCTTTACCAGACTAATCTCTAAAACTGATGCACATTCTCACAGCAGAAGAAATGGGAAACGTACTGACTCAGGAGACTTTATGACCTTTCCTCTAGTGCCACCATCAGGCCAACTCTGTCATTTCAGTGAATCTCCTGATGATGAACACACGCCTGATCTCCATTTACTTGTATGCAAATCTGCAATGACGGTGGAGGCTTTGCTTGATGCTCAGATGATGACATGAAGATGTTGTTATATCTCCTGCAGGCCTTCAGAGGGAGATCATCGTAGACGACCTCCCTCACCCCTTCGGTCTGACTCAGTTCCGGGACTTCATCTACTGGACGGATTTTAACCTGCGCAGCATCGAGCGAGCAGACAAACGCAGCGGACTCAACCGCACGGTGGTGCTGCAGGTATGGAACCACTTCGGTTTAGGGCTGTCAGCAAATGCAATATGTTATTTTTACAGTTATTGTGATCCTAATGTGTTCTTAAAGAGATATTTATGGCTTATACATTGGCTCAAAATATCAGTCGGTAAATTCAGAGATACTGAGCCTCACTGTGTCCTCAGGGCCAGCTGGAGCTGATGCTGGACATCCTGGTGTTCCACTCCTCCCGCCAGGAGGGGACCAACGAGTGCTCCCACAACAACGGCAACTGCGCCCATCTTTGCCTGGCCACGCCCGCCGGTGCCCAGTGCCGCTGCGCCTCCCACTACACTCTGAACCCCGATGGACGAAACTGTAGCTGTAAGTACTGAGCTGCTGGGAGAGAAGCACAGGGATGTCTGGGAACGGAAGGCCACTGGGTTGAATCCCAGGACTGGACCCCTCCTTTAAAAAGTGGAGTTAAGGTGTCCTTGAACAAGTCAGGAAAATACAGTACTGCTGCTCTAAAATAATAGCTGGTGTTCAAATGCTGTTCTCCAGTAAAGGCAAATACACTGAACAGAGACATGTCATACTCACCACGCTGCTGCTGTTCAAAATGAAGCCATTTAGCCAGAGGTCCAGCCTCAAAGACTCATTTCCCAGCTGACGTTGAGCGGTACTAAAGATAAGTCTAAGTATCGGACACAATGAGGTAGGAAGATCACTGCACTTCTACTAACAAAGTGACTTCAGAAAGATTGTAGAAAGAGCTGGAAATAGGCTGGTTTATGTTTCCAACATATTTTGATATGTCTAAGGTTCAGCTACTTGAAACACTTCGCAGTTGAGTTGTAAAACATTAACAGTGAGATGGGTGGAATTGCCAAGGGTTCAAGGATAATTTATCGTCATGATGCAACACAGTGTTGCACAACGACATGCAGTTGTAGCCAATTTGTTACACAAGAAAAACATGACAAAAACACAAAGAAATCGGGGTCCTGTGAGAAGCTACGGGCAGTGACGGCCGCGTGTAACGCGACATGGAGAGGAGGCTAAACAGGTTAGCATAGACGCTGCAGTACAACCGGAGAGCAAAGAACACTGAACACTGAAAGACGTTTCTCTCTCCAGACGGCTTCGGTAACAGTTTGATTGACAGGCGGTCCATCCAATCACCTGCCAAATCTCTCTTTGACAGTTCCTGCCTGTTTCCAAACAGTTCTCAATAACGGTTTCTAAGATGATTCTGTGCAACAAACAGTCGGCTTTAGTTAAGACGAGGACAACATGAAACAAAAATGACGAATTGAAGTAAAGGGTGAAAGGATTAACCTCAGTTGCTTCTTGCTCAACAGCCAGCACACAGACTATGTGGTAATCTACACACACACACACACACACACACACATCCAGCATGCTTGTGTTGCTCCCAGACCTTCCACACATCCTATGTCATTGGACCATCATCCAGAGCGGTTCCAGCTGGTCTGATGTGTGTGTGCGTGTGTCTCGGGCTTCTGTGTTTTGACCCCCGTGTTTGTATTTCACAATAGGCATCGTGCAAACTTCAGCCTTCCCGTGTGAACAACCCTGTGTCCACTCATGGCGTTCACTCCTCTGCCTTTCTGTCTGCAGCTCCCTCTAGCTTCCTGCTCTTCACCCAGAAGGCGAGCATCAGCCGGATGGTGCTGGGAGGGCAGAGTCCCGACATCATCCTGCCCATCCACGTCCTCAGGAACGTCCGAGCCGTCAGCTACGACCCGCTGGACCAGCTGGTCTACTGGCTGGACGGACGGCAGAACATACGCAGGGCCAGAGACGACGGCGCCATGGTACGAAACTCACCCTGGGACACACAGGGACACCTAAACGCTGACATGTCAGATCTTGATAATGGAGTTCTTCTGTGGGACAGTAACTTGTACACGGTAGCTGAGTCCTACAAAATGATTTCCCTCAGAGGGATAAAGGTCAGGAGGTTTATCCTGCTGCTCCCCAAACAAAGTGGTTTACAGAGAATTCTCCTCACCGGGACCAAAACTAACGGTGCAATCAGCAGGTTTTAATTAGTTTGATCACCTGGAAATTTCCAGATTTACTGTGTGGAAGTTGCACTCGATCCAGTGTTAAAATACCCGCTGTGAGCGGGTTGTTACTAATCACTTCATTACGGGATAGACATTCAGTCTCATGAGTCAGAAACCATCTTCTGTAAGCGGTCTAGGACTGGTTGTTTTGTTCTGCACCAGAGTGCGTTTACTGCCTTCACAACTGTCCAAATGAACCGCACCAGAGCTTAAAACTGACCGAATGCTGGCTTGTGAAAGCACCCTCACATTAATAACTCTAGCAGGAACCTCTGTATTGTCTTTGATAACCACCTGAACTGAAACCGGCATGTTAGTTCTGCTGTGCAATCATGTTTTTCCATTCGAAAAATTAAAAATAGTCAAAAATCTGAAATTCTTTATCTGCCAAGAACTTAGAAACAGTAATTCATGCAACTCACACTAAACTAAACCTCGATACACTTCAGCTGATACATAACCAGACCCAACAGGAGAGAACACCTCACACTGATTTTAAAATGCCTCCATTAGCTCCCAGTGTCTCTTAGAGTGGATTTAAAAATGTAACCGTCACTTGTAAGGCTTGTTATCGGGGGGGGGGGGGGGGGGTTAGCTCCAGAATATGTAGCCGACCTACGAGCCTGAATGCATCCTGAGATCCTCTGATAGGTCGGCCCTGGCCGTCCCCCGGTCAAACCTTCAAAGTAAAGGTCAGCGGGCCTTTTCTGTTATGGAATGACCAGGTCAGGGAACAAATCGTCTTCTTTCAAATCACTTGTGTTGTTTTCTTATCTTTTGTTGTATTAATCATAATATTGTATTAACTGGTTGCTTTCATATTGTATGTAAAGCTTTTTGTAACGTGTTTTTATGTGCTTTATGTATGAAGGTATTATTTTCATTTTCTCAATGAGTCAGGATTTTTTATAAAGCGCCACATGACTAAATATCAAATTGAGTGAAATGTTGAACTCATGACCTTTGATCCGTTTGCAGTCGTCCATGATCGTGAGCAGCAGTGTTCAGCCGGTGGACAACCAGCTCCACGACCTGAGCCTGGACCCCTACAGCCGCCACATATACTGGACCTGTGAGACAACCAACACCGTCAACGTCCAGAGGATGGACGGACACATTGTGGGCGTGGTCCTGAAGGACGACACCGACAAGCCGCGGGCCATTGTGGTCAACGCTGAGAAAGGGTGAGCTCCTTATGTTTTCACCTCCGCAAAAGAATGCACCGTGTACTGTGAACTTACTGGGGTTTCTCTGCAGCTATGAGCTATGTCCCATATCAATGTGTCAACCCCCCCTTCCTTGCAGATACATGTATTTCACCACAGTGCAGGAGCGCTCAGCTAAGATCGAGGGAGCCAGTCTGGACGGGACAGAGAGAGAGTCTCTGTTCACCACTGGTCTGATCAGACCAGTGGCTCTGGCTCTGGACAACAAACTGGGGAAACTGTTCTGGGTGGATGCCGACCTCAAACACATCGAGAGCAGTGACCTGACGGGTGAGTTACCTTAAACAGACATGAGTAAAAAAAACACACATTAATGCACCTTTAAACCCTCTGAACCAGAAGTAGTTTCAGGGTGTTTTTTTTGCTCTTGTCACATTTGTGTGTCTCATTTAAAATCCCCCCCCCCCCAAAAAAAAAGTGTCTTTGATAAAAAAAATTGTTTTGATTGATTATTTGGCTACATTTCATTCAGAAAGTGTTCGTCACAAATTATACTTTCAAGGACAACAATATCAAATTTGACTGTTTCTGGCTATGAAATTTGGCTTAATTTTGGTGTTTTTTGTGGTTGAGATAAATTAACTACCAAACATAACAGAAATGTACATTAAATACACAATATGTAATACACAGATTCCCCAAACTTGTTGTAAATCTGTTAGCATAAGCAATGCCCTTAAATATTGCATTTAAATATGCTGGTTAAGTTTCATTCACAACAGAGTAAAAGGAAGGAGTTCACTCCGTGGAGCAGCAGTGTCACTGGAGTAAATATCACAGTGAAGCTGCTGTACTGTGACAGAAATAAACGGGAAGTTAGATGGTTAAAAAAAAGTCTACCTAAAGCAAAGCGGCCCATTAGACGACAGGCGGTCGAGAGGAAGTGACAGTCACAGATATTTTGGACCAGAGAGCATCACAGCCTTCGTCGGGGGACACTATCACTAGAACTCCCCAAATCCAAGAGAACCCTCAGTAAACTGGTAAGACATGATGATGTTGATTTAGAATATTCAGTTTGTTTTAGGTATATATTTTGTATTTAATTCTTAAAGATCTGCTCATGACTCATACGTGAGTCAGTGTGGACCACTCGAGAATGTTGTTTGTATCAGAGATAATATTCTATGTATGTATTTACGTTCACCCGAGAGCACCGACATGTTCTCTCTTCTTTGTGCATATCTTCATTATAATTCTTAAAGTTAAAGAATCCTTTTCCAAATGATCAGCTGAAAAAATGACGTATCATATGTATATAGTTTTGTTTTTTGGCTGAATTGGTGGGGACATACTATTTTCTTTCTTCTTATCTGATGAAATCGTTCCACCAGGAGCCAATCGCATCGTCCTCCAGGACTCCAACATTCTGCAGCCGACGGGGCTGACGGTTCTGGGCGATCATCTGTACTGGATCGACCGGCAGCAGCAGATGATCGAGAGGGTGGACAAGTTGACCGGAGACGGACGCACGCGCATACAGGGACGGATATCCTACCTGACCTCCATCCACGCTGTGGAGGAGATGGACCCACAGGAGTTTGGTACGGACCGTCAGCACTAGTTACTGCCATGTCCTTTGCAACAGGATGCATAAGTCAGGCTTAGTTGGGTGGTGTGTAATAATTTGTTTCCTCTCTCCAGCATCCCATCCTTGTTCCCGTGACAACGGGGGCTGCTCCCACATCTGCATCGCTAAGGGCGACGGAACACCTCGCTGCTCCTGTCCCGTGCACCTGGTGCTACTGCTGAACCTGCTGCACTGTGGAGGTGAGCAAAGGAACCCCGCCTACAGGATAACGGCCCGGTCGGACCCAGAGTAGCTCCCCATTCATTCCAATGTGGAGCCGGGTGAAATGAATCATATCAACCTGCTTTGCTTTGCATTACGACATCAGAGAAGAGATGTCTGCATGATAAAACGCTGTGCAATTAATAACTTTATGCAGTGAATGTTTACAGCCCAGCCCACATTGTTTCCTGCCCCCTCTGCTTTAGGCCATATGGTGTTAAAATTGACAGGTATTTTAGATTTAGTCTTTCTCTTAAGACAAAATGCTTGTTAGTTTTAGTAATTTTATCCTTCGTAGTTTTAGTTTGTGTTAGTCAAAGACAACTCAAAACATTTTATTCCAGTTTTAGTGGCTAAAAAGTCATTTTTACTGTTAGTCAAAATGTTTGCTCTCTGAATTTTGCCACCATTCTTGGGATTTTGACTTTGTTCTGTGTCAAATGTCCATTTTTAGTCATCAGATTATATTGAACATTTCTGTCAGCCTAGTCCAGCTAAAAGCAAGGATTTTGTCATTTTAGGCAAACTCAAGTCAAATTTGATAGATTAGAATAGATTTGATCTTGATGACAAACACAAATTGAATGATTAAGAATACAGTTTTGCCCCCCCGAGTCTTCCTGACTGTGCTCATTAGTGATGGGCAGGTTAGTGAGTTGCACCCATCTGGTCGATTATTAGGGGTGGGAATCGCCAGAGATCTCGCGATACGATATTGTCGCGATACTTCGATATTATCACGATATTATCACGATACTTTCACGATACTGCGATATTCTGAGTATTGTGATAACATATATTGCGATTTATTACTTTTTTCAACTTCAAATTATGTCCCCAAAGGAAAACTGTCAACAACATGTTTTATCTGAGTTCTTTCTCTGATGTCTCCATCTTTGTTTCGACCAACTTCCCACCAATCATGCACGCAGACCCGGCACCTCTGCTGACCTCACCAGAAAACAACTCAGCACCATCTAGTGGACTGAAAAAGCAATTGATTTGATTTTTTTGGTTATTTTGTAAAATAGTTTATATAGTAAAAGATCGATACTTGGCGTCCGTGTATCGATATAATATCGCCACGCAAAATATCGCGATACTATGCTGCATCGATTTTACCCCCAACCCCTATCGATGAGAGCCGATCTGCACCGGTGTGTTGTATGTGACCCAAGAAGAAAAGACACAGACTCAGCACTGCAGTGTGTGTTGTATGTGTTTGAAAGAGCGAGACAGAGACGGAAAGAAAAGGTGAAAAAGTGACAGAAATAAGAGATTTGGTCAACGACATTTTCGTCTCCTCTTTTTTCCGTCAACGATACTGCATGTTGATATTGTCACGCTTAATGTTTAATGACGTCGGTCTCCTCATCGCTTCGTCATGGAGCCAAAGGTTAGTGACGAACATATTCCCTCAGAGTTTTTGTAAAACAGAACTGGCACTGCCCCACGAGTCTGAGCCAGGATGCTCCCCACGCTGAACGTCTGCTGCCTCCTCTCTCTCCCTGTCCATATCAGAGCCTCCCACCTGCTCCACGGAGCAGTTCACCTGCTCCACGGGGGAGATCGACTGCATCCCGATGGCCTGGCGTTGCGATGGCTTCCCCGAGTGCGACGACAGCAGCGACGAAGAGAACTGCCCCGTCTGCTCAGCCTTCCAGTTCCAGTGTGACAAAGGAGGCTGCATTGATGCCCAGCGGCGCTGCAACGGCGAACCGGACTGCGCCGATCACTCCGATGAGCAGGACTGCGAAAGTAGGTTCTCGCACGGGAACTGTGAATATTAGCTTTTAGATGCTACGCTAATACTGTAGAAATGAGGTTCCGAGTCAGTTAAGTGTCCTCGGAGATACAGTGCTGTAATGGATCGGGATTTTGATTTGATCCAGTTAGAAATGACAGCAGGTGGCTCTAAGAGAACCCACACATCCAGCCACGAAGGAAGTCTACAGAAACCTCTCCTGCACTTTACATTACAATAGCCAGTGTAGCTCACAGTCTCAGAGTATGTCTGGATTTGCTTGCTTGGAGGGTTCCTGTTCATCAGGTTCATCGAAAACACAATATTCTAGAAAATGCACAGTGCTGATGACACTTGGTGTTTTGTCAAAAATATAGTGATATTATATTCTCCCCATATCGACCAGCCCAGCACATCAAACAAACATCCCTGACCTGCCGAGCCGGACGAAAGCACACGCTGTACAGACGAGGAGTTTTATACCTCTAATATCTTGTTTTCATCATCGTTGGAAGACAAAATCTTCATTTAAAAATATAACTTAATTAGCAGTCCAGCCCTATTATAAATACATTTATGATCAACATATTGTATGAATGAAAAAAGAAAAAGCTCCTCCAGCCCCACAGATGACTCTCACTGCTGCTGTAGTGCTGTCATCGTCACAGTAGTACAGTAGAATGCACTTGATGGGTCCGAGACCAAAAGCCTCTTTTCTTAATAGTTGTACATTTATTGGGAGAGTACTATGAGTGCAAATGAATACATGCCCAGATAATTGATCAAATGTACGAACATGTGTTTAGTATAAGACATGCAGCAACCTTTTGACATTTAGACATAGTGGTAAATAATCAAGTGAAAACAGTCTCAATTCTATTTAGATGCAGAGTTTTATGAGTAATTGTTGATCAAATGAAACTGGAGGCCTGTCTTCTAACACGTCGCCATACAAGACCTTATTATTAGTAAGACAACTGACCATCTGTGTCTTGTGTCCTCCAGCCATTTGCCCCCCGAACCAGTTCCGCTGTGGTGACAACCAGTGTATCACCAAGAAACAACAGTGTGACAACTACTCTGACTGTCCCGACGGATCAGATGAGCTTGCCTGTGGTAACAACACTGAAATATACTGTAAGCACAAGTGTTGTTGTTTCTGGTCAAGTACGTGTCCCCTGACTCTGCATCCTTTGCTTCTGCTTCTAGAGTACGTGTCTCCTCCCTCCAGTGGCATCCCCAACGCCGGGCCCAACACCATCGTTCCGGTCATCGCCATCATCCTGCTCGTCTTATTCATCGGTGGAGCTTACTTAGTCTGCCAGCATCTGGTGTGTCGGCGCTACAAAGGCCCCAGTGGAACGTTTCCCCACGAGTATATCAGTGGTACGCCCCACGTGCCCCTCAACTTCATCGCCCCCAGCAGCTCGCAGCATGGCACCTTCCAAGGTAAGATCAGACAGGCAGCATGTGTTCAATATCTGGAGGGAAGAAGAGAACAGGGACAGAGCATGGAGGGAGCGAAATAAGTGAAGCGCCAGAGCAAGTTTATACGTGTTGAGTTGGGAAACCGGTGATGGAAGATTCCAGCCTCCACTTCAAAAGGGACAGTCAAACTAGCCCCTATGTTGTTGTACTGTAGTGCAGCGGTCACTAATAGGCGGATCCGGACCCAGACGCTGTCCTATCCGGGTCCGGACGTATAACTGATGGATAATTGAGAATTATACATTTTGGCGGAGCGCTTCTATTTTAACCTGCGCAGCTTTTCTAGCCTTTACGGCTCTCGGTCAGCAGTCCAGGAAATGCACCGACCAATTAGGCTACACGAGTTGTAAATCATCTCACGTGATGCTACTCAGCCAATCGAATATGTGTATTCCAAAATGCATCGTGAGTCGAGAGACGGGGAGAGAGAGAGCAGTGGGAGAAGCAGTTTCACACGGCGAGTGGACCTCGAAAACAGAGCTTTTAACAAAGAATGGACGGACTCTTATTTGTTCATTCTTCCTGCTGGCGCTACTAAACCGCTCTGCCTCATGTGTTCAGATACCGTGGCCGATATTAAACGCACCGATGTGTAACGCCACCATGAGACCAAACATAACTCTTTTGAGCAAACACTCCAGCCTGAACTGAGGGCAAGATATGAGATGTGTAGAGATAGTTTATTATAAAGTTGTCTGAGGCCGTTATGATGTGAAATGGATTTAACAAAACAGAAGAAATACGTTAACTCCAGCCAAACGCTTTCATTTTTCATTTTCATTCTACGCATTCATTTTCATTTTTCTAAAATCAAGCACTTTCTTTTAAGATGCAACTTTTTCAAAAGTTCTCTTTTGTGTATTTTATTTTGATATGGAGCCCTTATTTTACTTGAAATACACAACAAAGTGTGTTATCATAATTATGCAGACGACACACAAATCTACATAACTATGTCACCAGGGGACTATAATCCCATACAAGGGCTGGGTAACTGCATTGAACAAACCAACAACTGGATGTGCCAGAATTTTCTTCAATGAAAGAAAGATAAAACAGAAGTAATTGTTTTTGGTACCAAGGACGAACAATTGAAAATCACCGCTCAGCTTCAATCACTGATGTTAAAACCCACAAACCAAGCCAGAAATCTAGGTGTAGTTATGGATTCAGACCTCAACCTGAACAGCCATATCAAGACAATTACTAAATCAGCCTCCTATCACCTGAAGAACATATCAAGGATTAGAGGACTTATGGCTCAACAGGATTTGGAAAAACTTGTCCACGCATTTATCTTCAGCAGACTGGACTACTGTAACGGTGTGTTTACAGGTCTCTGTAAAAAGTCCGTCAGAAAGCTGCAGCTGATTCAGAACGCTGCAGCTCGAGTCCTCACTAAGACCAGGAGGGTGGATCATGTCACTCCAGTTCTGAGGTCTTTGCACTGGCTTCCTGTCCAACAAAGAATTGACTTTAAAATCCTGCTGTTGGTTTACAAAGCACTGAATGCTTTAGGGCCAAAATACATCTCTGATCTGCTGCTACCTTATGAACCATCCCGACCCCTCAGGTCGTCTGGGACCGGTCTACTTTCTGTTCCCAGAGTCAGAACTAAACATGGAGAAGCAGCGTTCAGTTTTTCTGCTCCACATATCTGGAACAAAGTCCCAGAAAGCTGCAGGTCTGCTGAGACCCTCAGCTCATTTAAATCAAGATTGAAGACTTTTCTGTTTGCTGCTGCCTTTAATTGAACCACATTCAATTCATATATTAATCAATTTCCTGCATTTCTGCATTTTACTTTGAAATCTCCTTTTCTTTTGCCTTGTGTTTTGATGCTTTTAATGGTTTTATGTGAAGCACTTTGAATTACCTTGTTGTTGAAATGTGCTGTACAAATAAACTTGCCTTGCCTTGAAATGAGAGAACATTTATTAATGTATTTCTATCTATTATTTATAATCCAGCCAGTTAAATTTGAAAACTGAGAATAATAATTGTTAAAATATAAGTGATGTGTACTTTCTTTTTTTGATTTGGCAGTTGTTGACTACACACATACGTTGTTACTATATATATGGCACGAAATAGCGCAAATTAGATATTGTAATGATCCGGACCTTTGCACGAGGAGATGTTCTCAATCTGCACCTTTTGGAGTTTTAATTGAATACTCCTGTGATAGACCTTCACGTCAACAGAAGTTCACATCCCAGCATAACTAAGATGGGTTGGGAGCCCCCCAGGAAGCCTGACCACAATCGAATGAAATGAAATATCTTTATAAGAATTTAGCGCCATGCTACGTCGTCAGAGTGAAAGCTGACGGTCTGCCTCAGAGCTGTCCAGGTGCCCAAAATCACGAATCACAAATTTGCCTCAGAGGGCTTTACAATCTGTACACATCCTCTGTCCCAGGACCCTCACATCGGAACAGGAAAACTCCCCCAAAAAAAAACCTTTAACGGGGAGAAAAGAGGGAGAGCAACAGAGGAGGGATCCCTCTCCCAGGATGGACAGAAGTGCAACAGATGTCATGTGTTCAGAATGAACAACATTTACAGAGTTACAACACATTCAGTGCATATGACAGAACCACGGCAGGAGGCAAGACCAGGGTCCAGGTATCACCAGGATCCATGGATCCTGTGAGGAGAGAAAGCACAGAGACTCCGGTGAATAAGCAAAGTCAGTAATGAGCATTATTGGTGATAAAAATAGTAATGTGAGTAATTATAAAAAAGATATTAACAGTGGGAGTCAGCAGGGCCATGGCAGGAGGAGGGTCCAGTGGTTCAGTCTACCATTGTGAGGAGATGTGTAAAACACAGGATGGGGGCAAAGGTCCTACCAAGTCCACATTCACGTGATCAAACCGAGAACTGTGCTAATGAGTCTTTGTGTGACGGTGCACCTCGGAGCGCTGGCACACCACACAAGTCCCGGCACACCTCCGTACATCCTTTCCCAGCCCGTGCCGGACGAACTTCGCTGCCACCAACTTCTGAGACGCCCTCTTGTCAGGGTGCGATAGCCAATGAATAGCGTTGAAGACCTGTTGTCTCCATTCGTCGGGAACAACCGGCTGTGGCTGGCCTGTGGAGACGTCACACAGGAGCGGAGCGCCAGTTTTTAATTTATTTGACAGCCAGTTGTTGACTACATACAGACGGTAATACAACTGTTCGGCTACTTCAATACATATGGTACTAAATCATTGCGCAACTTAGACATTATTGTGATGCTCCGGACCTTTGCGTGAGGAAATTCTTTCGAAGTGGACCTCTGTGAATTTGAATTGAATACCCCTGCTGTAGTGTATATAATGGGCATTACGGTAACAATGCTCATATGTGTATATATATATATATACACACAGTACTGCCTGTAAGCTGTATTTCAGAGAGAAATGGACTCAATTGTGTAAGTAATTAGCCAAACTTGATAATAAAGAATACATATAAAAAGAAGAAAATTATATTTAGAAGGAAAATATGAAGATATTGAGATAATATATATTTACTATTTTCCCAGCCCTACGGTATTAGTAAAGTGTGAACTGCTGTGTGCAGGTATTTCCTGTGGGAAGTCCATGATGAGCTCAGTCAGCCTGATGGGCAGCAGCAGCAGTGGAGCTCCTCTGTATGACAGGAACCATGTGACCGGAGCCTCGTCCAGCAGCTCATCATCTACCAAGGGAGCCTTCTACCCCCAGGTCCACAAAAACACACACACACACATATCCTTATTCTTGTACTTCTACGTTTGAGGACCCTCATTCATTTAAAACATTTCCTCGCCCCTTACCCTAACCATGAAGACTAAATGCCTGACCCCCAATCTTGCCCTCACCCTAACCTAAACCTATTTCTAACCTGAATCTTAACACCAAGTCTTAACCCTCAAACGGGCCTTTGAAAAAGGGAGAACCGACCACATTTTAAGAAATGTCCTCACTCTGTTGATAAAAAACTTGTGGTCCTCACTATGTAGCAAGTACAAGTACACATACACACACAGCCTGCATGCACACTGTTTCCTGTCCACAGTCAGATAACACAGGATCATTTCTGTCTGCAGATCCTGAACCCTCCTCCGTCCCCGGCTACTGACCGCTCTCTCTACAACACAGAGATCTTCTACTCCTCCAACAGTCCGTCCACCACCAGATCATACAGGTAACACACACACACTCTCCTGGCTCTATTGTTGTCCACTGCTGGGTCATGGCTGCAACCCATGCTGTCCAGTCAAACAATTCCACAGAACTATTCAATTCTTGTGGAGATCCTGGATTTTTCAAAGACCCCCAAAAAATTCACAAGTTCATTTGAGCCAATTTATTCTGGTTGATGTGTTCACACGAGACACTAAGATCGAGATCTTAATCTCATATTATCATATGATGGCTCCAGGTGAACACTGCTATAGTTGAGGTATCTTTTTGATTGCTATAGAAAAAAGAAACCTCTGAAAGGGGAGTTCAAATACAGATGAAATGCAATAGAAGTAGAGATACGCCGATCCCCGATTTCTCTGACCTGCTCATTACGATTTTTGCTGATTTAGATTTGTTTTCTCAGTACTATAAGACTCCAGGCAAACATTTTTCACCTCCGTCCTGAAAAATTACTTAAACCGTCCCAACGTCTTTATTATTAAAACACACAATGATTGATAAGAAACACGTTAAGGATGAGGAAATAAATGATTGTATTTCATTTTTTAATATTTGCTCTGATTAAAAGAAATCTAGGCATTAGTTGTTTGAATGATGTATTATAAGCTGCTTCGAGCTAGTATCAGGAAGTTAAACACCAGAGGTCCATCTCTAATATCTATGTTATGTTGCAGTGACAACAGCTCCTTCAAACAACTTGATTTATTCAAGTTTCTTGCCCAAATTTTACTGGGTAGAGCTTGAACGCATCATAATGCAAGTCAATGTGACCTTTGTCAGCATTACCTGTTCAGCTCTGTGCTGACGAGCCGGTCACTGTGAATGAATGACAGTTTAATAAGTGTCTGATGAAGCTGATTGTTCCAAATGTTTTTAAGATTGCTCCTCCACGGCTTATTTTGGACTTGGAGTTGTAACACACTGCGAGCTTTATGTCTTCTTAACTCACGCTGAAGATCTTTCACACCGCGTGTGTAACGTAAACGTGAACCTGAACCGTGATCTAAACAAACTGTCTCCTTCCCATCAGACCCTACCACCCGGTCCGCGGTGCCGCCCCGCCCACCACTCCCTGCAGCACCGACGTCTGCGACAGCGACTACACCCCCCACCACCCGCCGGCCGGGCCGGCGTCCTCGGCGGGCCGCTGGAAGGCCGCGGGCCACGGTGGCCACGGCAAACACAACAAGTACTACATGGACCTGAACTCGGACTCGGACCCCTACCCTCCACCCCCCACGCCCCGCTCCCAGTACCTGTCGGCCGAGGAGAGCTGCCCCCCGTCTCCGTCCACCGAGCGCTCCTACTTCCACCTGTGCCCCCCGCCCCCCTCGCCCTGCACCGACTCCTCGTGACCCCTCCCAACGGCCCCCGTATCCCCGTGAGGAAGGATGCAGTCCGCTCGCTACAAAGAACCGGCCTCGTCTGGCCCCCACTTTACCAGGGAAAGAACTCACGTGCCAACTGCCAGCCCTGACCGGCTCACACTCGCTGCTTTTGTTTCAGCTGGTTAGGCTCAAGTGCCTTGCTCAAGGTCCCCTACGTCCCCGCATCGGTCATCTCATCATTCCAGTCCCCTCGGAGCGCTCAGGGTGACCGGCATCGGATCACTTCTACCGCGTGTCCTGCTCTCACTTGGTCGTGGCAGGTTGCCTCACCGCAGGGCACAAGGGAGGAGACGATGTGTGAACAGGCCAGCAGCTCCCTCTTCGATTTTCAAATCATCAAAAGAGGGAAACCTCCTTTGCCTCACTTCTCCATCAAAAGACCTCCATCTGTCCACACTCACAGTAACTGCTCCTGGCCTCCACTAAAACTCATCAGCACCAACCGAGTGAGTGACAGCGTCTCCTTCCTCACAGCGTCCTTGTTGGCAGGACTGTATATAGTTTTTAAAATGATAGATAAATCAGAGAGGAATTATTTTACGATTTTATTCACGCTGATCCACCGCTCCGCACGATAAAACCGAGGACAGACGGATGCGTGTGCGTGAACGAGTGACGATGGTACAGCTGTTGTAGGATAAAAGAGAAAATAGATGATGACCGCATTCGTGTGCGGCGGTATGAATGAACAAGCGGACGGATGGAATAGGGCCAAGATCAAAGTGTGAAAACTTTTTGTATATATATTTTTTGGAATAGTGTCCCTCACATTTGAAATTGTGAATTCTTTAGTCGTTGAACATGTGGGGGGGGGGGGGGGGGGGGTTGAGTGGTGGAGCTTTCCCCAAATCAACCAAGAGACTAATCTGCCAACAGTCCTTCCTTTTAATTTCCCAATGAAAGCACCATGTCACAACATACCAAATGAATATCAACGTGTAAAGCTATTGTACATATGTGTAATGAAGTCAATGATTGAGTTGTGAGAAGTGAATCTGAACCTCTGCCGTGGAGTCTTCTTCACCCTCATCGTCCCATTTACCAAAAGTATGTTTGCTGCTATCGTGTACATACTCTATCAGTTATTATTATGACGTATAATTAAACCGAAAGCGCCAAATTACCACTCTCATACTGACAGTAGACCATGAAGCTATTTTACAGTTAATAACAAATTATTCTTATAGCGACTTTTGTTCTTCGTATTTCTGTTTGTGTGTCGATCATCGCGTATGTGTCTGTGTCTGTCGCCGTGATTGGGGTTGAAGGAGTCCTGTTGGGGGGATTAGAAACGTGAAAGAGTTCCAGCTGAGACATTTAGTTCACAGCTGTTGCAGAAATCAAACTGAAGGTCTTGGTGTGCTTCAGATGCATTTGCGGTTGTTGTCCTCAACACACCTGGCTGACCTACAGAGTGCTTTGCTGGACATTTAGTTGCCCCGAACATAAAGAGCTTTTTTGTATTTCGCTGTCTTTTTCCCTTTTTTAATTTTTGCTAGAGCAACCCCGGAATGAGTGCTAACGTTAGCTTAGCACAAACCATGAACTGTATGCTCCCTACTAGTTGAACTTATCCCCAACGGTCCGTATGATTACTCCTCATTTTTCGTGCGTTTTCCTACGAAAGTCAGCAACACGTGTCAATGTCTGCTCGTTGCATGCGTACGGTCTTTTCAAAATAAACTTCCTTCTTCACAGTTAAACACCAGTTTATGTTTAGGCAACAAAACCACTCAGGTTTAGGAAAAGATCGTCATTTGGGTTAGAACAACAACGTAAGCGCTGTTACTGAAGTGCGCAAGTTACCTGACGAAAACAACATGGCTTCTAGCTTTGTTGGACCCGCCCATTCGTGGGAAACCTACAAAATTCGTCACATTATTTTTAGTAGGTTTTGCTACGAATGCTGGATGTGACGCAACCTGAATAGTTATTAGAACAGTTTATCAATCAAGTGCTGCAGTCATTTGCCTCCTGCTGTTTGTAGGTTCAGATCATGGTCAGTAAACTCATGAAGCTCGTCGCCTCAATGAGGAGAAACGCGAATGACGTCAGGGGTGCTTTTCTGCTCTGAGTTGTTTCAACTCGAGCCAAAGACGCGAGGTGCTCAGCAACGCAATACCAGCGCGCAGAAAACGTCATTGAATCATCGAAAACAATAAGGTGCACGGGCTGCTAAAGCACGCTGCGGCTGATCCGGACCTCACTCAGTCCGACAAGCACACCGAGGCCTTGAGTTGCTCACCTCCAGTACAGTGAACCTACCTATGAAACACCGCTGTGAAGTTTAAATGCCTTCCCAAAGAAAGAATAGGCTTCAGGTCTTTTTTTCCCTCCATGGTGCAGCGTGGTTTCCCCCATCATTCTATAGGTGGAGACAAACTGTGTCTTCAGGGTTAATCCAGCACTTAATATCATTATGTTTTAATGTTAGCTGCACAAGACCTGGTATCAAAAAGTGGGAAGACGTTTTATGCACTTCGGAAAAATAAAAGAGATTATTTCCCAGGAATTAAAGGAAGACTTTCCCCCTGGCTGTGGAGTTACAGCAGAATATAAAAAGAGAACACACCAAGCTTCCTCTAAGCTGGCCTTGCTGTCGCCTTTGGATCACAGTTTAAGTTTGAGCCCACAGGAACCTCTCATGTCATTGCATGGTGTGATGCCGTCGAGCCCTCAGACAGGGACATTCCTGAGAGGATCTCTATGTGCTCTGAACTCTGAGCAGCACTCATTTATATATTAAGGGCTATAGGCCCCGCCTCAAACCACTGTGTGAGTAAAAACTCCTTAAAACCTGTATTTGTTGTCTCAGTTAAAAATGCTTTATGTAATGTACACTTGTGACTTTTTTGTATCAAAAGCATTTTTATATAATAAAGGTTCTATTTTAAGGAATTTTGTTGCGTCTGCATTAGCTTTGAGTTGAAGGATCGATGAGCGCTGAGGTTTCCTGATGGAACCAATGACCTTCTGACCTTCTGAACATCTGACCGTGAGGCTCAGCCGTCCCACAACATGCAGAGAGAACCGGTAACACAGTCACACAGACGAACTATAATGAGAGCAATAACACTAATACCAACATGGTTGGATGGTTCAGGTGAGCTTTCCTAATTATAAGCTTCATCAAAGAAAAAGTACTCTTTTAAACTTTATATATATATAATTATAATTAGTTTGGAACAAAAACAAAAGATGGGCAGTGTAGTACAGATGTAATCTTTTCAAAGATGGATAGATTGAACAATTGTCAATGATTCAGCTCCTGTCAGGATCCAGGATCCCTGTCTGACCTGTTCGGTGTTACCTCTGTTTCCCCTGATCTCCTCTCCTCATGTGTCCTGTCATTCCCCCGTTTGTTATTGTGTGCCATGTGCTCTGTTTGTCCTCTGCCTCCAGACACCTCCCATGGCCGCACCCTTGATTGTGCACAGCTGAGGACACTCCAGCCGATCACCTCCTGCAGCCTGACACACCAGACTCAGGGCCCACTAATGAGTCTCCTGTCACTACATAAGCTCTGGTCCTGCAGTCTGGGGTTGTCAGGTCGTACCGTCTTTCACCTGCTGAAACCCCGTGGCGTCCTCTGCCCTCCTTGTGTTTGTGGATTACACTCCGCCGCTCTGCCCTCCTTGTGGTCCACGGATTACACTCCGCCGCTCTGCCCTCCTTGTGGTCTACGGATTACACTCCGCCGCTCTGCCCTCCTTGTGGTCCACGGATTACACTCCGCCGCTCTGCCCTCCTTGTGTTCAACGGACTACACTCGCCGTCAAGCTGCCAGCCTCCGGTGTCGAGCCACGGGACTCACACCGTCGATCTGCCACTCGGGTGTCGGACCACGGGCTCCACACCTTCCTGTCTTCAGTCAGGCTAAATAAAACCTGTTAATATTCACTTCTGTCTCCTGTGGTCTTGCGTTTGGGTCCTACCTGTGAACTCCCACATAACAGCTCCTCTAACAACCTTAAATAGTTCATTGCAAATAACTCCTAGAGAACATCTGGATTCATAATCACCAAGTATTTTAATTTAATGCATATTTACACATAATCTAACTATTTTATTTTACCTTTAAGTGATTTTCCAAAGTAAAAGTACAATTATCACGAGAAACAGGTACTTTTTGAATATTCAAAGTGTTATTAAAAGTATTTTCTCAATAATTCCAGACAATGACTGATCCTTATCAATAATTGTACTGTACCAATTAAGAGATTTTCCAAATTACAAGTCCTTTATTTTATTATATTTGTATATTCTGTGTTTGTACGTTGAGAGCAATGAAAAACCCAAAGTCAAATTCCTTGTAATACATGGCCAATAAAGATGATTCTGATCTATTTAACTTAAAAATACATTTTTACTAAACACTCAGAAACAAGTACAAGGCTGTTACTGAGCAACACATTGACTTTGCTATTAATAAATCAACAGCAAACCTAAAGAAGACATTTAATGCCATTTAAATTAGAGAACAAACAACAAGGTCAACAAGCATTGCTGAAATTGAGAAGAAAAATAAGCTACAAGCTCTTTCCACTGTCTGATCTGGAGGCTCACATGTTTTATAAAAGCAACATGAATGAATACTGCTGCCCATCCTCCAACCCGTCCACCGCCTGGGTGTCAATCTGGGACAATATGAATACATGGACGTCTATCTTACCTTGTAGTTGTGAGCACTTAGATATTTAAAGTGTCCGAAGCAGACGTGAGATAGGAGATAATGAATAATCAATACTACGAACGTGAACATGGATGTGGCAGCTAGAAACCCTGGGGGAGAGAAGGCGGAGGGACTCTTGTTTATCAGGAGCTTGACCTTTACAGCGCTTCAGACCAAATGAATATGGCGACGTGTTGGGACATTAGTGGCCTGTAGGTGGAGTCCTCATCTGACCCGAGCGAACAGGGGAGGAGAACATGAGCCAAAAGAGACGGAGAGGAGGAGCAGCTTGGTGGACCGCTCCAGAATGGATCTTCTTGTCCAGTTTGGATGGCAGGTAGGCGTAGTACAGGTTGTACCTGTCTGCGAGGTGTTTGAGCATCAGAGAAGGGAGACAAGACAACCAGTCCGATGAGGCCAGATGTTCTCCTATTGGATGACCTTACATCCGATAAATCGATGGAACTATTTCTACCTCATCGAGCTATCTTTAGTGTCCCCTGTACTTCAATTCATTTAAGTTGAGATTTGATTAGGAGGAGGAAAGTTTTGGGGATTCAAGTATAAGAACACAATATAAATCTTTGCATATATATTATACCTGTTTGACAAAATATTGACATGATCAATGCATATTTTTGAGGTGATTTATTTCGTTTGGAAAATTGCTAATCACAATTAGGAGAGAAAAATGGTAATGTCATCTTGATTTAAATTGAACAAATGAATGATTATATAACTGGGTGATTGTAGTGTTACGGTATATCACACCGTGCCATGGTCACATTCTTCTTTGCAATCTTGACTGCATGAGTTAATCGAAATGATTGCAACTTTTGGATTCATTCTGCTGTTCTTGATATGGATATTGTTCTTGAAGAATGGACTATTCACCTCATTTAAGTCGCAGATGTGCATCACATTTGCAGTTAAGTGAAGTGAATCTCAAATCCTTTGATAACTACTGACCTCGGCTGGTTTACGGCTGCTAGTGCAAGCCCACTGAAACACTGCGTTTGCCCTTTAATTCATTAATAAGGCCTCGTCTCATCTGTATGTTTCTTCAAAGTAGAAACCATGAAACGCATAGATAAAGAATTGTATTGTGTCAATACAACAAAAAATATACAGAATCAATTTAAACTACTCAATAAGTTAAAATCGCTTAAGCTTTAATCACAGACCTTATTTCAGACACCACAAAAAACTGTATATTTGCAAAAATGCAAAGTCATTTCCGGGCTGATTCCCACAGCACTCTTCTAATAATTTATAATATTACGTGTCAGAGCATATATTCCCAAAATCACTGGCATGGTAAGCCATGTGGCATGTTGATTTGTTGAAAACAGTGAAGGTAACACCAACAATGGTTGTAGCAGTTTGAAACCCATGAAATGCTGCTGATGACCGCTCCTATCGTGTAAGTGAAAGATTACACATCTCAACATAGGTACAAAAAGGAAGGGCTCGTCCGGGATTTGAACCCGGGACCTCTCGCACCCAAAGCGAGAATCATACCCCTAGACCAACGAGCCGCCATGCCAATCTAAGGAGCGGTACCACTATGATGCTGCAGTGACGGATAGCTGGTCAATGACTGATATCTATCGTCATTACATTACAGTCATTTAGCAGACGCTTCTATCCAAAGCGACTTACAATAAGTGTATTCTACATCGGTATTCAAGAGAACTACTCGTCACCAGAAGGCATAAGTGCATCTCCTTTTATAACAAGCATCTAAGAGCAAAAGTACAGAAACAAACAAACTAATACAAATACAATAAGTGCAAGAAACTAGTATGAATACAATAAGTGCTGAGTGGACGGCTCAGGGTAGTACTTCTTGAAGAGGTGAGTTTTCAGCCTGATGAAAGATGGGCAGCGACTCGGCTGTCCTGATGTCAGTGGGGAGTTCATTCCACCACTGTGGGGCCAGGACAGAAAACAGCCGCGACCGGTCAATCGGCCGCAGGGACCTCTGAGCGACGGGGCAACCAGTCGCCCCGAGGCGGAGTGGTCGGGCGGGGTGTGTAGAGAACGGAGAAGGGGAGTTGGACCAGGTAATTGCACTGTGTTGGATTTTTGCTTCAAACTCGTTTGATATACTGTACATATGTATGTAACTGTTGGCTATGTCTTGGTTATAAATCTTTCATGTAAATATAACTATATATGAATAAGTATATACATAGCTAACAGTAGATCCGTGAAATAAAGACCCAGGAATCCGTAGGAGAGTTTCAGGGCTTTAGTGAGAATCTTTCTTATTTTGTAAAACTGTGGAAACATAATGTGAAATATGGCTTTACAAACTGTCCACATACATGAATACAAAACAATGATTCAGCATATAGCCATCATGCAAGAAAAGTAAGTAGCCATTTACCATGAAACATGCTTGACTAGTTAGCGTCTAAGCTAATTCTATCATTGATATCAATAGAAAAATGCTAATCACGATTAGCATATATTAATACAAACCAAATATTACACTAAAACAGCAAATACACAAAGAATATATCGTAGTATATCTTTACATGCTCCATACAGGAATACTTACAGACTTAGATCTTTAAAGGCTGCCAAACAGTTACTGCAGCATGTCCTCTCAATAGAAACAGGAAGTAACTACGGCAAGAGAGAGGAATAAATATGAGCACGAAAATGCAATTACATTCTACACCACTCTGTGTCTCTGATGCAACACGTATAAATGTGGGGGCAGAACAATAACAGTTTTCCTTTTATTCCTTTTCTTTGGTGCTACTTTTATATACTTGTATTCCCGATTCTATTGTTTTACGTTATTCCCATTTAAAGACTGGTTTATGCATTTCTATGTGTGAAGTGTGGAGGATTCTACAACTGCATTTCATTGTATAATCCTCTATTGCAGGGATTCCCAAAGTGGGGTGCGCACATTCCTAGGGGTGCGCGAGCTGCCTCTAGGGGGTGCGCGAGAGGAAAAATGTAATGGCGGTGCAGTCCTGTCTCCTAAAAATTACGTTCCCCCAAAACTAAAATGCATTCTCAATTACGTTTTACCACAAACGTATTTTCTCCCTGATTAATTTTGTGTTTGACGTACAAATACGTTTCTCATCAGCATATCTTTGCTGTACTCTAGTCTTTATTATGTTTCTGTGATCTGCCTCGCCTCTACCCCGCCACCCACGAGTTGTTGACCCGCGGCCTGTTCCGAGGGCTGAAGACCTGACGATCGGGTGCCTCGCGGCGGGGAGGCTGGAGACCTCGCGTCCCAGCGCCAACGGGTGAGCGCCCGCCACACGGAACCATAAAACCAAGTCCCGGATTTCACCCGGGGACATTCTGGAGGTATTGTGACCGGGTGATGTGCCTCGTTGCTGGGGAGGTGCGTGTGTGTATGAGCGCATTTCTGCCGGAGACAGGCGGCGTGTTGTGGTAGTATTCTGACCGCGTAATAGGGAGAAGGAGAGGCGGTGGTGGAGAGGGAACAAAATGTGAAAGAGATGGTGGAATGTATGATTGGAGAGAGGGAAGCGAAAAAGTTGGACGTGATCCCGCGTCCAACAACACTGTCGCGCGCATCGATGCTTTGTCCGAAGACATCCTGGCTACATTAGTCGGTCGCGTGAAGAAGAGTGAGTTTTACTCTCTGCAAGTAGACGAGCCTACAGATGTGGCCAATCTGGCCAATCGTCTGGTGTACGTCCGTTACCTTTCAGAAGGCACGGTGCAGGAAGAGTTTTTTGTGTTTTTTATCTTGTAAACAAACGCCACGCGCGAGCAAACTGTTCTCTTATTAGTCCGATTTTTATGCGGCTCTGTTGCTTTTTTGTTTTAAAGGGGTGTGTGTGGGGGGGGGGGGGGGGATTGGGGGTGCGTGAACCCGGTCTGGATGTAGAAGGGGGTGCATGGCCTAAAAAGTTTGGGAACCGCTGCTCTATTGTATGATGTTAATTTAGCTGAACCTTGAACACGTACTAAAATATTGTCAGTGTTGATATAATAAACTTGATTGGAAATGTTGAAATGTCAAAACTCAATTAATTGGATTAATTATAGATGTAACCATTTCAGTTGGCTACATACGGTACTCTTCATGTGGGAAAAAAAACAGGTGTACAAAATAAGAGGAGTATATTCAGAAGCAAACCCTCCTGTTTGTCTTTTGGAGATCTTATCTGTAATGTGTTTACTTGTTGTTTCTGTTGAATGTCAAGGCTAAACATGATGGGCCCTCGCTACAATACATTCAGGGGAACAGGGCCCGATTAGCTGCGCCTGAAGTTTCCATGGCATGCACTTTGCAGTGTAGCTATAAACCGGGTGCTTCCTCTTGGGAGTTGGTAATATGCAGAACCATATGTCATAACAACGATCAATGTCCATGTGTCCCTTTGGTCATGAAGTGTCCCTCTCAAAGAAATCCACAACAATTTCTTTTTTTATCCATGAGAGGGCTTCCAAACTGGACAGAGGTTGGACAAAGAGGTTTTAAAAATGATTTTGACTTAACTTAAAGGGAAAAGCTAAAGATCAAAACACCAACTCTGTTTTCAGTGGCAGGGTGACTGTGTGGAAAGGGCGAAAAATAAAGAAAAAGGGCACCAGCATGCAGAAGTTTTTCTAGCATGTAGGGCAGGCTATATTGCCCTCCATCATGCTTTCTCCATTTAATGGGACACTAGTGCACTGCATCTCATTTTCTCCACGGTAAGGGTACCCTACAGGACACTTTGTCATGTTTTCTCCCCTGGAAGGGCATCCAAGAGGAATCTTTTGCTGTGTTTCTTTCAAACAGACAAGCTATAGAGTCAGAGCGGGATCCACACAGTAGTCGCTGTTTGTAGGGCCCTTTAACAGTGCTGCCATTGTTCGGGGTCAGGATGCCCACACTCTATTTGCACATGGATGACAACAGGCGTTAGTTCGGAAGAGAAGACATCAATGATGGTGCCTGCATGGCTTTAGAGAAGAAAGCCATCCAGCAACGATTACAATTTTGAATTGCATGATTTATTTGCGATTAATCGTATTGTTATGCGCAAAATTCAATAATGAATTCAAAAGTAGTGTATTGCACACTTTTATGTTAAAAGTATTGCTATATGAACAAAAGTGCAATAACATTTGGTTTGCAAACACTTTAGACAAATAAGGTGCTTTTTAACAGCAGTATTCCCTTAACACAGTAGCAGTTAAAATATTTCTTGCATATTATATATATTTTATGAAATCAACACAACAACAAAAAGCAATGTGTGTTGAAATAATATTTTATGAATAATTTAAGCCACTGTAATTGTATCGAAAATTTTCCCCAGATTGGACTGCTTAGTACGTGTTGTGGAAGTCCCAGATATCAAGAAACGAAACGGCGTCATGTCTGGTTCATTACAGTCCGGAGGAGCTCCGTGGATTTCATCGCGCTGTATTCACTGTCTGGCAAGCTACACGTCGGCTGTTTACTACGGCTGTATGAACACAAAATAAACGGATTTAGAATAGAATAGAATTTATACTATCTTTATCCCTTTAAGGGAGGAATTTGTCTCTGCATTTGACCCACCCCTGTATATAGAGTGGTCTCACCGACTTCACGATCTCCTTAGTTACGAGGTCGGTCCGCCATGTTGGAGTACATACAGATCCTACATGGCGGCGAGTAAACAAGGAAGTGCGGCGAAAATACAATACTTTGAATCACTGGATAGTGCATCAAAGGTTCGCTACCTGGCCAAATTGAAGGTTATTGGTAACTTGGATCCGTATACGATGAGTGCAGATGGTTTCAGTGCCGATCCTACTTATCTTCCATCGGTAAACTACGCCAACATCTACACGTATCTCGTGAACACCCCCAGTCCTTACACGAAAGACGAGCTGGAGTGCTACAAAGGGCTCGACGCTTATAATCAGTTTGTCAGTGGATGGGTCCGAGACGTCAAAGCAACGGTCGTCGACAATTCTCATCTCGTCATTGGAAGAGTAAATATATACAGATCTGGTCCGATATTTAGCAATATTCAATGTTTACTCAGTGCAAACAGACACGTGTGTTTGTTTACATTGTACATGCATGTCATTGTGTGCGTGTGTGTAGGAATTCACTTTCAACTAACCCCTAACTTCACCCCCCCCCCCCCACACACATATATATATATATATATATATATATATACATACATATATATATATATATATGATCTGACGTTAAACTCATATCAAGCAATGCTGAGGCTGCATCTCTGTGTTTGGCCTGTTGTACACGCTCGACACGTCTCTGGTACCGACTGCTGTCACGGGCCGATGAAGCTTCGGAAACCTTCTCATGTCCAAGTTTAATTTATATTTCCTTTATTAAATACTGTTCACAAACGAATTAGTAAATAAAATCACTGAGCACTTATAAAGTGATCCGCACATACTCTAGTGTACGCCAAATTCCATTCCTTTATATCTCGAGAGATGCGTGACAGCCATTTCTGGCGACGTCGCTTGGATAGCTCCTTCGTGTCATTTCCTTGATGTGTAATGACCGCTGGCAAACGAAAGAATGATTTCTTGTCTCTATCAGCTCTGCTGCCACAACCAAAGACAGCACAAAAGTTCACCACCGATAGGTTATGCGACTCAGCCGTGCATGCCAGTGGCTTTGTGTGTACTCCAACATGGCCGACAGCTAAACTGTGACGTCACACGAGACCACTCTATTGGGAGCCGTGGGCTGCCAATGACAGGCGCCCGGGGAACCGGGGGTTCAGTGTATTTAACTGCAATAAAAGGACAAAAAGGGACTCCGAAATAACTACGTAATGATGCCGATTTATAAAAAGTCTGAATTCATGTTGTGTTAGTTTTCTCCACAGGACGACTTTAAAATACTTTTTCTCAATGGAGCTCTGATGGATCGGTGCTAGGCTATGCTAACATTGTAGCAGCTCCATCAGCACTCAACAAAACGTCACATAGGCGTAAATACGGCAGCGTCTATTCATTGTTTGTACCGTATGGTTTACACACACATGTATACACATAGTTTGGTCCGGTCTCCACTAATATGAGGTATCGTAGAGCTCTGGGTGAACACAGACGGCTACAGTGTGCGTTTCCTGATTCAACGTCAGGACGTCAGTGATGGCAGGGGGAGCATCTCAACGCTGATAGGCTATCGCGCCGCAGTGCCTACCCCAAATGCTCTCATTGGTTGAGACGCGTGATGACGCCCATCCCAAGTCAATCCTGATCAACATCCCGCCCCTCCTGTGACCCATGGTCTGTCTGTATGTGTATTCAGAGCCAGTGAGCAACGGACTTTCAAAATAATAATAATTTTAAAAACGTTAATTAATTAATGCGTTAACGCAATAACACGTTAACACACATTTATAAATGTGTGTGAATTTGTCATGGGCTCAAAAAAGTAAAAGTCGTCCTGTTCGATACTGTTCGATACTGTTCGACATTTCAAGACTTACGACCAATCAGAACAAATGTTGTGGCCTTTTCTCTATAATATGCACAAGTATTGAATGTGGGACTGTTCAGTTGGGACCTTGCATTTGCTGGATTTTCATTTATTCATTCATGCTAACCGCTAACTGCATGTAGTGTGAGTACTGGTCATTGCCGTGGTTGTAAGAGGGTTTCTTCTAATGATCTCCTGATACATTCTAATGAACAAACCTCAAAGGACTGGTCTTTTAAAGGGTGCAATGGAATTCATAAATGATGCCCAGTTACTACTCCAGAGGGTAACCGAAACAAAACTAAATTGAAAGTTCAAGCATGGGGAAACGTACTCAAGGAAGGCCTCTGTTGCCCATAGGAGAGCAAACTTGTGCAGGTGAAGTGGGAAACCTTCCAGTGCAGGTTGTCCAGCTGGTGGACAGGTGCTGAGGGCAGAACAGAGGCAGCGAAGAGGTGGAGACCGGCACTACAACTTCTTCAACTTTTTGTTTTCTCTTCCCCCTTTATCCTCTCTGTGTGCCTGCCGCTCTGTAATTACACCAGCTGCCTGCAACCTGTGGGTCTTTTTTTCTCTCCCTCTCTGCCTCCCCTCTCACCTCTGTTTTATCTCCTTCTCTTCTCCTGAAGTTCTTTAAATGTTCCCTCTCCTCCCTCACCGCTGTTCCTCCCCCCTCACAAAAAAGGTGTTGCACCTGCCAAGTGACCACACATATGGGCCTACACGGAGTTGGATTGCAGCTGGACTTGAATGTGATACCTTCGATGTGTGCGCTCAGCTAAGTCCCCCGTACATCACTATCAGTATTGGCTCTCAAAGACACATATAAGTCAAATCTTGAAATCAATGGCTGAATTCCTTTTCTTCTCAGCTTCTTCTCTCAGTTGCTGCGGGGGTTGCATTCTATCGAATGGTCATCAGTCTGGTTGTTAAAAGAAGTCGGATTGCATAGAAGTCTATGAGAAAATGACTCTACTTCTCTCTTGATTTATTACCTCAGTAAACATTGTAAACATGAGTTTATGGTCTCAATCTCTAGTTTCAAGTCTTCTTCAATACAGCATGATGTTCATTTAGTACATTATGGTCCATTTAGAGTCAGATAGGCCATAAAGCAGGGGATGCTTTGGGGCGGGGCTACCTTGTGACTGACCAGGGCCGTATACGGCGTCTCTACGTGACTCCTCCGCAGTCCAAATATGGTCATTTCTAATGGTTGCAAAAAAACAAGATTGACAGCTGCAACCAGTAGTTGCGGAACTGATGGGTCGGTAATTGTACATGGAGGAGAAATGAAGACAGGAGATGTGAATTCAACTTTCCATAACCGTGATTTTCTGTGTCAACCATGAACTGTACATAAAGATGTTAATATACAGTCTATAGATCATACGATCACTGACCGTGTCCCCAGATATCTTAAAAACATCTCCACTGACTATATTAAGCCTGCGCAGTCAAACTGCCATGCATGTTTCATATCCAGACGCAGATAACATTTCTGAAACTCAAATCTCAAGTAATATAACATTCCTCATTTGATCATACATTTCTTTATAGAGATATTATGGTTAATTGTGTCTTTCTAGCTAATCAGCTACCGTAGCAGCTAGGTGGCTCTCATGCTAACAAGCTGCGGCCGTGCTAAGTACTTTTGTACGGTGATGGGCCGTCAGGGCCTGCAAGGCCTTCTCTGCTGGCCTAAACAGAATCACAAAGCTATATCTATTTTATAATTTAATAATTTTTCTTAAATATGTGTATTATAATTTATAAAAATATTTTTCCCATTATCTTGTGTTCTCATTGCACAGCTCCTGTCTTCCTCAGTTGCTCTGCTTCCAGTGCAGCTTGTTTTAAGTAGAGCTTTTATCCAATCAGATCTCACCTCTGTGTCTCTAGGTAAGAACAGAGCCAGAGGCCTGCAGACTCTCAAGTGAATCCATGTGCACTTTAAGTGAATGGGGACGATGTTGTTGATTGTCATAGTGTTCAACCAATCAGATCTTTAGTTTGACATGTTGGGCGTATTCTTTGACGTGCCAGAGTCTGCTAGCTGGCCTACAAGTATGTCAGCATTAACACGCAGCTCAGTTTTCAGGTGCAGCTCTGCAGTGAGGTGCAGCGTGTGCTGTGATTGGTTAGTTTGCACGCCCACTAACCAATCACAGCACAGCACATTGGAAAACGAAACCTAAGCAGAGGCTTAGTCGGAGTAGTAAGAGTTCAAATTGAAAGATTTTTTGCATTTTGCTTGGTGTAGATATATATATATTTTTTACCTAGCTTTGTTTTTTACACTCAATGGCTGAAGGAGGAGAAACGGATTTGTGAGTTGGGATTTAACCGTGAGATTAAACTCTTTATTAACAAAGAAAGGAGGATGGACTTTGTCTTTAAATAGTGAATGGCAGCTCTGGTAAGTTAACTGCGTTTGTTTTTACATCTGCAGTAGCTTTAATATGCTTGTAATGTTTATATATTATTATTTGTACAACTTGCTTTTATGAAGATGGATTTTTGTTTGGTTTTATATGTGATAGGAACCATTGTTACGTCCAATGTTGCTCTGGGGACATATTTAGTTGGTACCAGTGTTGCCAACTTGGCGTCTTTCTCGCTAAATCTGGCGACTTTCTGAACCCTCTTGGCGACGTTTTTTTTCAAAAGCTACTAACGACAAATCTAGCCACTTGTTCTGGTGTTGCTGGAGACTTTTCTGGTGTTTTGACTCTGACGTGAAAGCACGTACCGTTCTGCACTGTCGTGAACGAGCAGCGGCTGCTGCCTTGAGCCGCCCCAAAGCACTCGCAGGCGGCTACTCTCACAGAAGCCTCGCGCAGCTGCAGTCAGAGCAGAGAGGAGACACTCCGCGTATTCATGTATCTGCACTCTGCAGTTAGTTAAAAATAATAACCGTAGCTGTGTTTCAGCTGCAGGACAGCAGTGAAGGCCCAGGTATAAAATGCACGGCCCGCCACTGCTTTTGTACAATGGGAGGAAGTGGAGACACGTGTTCCATTTATATGTACAGTAAATGTACTGTACTTGTATGCCGCTTTTCTAGTCCTCCGACCACTCAAAGCGCTTTAACACTATATGTCATCATTCACCCATTCACACCCATCCATAAACTGATGACAGGGGCTAACATGCAAGGTACCACCTGCCCATCAGGACTAACTAACATTCATACACATTCACACCTAGTGAGCAATTCTGGGGTTATGGGTCTTGCCCAAGGACACATCGACATGGAGTAACGGAGCCGGCGATCGAACCGCTGTACCGCTCTACCACTGAGCCACAGTTGCCACCTTTTTGAAATAAACAATTTGTAGGTGTTTTATATTCTATATAGAGGAGGACTGAGAGCTGTGCAGCACAGCGTAGAAGATGAGGCTTCTGTTATTTTATGTCTTTGTTTTTCAACAGATCCTATGTTATAACTAGAAAATGCATTTCCTGCTGAAAATGCGTTGGAATGCTGAAAGCTGAAATGAATCTCAAAAACATTGCTGAAAATAGATATCCAATTTAAAAAAATTGCAAAAATCTGAAGGAGCTGAACATTTTGATAGTTGAACGGTTTCTGTAGCTTAAAAAATGAAGAAGAAGAAGCGTTGCGACGAAACGGGGGACGGAAGAAATAGTGGAACTAGAAAAAGCATTTCCTGCTGAAAATGCGTTGGAATGCTGAAAACTGAAATGAATCTCAAAAACATTGCTGAAAATAGATATCCAATTAAAAAAAAAAAAATTGCAAAAAGCTGAATAATTCAAAAAGTTGAAAGATTACAAATATGAAGTTATATCACCCCTCTCCTGAAAGAGCTGAACATTTTGATATTCGAATGGTTTCTGTAGCTTAAAAGAATTCCAGCAGTAGTGATATTTGTTGTAGTAGAAGTATTATTCGCATTAATAATCTCAATTAAGAATCTCAAGCTGCTCTTCACTCTAGCGGTGACATCACGCACTCTAAGCTGCGCAATACACATCCATTATAAAGTCAGAAAAGGGCCGAAAAATCATAAAAGTTAAATTGCTGCAGTTCAAAAAGTTTAAAAGATATCAAAAAGCTGAATCATGTTGGCAATAGTTGCGGGTTTTCTCAACATTTGAAAGTTGAAATGGTGTCTGTAGCTGAAAGTATGAGGAAGTTGAAGGATTTGAAAGTTGAAGAAGTTTAAGAGGATTTGAAAATATTCTCCATAGAGATCCCATTCAAAAAAAAGTTGCTAAAAGCTTAATAATTCAAAAAGTTTAAAGGTTAGAAATAGAAAGTCGTAGCAGACATGAGCTGAAGGAGCTGAACATTTTGATAGTTGAACGGTTTCTGTAGCTTAAAAAATGAAGAAGAAGAAGCGTTGCGACAAAACGGGGGACAGAAGAAATAGTGGAACTAGAAAATGCATTTCCTGCTGAAAATGCGTTGGAATGCTGAAAACTGAAATTAATGGCAAAAACATTGCTGAAAATAGATATCCAATTCAAAAACAAATTGCAAAAACCTTAATAATTCAAAGAGTTTAAAGATTACAAATATGAAAAGTCATATCACCCCTCTCCTGAAAGAGCTGAACATTTTGATATTTGAACAGTTTCTGTGGCTTAAAAAAATTCATCAGTGGTGATATTTGTAGTAGTATAAGTTTTAGTATAAGTATTATTCGTAGAAGTATTAGTAGCATTTGAATAAGTACTAGTAGTAGTGATATTTGTAGTCGTAGTAGAAGTTGTAGTTGTAGTAGAAGTATTATTAGAAGTAGAAGTATTAGTAATTAGAAGAAGTAGTAGAAGACGTAGTATCAGTAGTCATAGTAACAGTAGTATTGGTCGTAGTATTTAATATCACAGTAGTAGTAGTAGTAATAGTAATGGCAGTAGAAGATGTAGCAGTAGTAGTAGTACTAGTAGCAGTCATACTAATAGCTGTAGTAGTATTACTACTTTTAGGAACATGAATAGCAGTAGTAGTAGTAGCAGTTGTCGTATAAGTAATAGTAGTAGTGGTAGTAATAGCAGTAGTGGTAGTAATAATATTGATGGTAGCAGTAGTAGCAGTAATAGTAGCAACAGCAAAAGTTATAGTCGAAGTAGTAATACTATATTAGCAGCAGCAGTAGTAGTTGTCGCAGTATTAGTAAGAGCATTCATTTTTTTAACAAAAAAGCCTAATTTTGAGCTTGTTTAAATACAGTTAATCCATGGGGCTTTTATTTTGAAAGGGTGGTGCTGGGTGGGGGAGAGGAGACATAATCATAATGTCTGACACACATAAACAGAGGTTATTAAATGCCTGGCTTCATCACAAGCATTTCAATTAGAATTCACTCTTTGGGGCTTTTATTTTGAAATGGGGTGTGTGTGTGTGTGGGGGGGGGGGTCCTCTAAAAGTCTCTAAGACCTGAATGACTGTATGAGAGAGATACATAGACAGGGAGAGAGAGAGAGAAGAAAGAATTTGTGAGAGAGAGAGAGAGAAGAAAGAATTTGTGAGAGAGAGAGAGGCAGAGAGAGAGAGAGAGAGAGGCTCTGATATCTCTGGCAAGCTTTCTCATTTGGAGATTGTACTATGTTTTATCTTTTACAGCTTACATGACTGTTGTCCTGCTCTGCCATGTCTTTCCTCACCTCTCCCTCTTGTGTGTGTAAATGTCACTCGAATCAGGAAACTTATCAGAATACTCATATCTGATTGGCCGAGATGCAACACGTAACAGCTGCAACAAATCATGTGTGTGCGGCTTTTATTTTAAAATGGGGTGTGTGTGTGGGGGGGGGGGGGGTGGAGGAGGGGGGAAAGACCTCTAAAGATCCCTAAGACCTGAATGACTGTATGAGAGAGACACAGAGAGAGAGAGGGAGAGGAGTGTATGTGCGTGTGTGTCTGTGAGTCTGTGTGTTTATCAACATCACTAATTGGCTCAATCGAGAACACAATAACCAATAGAAATAATAGGCAAAACTGTGAAAATACCATCCGGCAAGGAAATAAATTCCCTAAATTGTTCCATTGATATTTATTTCCTTTGATGTATTCCCGCTATCCGTTCACACGCCTACGTCGATGAAACTTTCTCCCCAGAAGTCTATTGTTGGCATATATGCCACTGAAGAGTGCCTCACCTGGAACGTGTGTGGTGTCAGGGAGGGAGGGAGGGCCTGACTTTTATCCTGTTAAAGCAGAGAGGGAGGATGAAGGCAGATCACATGTTTCCCACAGAAGCGGGACATATGGTGGGAACTATCTGAAACTCATCATTAGCACTTTGCAAAGTCGATGGGACAGAGGGCTGCAGGAGTTTACATCACTCTCATGTTTCCCTTCTGAAGGACAGCAGTTAAGCAGACCAGGTCATTTACAGACGATGTGCTCAAGTTTCCTAAAAGGAATGTTTCAATGGGGAAGAACACCAGGGAAAACATACGACCTTATATGAAAGAAGGTTACTCCTTTGTAGTAAGTGATAAATGCATACGCTTAACAACTTTAAAGAAGCTATGAACAAAATACAGATTCCGCGTCGGGGTCGCCTGCACACGCAGGCTTTCCTCGGTTCCTTATCGATACTCTTATTGGTTATTTTTTATTATTTTGTGAGAAAAAAAAGACAATTAATAAAAGAATCGACATTGCTTTATTATTCTTGTATGTATCCTTCTTGAGCAGCAACACAGTGATTAAGACTTAAAAACTACGGCGATAATTGATGAGGCACCTTAAGTAAAAGCCATGCAAAAAAGGTACGTATTCGGGTTTCTTTTATGAATGTAAACCGAGGTGGAGTCCCTCAGATCATCAGGCCGACTGCTCCAGACTGTTCAGCCCAAACTTGCATTCTCTCAAATAGCCATCAGGGGGCGACTCCTCTGGCTGCAAAAAGAAGTCAGAATATATAGAAGATTGTATAGAAGCTATGTATCTTCTATTGTAGGCCTTCAATGCTCCAATGATATTCCAACTGAAACATTATAGAGTTAAGGTGGTGTATGTATCTTTACTCATAGTGTTAACACTTAAAGGGCTTTGCTGTGTTAATTGTAGCCTAAAGTATCATTGGATAACATATTATAGGATGCTGCAGTCTACACCAGCCAGACAGACAGATGTAGAGCTGAGGCGTGTGAGCTATTCATTCAGGTTTTATGAGCAGGGTCCCAGTCAACAAGATACACATTCTGAATTCCGAGTGAATAAAAGAAATGTTTTGACAAAAAAATATAGATACAATTTTACATTATTTCGGACCATTTTTATTTCTCTAGATAGCACCCCAAAAGCTAAAAGACCAAACTTGATATCGTTGAATAATAATTTTTAAATGTACACAAATCACAGCACAAACATTTAACTCTTCTGGAAATGTTTTCCCTGTAAAACCATATCCTGTAAATCAAAAGAGCAAATGCAGAAAACTTTCAAATAATGTTTCATTCATTATATTTTTTCACAAATAAATTTCCTCACCCTCATTGTCACCCCCAGTGCCGCGACGTGTGTTGGCTCATCCAGATGCTCTCCACATTGTTTATATGTTCATACAGGTTATGAGGAGAGGTGCAAAAATGCTGTCGCTGCGCCGTTATGAACACCTTGTGAGAAGTGCGTCGAAGAAGCTTATCGGTGAGCAGTGGTGGGCCGTCAGGGCCAGCAAGGCCTTCTCTGCTGGCCTAAACAGAATCACAAAGTTATAGTATTTTATAATTCAACAATTTTTCATAAATACACTACATGTATTCAAATTTTTTCCCAATTAGCTTCAGTGGGCTGGCGTCACTGTTGTGAAGCTGCATCTAGCTAGCAGAAGTTAGTAGTAGTAAGAGTTCAAGTTGAAAGACATGTAAGAAGTTATGACGTTGATATGACATTTTTAGCGTTTTGCTTGGTGTAGCTTTGTTTTTTTAACACTCAATGGCTGAAGGAGGAGGAGAAATGGATTTGGGAGTTACTGGCAACTCCTTTCTGGAGAAAGACATTTCCAGAAAAGCCGGACATCTTAAGAAAGGGTCGGCCAACCCCACAGCTAGCAGCCCTGACCCAGCCAGGAAAAGGATTCGTACCAACGGTATTCCTGTCTGACAGCGTCGGAGAAGCGTTGCACATTTTATGGCTAAGAATGCGTTTTATTTGCTACTGAGCGTCTTGGTGTTTGGAGCTACGCCAGATTTGCAACCAAGCCATCAACAAGACACCATAGCACGACAGGACACTTACAAGCTACGGTGCTTTTGAAAACTTTTGCTTGTGAGTTTATTCTTGCAATTGTGTTAATCACATGAATGATGGTCTGGAGAAATGGGTAGTGTGTGCTGATTGCTTTAGCCCTGTTTGAATCAGTAGGGAACAGCTGCTTAAACGCCTGGGGAGTTTGTAGCATATGTGCTGCTGTTGGTTTCCAGCTAAGCCAGTTTAGCACAGTGTGCGTCCCAGAACACACGCGCCTCAGCAGAGTACAATGTTTTTCTTCCGTGGTGGGCGTGTCAGACAGCACGTTGGGTGGGTTGCCAGGTTGAGAGCAGTGGCTCCACCGAAAGAACGTTATAATTTCCACAACTTAAGCTTCTGCATTTTCCAAATGCACTAGTATTATTCAAACGTATTGTTGAGTTCGTAAGCCTCGTACCGAACGGTTTAATACGAATACGTGTATTGTTCTCCTTGAAGCACAAACATGTATTCGCTTTCACATCTTTCATTACATTTTCTTGCCTCTGCATCAATTTTTCTCTTCGTGAACATGTTGGGATTATTTGTGGATCTTTTTCAATCGTTGGAAAAGCTCTTTTCGGGCTGTTGCCTCTCCTGTCCACCTGTTGTGATAGTTTTAATGCGGTACACAGACAACATGCTATCTCATCATTTCAACTTTCTATCTCATCATTTTGACCATGGGCATACTTTTATTTTCAAGTCTAACTTTTAATTATTTTTGCTGGCGGATTCGCAGGCCACATAAAATGACATGGCGGCCGGATTCGGCCCGCGGGCCTTGAGTTTGACACCTGTGTATTAAGTGGTGCTTGTGTTGAGACACTGATGTTGACATCTGGTAGTCACTGAGATTCTGAGTTGATACTCACCAGTATCTGCCATCCACAGATGCCATCCATCCTCTTCATGTCAGGCATGAAGGACACTTGAACCTGCTGTGTGTGACAGCGCTCCTCCTTCACACCGCCTGTGGACACAAAGCTGTGACGGCAGTCGTCACTTCACCACTTCAGTGTTGATGACTGAAGTCGGGGGAGGGGAGGTTGTCAATTAACCCCCATCAGTTCAGACAACAGAAGACTACACGGGCTAAAGCTTACTTGGAAGGACAGGGGTTTCTTAAGGCCTGTTGTCCCCGAGACAAACAGCAAACTAAAAGGTTGAGAATATTACAGTAGAGAACAGCCCTATGTCCAGAGCATAGACTGTATATAAGAGGTGGACGTAGTCATCGTGACATCACCCATTGGTTTGTGGACTGCCCGTTTTGAAGAATCGAGTTCAGCCATTTTGCCGTCGCTATCTTGGATTGTGGCCGTCGCCATGTTGTTTTTTTTGCAACCAATGAACGGAAGTGACCATATTTGGAATGCCGATGAAGAGTAATATAGCTACGCCGTATACGTCTCTGGTAGCGGCAGAGACCTGTCAATCACAGTAAGCCCGCCCTGCAGCATCCCCTGCTTTATGGCCTATTTGACTCTAAATGGACCATAATGTACTAAATGAACATCATGCTGTATTGAAGAAGACTTGAAACTAGAGATTGAGACATAAACTCATGTTTACAATGTTTACTGAGAGAATAAATCAAGAGAGAAGGAGAGTCATTTTCTCATAGACTTCTATAGAGTCTGACTTATTTTTGCAACCGGAGGAGTTGCCTCCTGCTGGTCAGTAGAGAGAATGTAAGTTTTAAGACACTCCCGCATTGGCTTCACTCGGCAGCCTGGGTCACGAAACACATCTTGAGAGGTGTCAGGCAACACAACCAAAAGCTACCAAAAATCCTAATGAAGCCTTTATTCAATTAAATATTTTCATGTCAACGCATTATGTTCAGATGCCATTAAATTCATGAAAACATACAAAAAGTCGAAATGTTACGCTTAAAACAAGGTTTGAACTTATAAATTGTCTATATGCCTGTATAGACGAAAAGGGTGTTTCTCTTACCAAACTGAGCTTTTCTAGAATAGTTTCCATGAGTGCATGAATGTTAAAGTTTCAGTGTGTATGAGGGAAAGTGGAGGTGATTCTGTCAGGCAACGCAGTGAAACCATGAAATAACGGTTTGGTCTTTGGGGCTGTCTGTCCAGATGTTAGCTGTGATGCTGTTTTGTTGCTCGTGTAAGAGGACGTAGAAGAAAAGATCGAGCTGATTTTATTTTTGGTGTTTCACAGCGGACAGAGGTTGTCCTCCGGTCCCCCCCCACAGCTAAACACTGCTATCTGTCAGCCCTGTTGCTGCTATTTGCACTGTTCCCTGAGTTTACATGCAGACATATGTAAACATAGTGAACACATGAACTGCATGTGTACACAACACACAAGTTAGCAATAACACTGTAACCTGACGAACGATTACTGCTTATTCAAGTCCTGTTGACAAATATAGATCCAGTGTGTGTTTATTAGCATATCTTAAGCACTAAGACATGAGAAACGAAATAATGCAAAATGTTGACTCCCAGCTGACTTTAAATTCTGATAGAGCTAGCCCCCCCCCCCCCCAACTGATAGTGATCCTAATTGTGTGTGGCTGTGGATAAGATGGCAAGCAACTGTTTCCCAATATGTTGAGGGTGGGAGCGACACAGATTGATTCTGTATGTTAGGCTCTCAGAGATATTTCGGGCCAACACTAACTGGCTCTTTTTTTCTTTTCGCCTGAATATGAATAAGATGGTTTCATTTGCAAAACATGCATTAATAACTATTTTTTCAGTTTTAAAGTTAATTCTCAACCTTGGAAGTAGTAGTTAATGAATAAAACAAACATATAACAAACAGAAGAAAAGATGAACTCAAAGTCCACTGACTAGCTTTTTCAGGAACCTTCGACCACATTTTACGGATCACGGTCAGGGTTCATGAAAGAAGCAGGTCAGGGCAAAGCAGGGAAAGATTTCCCCAATACATCCCACAATAAGCTGTCCTGGTTTACTGAATGGACCAGATGTCCCCCGTGATGCACACTAGAGCAGCAGGTGCTTTGCCGAGACTGGAAGTGTGTCATCTTGCTGCATCTAAAATAAATAAAGTGGCTGCATGTGTTCCTCTTCCCCCATGGATTAGATGACGAAGCAGGGATACAATACAAACGTTTTGGACCGAAACATACTGATGATGTTGCTATAGTTACAGCCTTACTGGCATGTAAGTATTAAGTGTGAAGCTTGTCCTGAGGGTGGCACTGGAGGAAGTGTCATGGTGTCATCACAGTCAGGGGGGGGGGGGAAGTTATATGATTGGGAGCGTGAATGTATCAGTGTCTTATATTTCTTGTGTTTTTTTGTGGACATTTTTGTGAGGTTTCCTCTAGATTCTATCATAGTAGTCATTTGTTAAACATATACTGCTCCATACTTTATTTTGTCCAGCTTTGTTGTCCTTGTTCTTAGCTGTCTGTTAAATTTTTTTTTAAATCTGAGTCAAATTGCTCATATGTGCACATATACTTACATACATGCATAAAGCTGATTCTGATATGTTACAAGCAGTATAATTAATTCTTGGTCACTAGGTGCTGCAGTGCTAAATGCTTTACTAAGTTCACCAGATGGCTGTCTGATGGAACAGGGATGAGAGGGGTCAGATAACATGTTGTGGTTGCTGATACTGAAAGTAAAAGTCTTCTTATCTTACAAGTTCTCACAATCATTATCTGGTCCGGTTTGTTAAAAAATGCCGCTGTTACTCTTTGACTCAGATAGGACTTTGCTGTCCTTAAACCTTTCAAAAGTCAGTATCAGTATGAGTTTATTATCTCTAAATATGCCAATTAAAAAAAATAACAAGGCCATAATTTGCCAGCTTTTCCCTTTTCCATAAACTATTTTGCCCTTGCTCTCAGTAAAGAGAACTAGGGGGTTGGAAATCAGGAAGTAGACAATCCTACATCATGGATGGAGGGGGTCAAATGTACAATCTTTGGTTGTTGGGTAAAACAGTCCCCTTACTTCTAATGTCTACAATAATGATTCAGCACAGCAACTGGTCTGGACGGTAAGCTCCGGTTCTGAGTAATGAAGAGAATGCGGAAGTGCCTCAAACTTGAATTATCTCTCATGGCCAGCAGGGGGCGACTCCTCTGGTTGTAAAAAGACGTCTGATTGAATAGAAGTCTATGAGAAAATTACTCTACTTCTCACTTGATTCATTACCTCAGTAAACATTGTAAACAGTTCATGGTCTCATTCAACATGCTTTAGGGCAGCGGTTCCCAAACTTCTACATCCCGACCGGGTTCACGCACCCCCAATCCCCCCCCCCCCCCCACACACACACACCTTAAAAAAAAAAGCAACAGAGCCGCATAAAAATCGGACGAATGAGAGAACAGTTTGCTCGCGCGTGGCGTTTGTTTACAAGATAAAAAACACAAAAACTCTTCCTGCACCGTGCCTTCGAAAAGGTAACGGACGTAACGTTACGAAGGTAACGGACGATTGGCCAGATTGGCCACATCTGTAGGCTCGTCTACTTGCAGAGAGTAAAACTCACTCTTCTTCACGCGACCGACTAATGTAGCCAGGATGTCTTCGGACAAAGCATCGATGCGCGCGACAGTGTTGTTGGACGCGGGATCACGTCCAACTTTTTCGCTTCCCTCTCTCCAATCATACATTCCACCATCTCTTTAACATTTTGTTCCCTCTCCACCACCGCCTCTCCTTCTCCCTATTACGTGGTCAGAATACTACCACAACACGGCGCCTGTCTCCGGCAGAAATGCGCTCATCCACGCACTGGAACAACACCGAGTTGTAATATATACCTCCATAACACCCCGCCACTCTCGGCTCATACCTCCCCGGCAACGAGGCACATCACCCGGTCACAATACCTCCAGAATGTCTCCCGGGTGAAATCCGGGACTTGGTTTTATGGTTCCGTGTGGCGGGCGCTCACCCGTTGGCGCTGGGGCGCGAGGTCTCCAGCCGCCCCCGCCGTGAGGCACCCGATCGTCGGGTCTGTCTGTCAGGATCCAGGATTCCCCTGTCTGTTGTGGTGTGCCATGTGCTCTGTTTGTCCTCTGCCTTCAGACACCTCCCAGGGCCGCACCCTTAATCGTGCACGGCTGAGGACACTCAAGCTGATCACCTCCGGCAGCCTGACACACCAGACTCAGGGCCCCTTAATGAGTAGCCTGCCACTATATAAACTCTGGTCCTGCAGTCTGGGAGTGTCAGGTCGTACCGTCTTCTCCCGCTGAAACCCCGTGGTTCCTCTGCCCGCCTTGTGTCTGTGGATTACACTCCGTTCCTCTGCCCGCCTTGTGTCTGTGGATTACACTCCGCTCCTCTGCCCTCCTTGTGTCTGTGGATTACACTCCGCCGATCTGCCCTCCTTGTGTTTTGTGGATGCGCTCCGCCGCTCTGCTCTCGTTGTGGTCTACGGATTACACTCTGTCGACTCCAGTATCGAGCCACGGGACTTCACGCCGTCAACTCACCAGCCCTCCAGTGTCGAGCCACGGGACTCACACCGTCGATCTGTCAACTCTCCAGTGTCGAGCCACGGGACATCACACTGTCGATCTGCCACTCGGGTGTCGGACCACGGGCTCCACACCTACACCCACCTGTCTATAAATAAAGCCTGTTTAACATTCACTTCTGTCTCCTGTGGTCTTGCGTTTGGGTCCTATCTGTGAACTCCCGTGACAGAACGACCTGACCATAATGGACCCAGCAACCACAGGAGCAGCTACGCTGGCCGGACATAGCACGCAGCTGGAGGCACCCCAGCAGATGCTCATGGAGATGCGTCAAGCCCTGCAATCCATGGAAGCTGAGGTCTCTGGGGTTGGCCGCATCTTGCAGGGACTGGTTCGGACAGGCCAGCTTCAGCCGGCTCCAGCACCGGACCCATCACCTGCACTCCCCTCTCCTGTCCTGGCTCCGCCGGTCTGGGAATCCCCCGTGCCGGCTCCGAGTCCCTATGATGGAACACTGGGGAAGTGTCAAGGCTTCCTGGTGCTATGCCAACGGGTGTTTGACCGACAGCCCCTGACTTTCGCCTCAGACAGGTCCAAGGTGTCTTACGTGGTCTGCTTACTGCGGGGAAGGGCTTTGGACTGGGCCATGTACACAGTGAGCAGCGACCAGCCTAATACTGTGGGGTATGTGGACTTTGTGACTGCTCTGATGAGAGTTTTTGACCCTCTGGGGAACTCTGAGTATATGGTCAAGCGCCTTCTCAGCCGGAGACGGAGCCATGCAAGGGTAGCGGAACACTCGGTGGCCCGGTCGACTCCGGCTCCCCGTAGTCAGACTGCATTGCAGCCAGCTCCTGTTCCTGTCACCTCTTCACCACAGCCAGCTCCGGTTCCTACCGCCTCTGCGGCACAGCTTGCGCCAGTCCCGGCCGCCGCCGTCTCCGTACCGCAGCGACCTCCAGTCCCGGCCGCCGCCGTCGCAGTGCAGCAGCGACCCCCAGTTCCCGCCGCTGCCGTCCCAGATCAGCAGCGACCTCCAGCTCCCGCCGCTGCCGTCCCAGAGCAGCGACCGCCAGTTCCTGCCGCTGCCGTCCCGGAGCAGCAGCGACCTCCAGTTCCCGCCGCTGTCATCCCGGAGCAGCAGCGGCCTCCAGTTCCCGCCGCTGTCGTCGCGGAGCAGCAGCGACCTCCAGTTCCCGCCGCTGTCGTCCCAGATCAGCAGCGGCCTCCAGTTCCCGCCGCTGTCATCCCGGAGCAGCAGCAACCTCCAGTTCCCGCCGCTGTCGTCCCGGAGCAGCAGCGACCTCCAGGTCCCGCCGCTGCCGTCCCGGAGCAGCAGCGACCTCCAGGTCCTGCCGCTGCCGTCCCGGAGCAGCAGCGACCTCCAGTCCCAGCTGTGGTCTCGGAGCCGCAGCTATCCCCGGACCTCGCGGCCGCGGAGCCAGAGCCGCTCTCTGGTCCTGCCGCCGCAGGGCCAGCTGCAGTTCCTGCCGCCGCAGCTCCAGTTCCTGCCGCCGCAGCTCCAGTTCCTGCCGCCGCAGGGCCAGCTCCAGTTCCTGCCGCCGCAGCGCCAGTTCCTGCCGCCGCAGCTCCAGTTCCTACCGCCGCAGCTCCAGTTCCTGCCGCCGCAGCTCCAGTTCCTGCCGCCGCAGTCCCAGTTCCCGCCGCAGCGCCAGCTCCAGTTCCTGCCGCGGCCGCCTCTACGCCAGTTCCTGCCGCCACAGCGCCAGCTCCAGTTGCTGCCGCCTCTACGCCGCAGCCCGCTCCAGTTCCTGCCGCCGCAGCGCCAGCTCCAGTTCCTGCCGCTGCCACCTCTACGCCAGTTCCTGCCGCTGCCGCCTCTACGCCGCAGCCCGCTTCAGTTCCTGCCGCCTCAGCGCCGCAGCCCGCTCCAGTTCCTGCCGCCTCAGCGCCGCAGGCCGCTCCAGTTCCTGTCGCCGCCCCCGTGCCGCAGCCTCTCCAACACCCGGCCGCCGTCCCAGAGGCGCAACGACCTCCAGTTGCCGTCTCTGAGCAGCAGCGACCTCCAGTGCCCGCTGCCGTCTCTGAGCAGCAGCGACCTCCAGTGCCCGCTGCCGTCGCGGAGCAGCAGAGACCTTCAGTACCTGCCACTGCGGCACCAGCATCCTATTCTCCAGAGCCCTTCCGCCCGCCCGGCCGCCCGCCGGAGCACCCGGGGCCGGAGCCCTTCCGCCCGCCCGGCCGTCCGCCGGAGCACCCGTGGCCGGAGCCCTTCTGCCCTCCCGGCCGTCCGCCGGAGCACCCGTGTCCGGAGCCCTTCTGCCCTCCCGGCCGGCCGCCGGAGCACCGGGGGCCGACGCTCTTCGGCGGCCCCGTGGCGGGTCAGATCCTGTCACCCCTCCTCCGGACCCCCGCCGCCCACCCTAGTCGGCCTTATAGCTGTGGGGACATCCCTCCTCCGGACCCCCTCCACCCGCCCTGTGTTGGGTCTGGTGTTACGTCTGGAATCCGTGCCTTAAGGGGGGGGTACTGTCAGGATCCAGGATTCCCCTGTCTGTTGTGGTGTGCCATGTGCTCTGTTTGTCCTCTGCCTTCAGACACCTCCCAGGGCCGCACCCTTAATCGTGCACGGCTGAGGACACTCAAGCTGATCACCTCCGGCAGCCTGACACACCAGACTCAGGGCCCCTTAATGAGTAGCCTGCCACTATATAAACTCTGGTCCTGCAGTCTGGGAGTGTCAGGTCGTACCGTCTTCTCCCGCTGAAACCCCGTGGTTCCTCTGCCCGCCTTGTGTCTGTGGATTACACTCCGTTCCTCTGCCCGCCTTGTGTCTGTGGATTACACTCCGCTCCTCTGCCCTCCTTGTGTCTGTGGATTACACTCCGCCGATCTGCCCTCCTTGTGTTTTGTGGATGCGCTCCGCCGCTCTGCTCTCGTTGTGGTCTACGGATTACACTCTGTCGACTCCAGTATCGAGCCACGGGACTTCACGCCGTCAACTCACCAGCCCTCCAGTGTCGAGCCACGGGACTCACACCGTCGATCTGTCAACTCTCCAGTGTCGAGCCACGGGACATCACACTGTCGATCTGCCACTCGGGTGTCGGACCACGGGCTCCACACCTACACCCACCTGTCTATAAATAAAGCCTGTTTAACATTCACTTCTGTCTCCTGTGGTCTTGCGTTTGGGTCCTATCTGTGAACTCCCGTGACACTGTCAGCCCTCGGAACAGGCCGCGGGTCAACAACTCGTGGGTGGCGGGGTAGAGGCGAGGCAGATCACAGAAAAATAATAAAGACGAGAGTACAGCAAAGATATGCTGATGAGAAACGTATTTGTACGTCAAACACAAACGTAATCAGGGAGAAAATACGTTCGTGGTAAAACGTAATTGAGAATGCATTTTAGTTTTGGGGGAACGTAATTTTTAGGAGACAGGACTGCACCGCCATTACATTTTTCCTCTCGCGCACCCCCTAGAGGCAGCTCGCGCACCCCCAGGGGTGCGCGCACCACACTTTGGGAATCCCTGCTTTAGGGCTTGGCAACCTTGTCGCATAAAAATGTCTTACTTAGCGTTCGGTTGTCCTTAGCTCCACCCTCTCATGTCACAAGATGGCGACAGCCAAAATGCCGAACTTGACAGTCTATGGTATTTGTTCATTCCAGACCTTTACTCCAAACCAATTCTCGATAGGCTATGTCACTCTCAAACAGTGGTCGGTCAACATGCTTCCGGGGGTATTTTTGTTGCATCGACTCAATTTCAATTTCAGATCTTGGAAGGATATTCTGCAAGTCTGAGGAGTGTAAATAATGTACTCTCAATAATGACTCTGGCGTGACTACACAATGATGGTGCTTTAAATGGCTTTCAGTTGAACTGTTTCACCATCTAAGAAAGAAGGCAAACTGAAACTGTTCCGTTGAGTTCATGGCATATAATCCAATTGAAATGCATCCATCCATCACCAGCTAACTACTGTGTCAGTGGGACAAGTTTAAACTGATATTCACCATTCTTTGTGAGTACAACAACCTCACTTTTGAGGCTTCATCCAACTGTTTCAAATTCATCAAAAGGTAACAAAGTCCAATGTAATGTAATCTAAAAATTCTAATTCCTCAAAACTTTTACGAAACTTCCAACTTTGACATTCAGCTCTAAATCAATTAGATCCATGATGTGTGAAATGCAAATAACCATAATGTGATGAACAAAGCATCATTTGGCCTACTTTATTGCAGCCTGCGGGCTGCGCTCTGTGTAAATGGTGTGTGTGTGTGTGTGTGTGTGTGTGTGTGAGTGTGTACACATACATCGCATACTCCATTGTTCAGTGAAATCTGTCTGGCCCGTATTGTCCTTATGTGATGGTATTGTTGCTGGTATTGTTTGAGCCAGTCAGTTTATGCCGAGTTCCTGTGCATCTCGACGGCCATTATGCCGCTGGAGGCCAGAGCCATGTCAGATCGATCGAAGCGTAGGGGAAACAAAGAGACAGCACAGCTTGGCTTGAAGCAGGGTAATGGGCTGAGAAAAAAAGGGGGAAAGAAAACACACAAAAAAGATGATGGGTATGAGAAAACCAGAATGCTTAAGCTGCATGGGTAGAGGCATCATATGGGTGAGAAGGGACACAGAAAGAGTGTGCTGGGAAACACCAAGACACGCTATCTGCATGATAAAGTCCATGTAGAAGGACTTTAAATACGACTCAGAAAATCATTTGTGATTTTTAAAATGAGATACTGACAATGAATGGAGGTAAATGGTTTTAAGCACTATGACTTGGACTGTAGTGAAAAGGTCAAATGTAAGTTTACGTAGAAGCAAAAGGTCCTCATACCTAAATGACGAAATCGATCATTCGTCAGTGCATTATAACACGATCCTTATGCTGATCTGACACCACTGGGTCGAACACACTTTTGTTAATGTTAGGTAAAGATTTTTTTTTTTTATTAATGTTGCTTGAAACAAACGCAAACGTTTTATCTGTGAGTAGGAGTGTGCAAATCTTCCACACTGGATTTCATTTCAAGTCTTTATTTGTGATAGTGTACAACAATGACAGAGGAGCTTTCTTTGGCCATGGAGTTCTCATTCTCAGGCTCCCTCTGATAATGCGGCAAAATGTAAAAAAGAAAAGAAATGGACATGCAAATAAATTAAATTAGAGACATAAAACATGAAATAGTGCAGAAGTTATACAACAGACAAAAATATATAGAGAGAATAGAATGAAATACAACATAATATAAAATACAATATTGTGGTAGACTGGTGTGTAGTAGTGATGAATAAAATAAAATAAAGACATAAACTGGATTTATATGTAGACAGTACATTGCACGCCTAACAGGTCCCCTTCATCCTGGTGCAACTGTCAACCGGTGCGTTAGCCCATCTCATTAGCCCGTCTCGTTAGCCATGCTTTGTGGAGTTCAGCAATTTGGTCGTCCCCATCTTGGATTATGGCTGGTGTGACATAGAGACACTGTATACGTGTCAGGATCCAGGATCCCTGTCTGTCCCAACACCTCCCATGGCCGCACCCTTAATGGTGCACAGCTGAGGACACTCAAGCCGATCACCTCCTGCAGCCTGACACACCAGACTCAGGGCCCACTAATGAGTCTCCTGTCTCTACATAAGCTCTGGCCCTGCAGTCTGGGGTTGTCAGGTCGTACCGTCTTTCCCCCGCTGAAACCCCGTGGCATCCTCTGCCCTCCTTGTGTTTGTGGATACACTCTGCCGCTCTGCCCTCCTTGTGGTCTACGGATTACACTCTGTCGCTCTACCTGCCTGGGGTTGAACGGACTACCCTCGCCGTCAAGCTGCCAGCCTCCGGTATCGAGCCACGTGACTTCACGCCGTCAACTCACCAGCCCTCCAGTGTCGAGCCACGGGCCTCACACCGTCGATCTGCCGCTCGGGTGTCGGACCACGGGCTCCACACCTGCACGCACAGCCTAAATAAAACCTGATTACTATTCACTTCTGTCTCCTGTGGTCTTGCGTTTGGGTCCTATCTGTGAACTCCCGTGACAATACGTCTCTGGTAGCAGCAGCGACCTGTCAATCACAGTCAGCCCGCCCTAAAGTATACCCTGCTTTATGATCTATTTCATGGTTCTCAACTGGTCTGGCTGCGGGACCCATCATCACCCATTAATGACAAGCCGCAACCCTAATTTTCAACTTCTCAAATGTATTTAATGTAAAGATGGTGCAGTTTGAACCTGAGCTGTAAATGTCCTCTGGAGTTTTCTTCTGCAGAGAAATTGTTCCTGTCAGTTTCACGTAAACGAGTAAAACTGCTTTGTTTGTGATGTCTGTAGAGTCGTCCATTTTGTCAAAAATAGTTGAGATCCCAGGGAAGCTGCCTTAAATGAGGGAATACATGTTCAGTATGTAAATTAGGCTAATGGGACATAGAGCGTATAATTACAGTTTAACTGTCAGGATCCAGGATCCCTGTCTGACCCGGTGTGTGTTTCCCCTGATCTCCTCTCCTCATGTGTCCTGTCATTCCCCTGTTTGTTGTGGTGTGCCATGTGCTCTGTTTGTCCTCTGCCTCCAGACACCTCCCATGGCCGCACCCTTAATCGTGCACAGCTGAGGACACTCAAGCCGATCACCTCCTGCAGCCTGACACACCAGACTCAGGGCCCCTTAATGAGTATCCTGTCACTACATAAGCTCTGGCCCTGCAGTCTGGGAGTGTCAGGTCGTACCGTCTTTAACCCGCTGAAACCCCGTGGCATCCTCTGCCCTCCTTGTGTTTGTGGATACACTCCGCCGCTCTGCCCTCCTTGTGGTCTACGGATTACACTCTGTCGACTCCAGTATCGAGCCACGGGACTTCACGCCGTCAACTCACCAGCCCTCCAGTGTCGAGCCACGGGACTCACACCGTCGATCTGTCGACTCCAGTATCGAGCCACGGGACTTCACGCCGTCAACTCACCAGCCCTCCAGTGTCGAGCCACGGGCCTCACACCGTCGATCTGCCGCTCGGGTGTCGGACCACGGGCTCCACACCAGCAACCCACCTGTCTAAATAAAACCTGATTAACATTCACTTCTGTCTCCTGTGGTCTTGCGTTTGGGTCCTATCTGTGAACTCCCGTGACAGAACGACCTGACCATAATGGACCCAGCAACCACGGGAGCAGCTACGCTGTACAGCACTACCAGGCTGCTGGAGGAGATGAGACGTTTCGCTGCTGAGGTTTCTCGGGTTGGCTGGTGCGGGCAGGAACTAGCCCGGACAGTCAAGTCCCCACCAGTTCCAGCACCCGCACTATTCCCGCCTGTCCTCGCTCCGCCGGTCTGGGAATCCCCCGTGCCGGCTCCGGATCCCTATGATGGAACACTGGGGAAGTGCCAGGGCTTCCTGGTGCTATGCCAACGGGCCTTTGACCGGCAGCCTCAGACTTTTGCTTCGGACGGGTCCAAGGTGTCCTACGTGGTGGGATTACTGCGGGGAAGGGCTTTGGACTGGGCCGAGAGAACGCTAGGTGAGCGGCCTAATACGGTGGGTTATGTGGACTTCGTGGCGGATCTGAGGAGGGTTTTTGACCCTCTGAGGGACTCGGATTATAGGGCCAAGCACCTTCTCAGCGGAGACTGAGCCATGCAAGTGTAGCGGAACACTCAGTGGCCCGGCCGACTCCGGCTCCCCGTAGTCAGACGGCATTGCAGCCAGCTACTGTTCCTTTAACAAGCTGGGTAGCCGCCTGCTAGCGGCTAATTTACAGTATGCTGTTCACTCCCATTCACATGATTGACTGTTTACACCTGGATCCCCTGTCCGCTGTCACTCTTCCTCTACGATAATTCATCAGCCGCATTCATCCCCTACAAGCAACACCAGCTCCCCCTGGCGGCATGGAGGATCTCCAGCCTCTAACGTAACTTCCACTCCACGACCCATGAGCATTCCCGTGAGAATCACAGACTCGCGCTCACGCCCTAGTTATGGTCGGTTTCGAGGTGCTGCACGAGTGATCCGTCCTATTGCACATACCCCCAAAGCTTCCTGTGCTGATGACGACACAGTGTCTTCCCCCATCAAAATGTGTCTGATTAATGCACGCTCTATAACAAACAAGGCTCACATTTTAAATGACTTGTTCACAAGTCATAATTTGGCTTTTTTATTTCTGACCGAGACCTGGCAACAGAATATGGAATGCATCCATTTCAATGAACTCTGCCCTGTGGACTGTTCTTATGTTGGGACACCGCGTCTGACAGGCCGCGGTGGAGGCCTCGCCGTGGTCTGGAAGAATCAGTTTTCCTGCCACTTGGGGAGCACAGAATCCTATGCTACTTTTGAACTACAGCTGACTAAAGTGGGCCGGCAAAAGCCGTTTTACTGTTTTTTAATTTACCGACCTCCAGGTCCTGCAGGTCAGTTTTTATCAGAATTCACAGACTTTCTGACCTCTATTATCAAGCTAGACAAAGTGCTTCTGGTTGGTGATTTTAATCTGCATGTCAATGATACCACAGACTGTATAGCTACTGAGTTTCTCAATATTACTGAATCTTTTAATTTCACGCAACATGTTTCTGGCGCCACTCACAGGGGTGGTCACACCTTGGACCTTGTGTTTTCTCTAGGTCTTGATATTGATAATACCCGTTGTGAGGACCTATTGATCAGTGACCATAAATGTATTTTCTTTGATCTTTCTGTCAATGCTGACCCCTTGTGTCTGAAACAAACATTCCACTCACGCATTATTACTCAGAGTACAGCTGATCAGTTCTCGATGCACTTCTGCTGTGACTTTTACACAAATCTCAATGATGTTGAACACTTGATACAGTCCTTTAATGAACATTGCACCACTTTGCTGGATAAAGTGGCACCTCTTCAGGAAAGGACCAGGGCTGCCTATAACACTACTCCGTGGATGACAGAAGCTGTGTGCAGCGTGAGACAGAAGTGTCGCAGGGCAGAGCGACTCTGGAAAGCTACTGGGCTAGAAGTGCATCGTTTATATCTCAAAGACCTCAGAGTTTCTTTTAATACTGGAGTAAAGGAAACTAGAACTGCTTATTTTGCCAACCTAATCTCTTCTTCAAAGAAAAATCCCAAGATTCTGTTTGACACAATTAGAGGAATTGTTTCACCACCTGTCTCCACTGTACCATGCTATTCTGTTGACGATTGCAACAAATTCCTGATCTATTTTAATGATAAGGTAACAGGTATTAGGTCTGGCATTCGGCCTGGGATCTGTTCGGCTACTTGTAGCTCCTCGCAATCTCCTGCTGTTATGGGCTCTTTCCAGCCTATCAGCCTTCAAGACCTGATGGACTTAATTAACAATACAAAGCCATCATCTTGCCCTCTGGATATAATTCCATCCTCTCTATTTAAGAACGTTCTGTTAACTATTGGCCCTGCAGTAACATCTATTGTCAATTCCTCATTGTCTACAGGAATTGTCCCTTCCTATTTCAAACATGCCACTATCCAGCCCATATTAAAGAAACCTAACTTAGATCCAGCTTTGCCCATGAACTACAGGCCCATATCAAAACTGCCTTTCCTGTCCAAACTTTTAGAGAAAGTGGTGGCCAAACAACTTACTGCTGCACTGGAGAGGCACAACATGTACGACAAGTTCCAGTCTGGGTTTCGTAAGCAACACTCTACTGAAACCGCTCTCCTGAGGGTTTCAAATGACATTCTCATGTGTGCTGATGCAGGTGACTGCTCTGTGTTAGTTCTTCTGGACCTAAGTTCTGCATTTGACACTGTAGACCATGACATCCTGATTAAGAGGCTACGTGATTGGGTGGGCATAACTGGCATAGCGTTAGACTGGTTTACATCTTACCTCAGTGACAGAAGTTTCAATGTCTCTGTGGGTGCTTTTGTGTCTGTTACCTCTCCACTGTCTTGTGGTGTACCGCAGGGCTCGGTTCTGGGGCCTCTGTTATTTTCACTTTATCTGTTACCTTTGGGACCGATCATAAAAAGCTATAATGTGTCCTATCACTTATATGCAGACGACATCCAACTTCATCTGTCATTCAAACCCAGCGAGGCATTCACATTAACTAGGCTCCTGGACTGTGTCAATGCCATCAGAGACTGGACGGCAGAAAACTGCCTGCAACTCAATGACTCTAAAACGGAGGTCCTAGTTATTGCTCCAGAGGAGTTTGTCCCCATGATCAGGCAGATTATTAGTCCTCTCTCCTCTGCTTCCCATTGCAACCTGCGCAATCTTGGGATTTTCTTTGATCGCTCCATGTCATTTGACCCTCATGTTAAGCAGCTGTCCAGGTCATGTTTCTTCCATCTAAGAAATATCAGTAAACTGAGATCTGTATTATCAACGCCTGAATTAGAAATGATCATACACACATTTATCTCCTCTCGCATTGACTACTGCAACTCACTTTTCACATCACTCAGTGTATCTGCTCTTAACCGTCTGCAGGTAATCCAAAATGCTGCCGCCAGATTACTCACCAGGACAAACCGACGGTCTCACATCACCCCCGTACTCCGATCTCTCCACTGGCTTCCTGTAGCATCTCGGATACACTTCAAAATTCTCACCGTCACTTACAGAGCACTTCACGGTCAGGCTCCGACTTATGTAGCTGATCTACTTCGCCCCTATTCACCCACCCGCACTCTCAGGTCAAATGCTCTAGGTCTTCTGTCGGTCCCACGCACACGATTTAAGACCCGTGGTGACCGAGGCAGTGGCCCCGAGGCTCTGGAATGCTCTGCCTGCAACTCTACGCCTCGCAGATACTGTGGATACTTTTAAAAGCCAGCTAAAAACCCACCTGTTTAGGCTGGCGTTTGTGTAAAAGTAAACCCATGTCCTAGACCTGCTCTTAACATTTGTTTTACATTTTTATTTTATTTTTATTTTATTCTTTAACATTTTTTATTCACTCTGTGTATGTAATTTATTGACCGTAGGGTCACATTGTGTTTTTTATGCTTTTAAATGTCTGCTATGTTCAGCACTTTGTGATAGTACTGTCTGTGAAAAGCGCTATATAAATAAAATTCATTCATTCATACTGTTCCTGCCACCTCTTTGCCACAGCCAGCTCCGGTTCCTACCGCCTCTGCGGCACAGCGTTCGCCAGTTCCGCCCGCCGCCGTCTCCGTACCGCGGCGACCTCCAGTCCCGGCCGCCGCTGTCTCCATACCGTGGCGACCTCCAGTCCCGGCCGCCGCAGTCGCAGTGCAGCAGCGACCTCCAGTTCCCGCCGCTGCCGTCCCGGAGCAGCAGCAACCTCCAGGTCCCGCCGCTGCCGTCCCAGAGCAGCGACCGCCAGTTCCCGCCGCTGCCGTCCCGGAGCAGCAGCGACCTCCAGTTCCCGCCGCTGTCATCCCGGAGCAGCAGCGACCTCCAGTTCCCGCCGCTGCCGTCCCAGATCAGCAGCGACCTCCAGCTCCCGCCGCTGCCGTCCCAGAGCAGCGACCGCCAGTTCCCGCCGCTGCCGTCCCGGAGCAGCAGCGACCTCCAGGTCCCGCCGCTGTCGTCCCGGAGCAGCAGCGACCTCCAGTCCCGGCTGTCGTCTCGGAGCCACAGCTATCCCCGGACCTCGCGGCCGCGGAGCCAGAGCCGCTCCCAGTTCCTGCCGCCGCAGCTCCAGTTCCTGCCGCCGCAGCTCCAGTTCCTGCCGCCGCAGCTCCAGTTCCTGCCGCCGCAGCGCCAGCTCCAGTTCCTGCCGCCGCAGCGCCAGCTCCAGTTCCTGCCGCCGCAGCGCCAGCTCCAGTTCCTGCCGCCTCAGCGCCGCAGTCCGCTCCAGTTCCTGCCGCCGCAGCGCCAGCTCCAGTTCCTGCCGCCTCAGCGCCAGCTCCAGTTCCTGCCGCCTCAGCGCCAGCTCCAGTTCCTGCCGCCTCAGCGCCAGCTCCAGTTCCTGCCGCCTCAGCGCCGCAGCCAACTCCAGTTCCTGCTGCCTCCGCGCCGCAGCTATCCCCGGACCTGGCCGCCGCCGCCTCAGCGCCGCAGCTATCCCCGGACCTGGCCGCCGCCGCCTCCGTGCCGCAGCCTGTCCCAGACCCGGCCGCCGCCTCAGCGCCGCAGCTATCCCCGGACCTGGCCGCCGCCTCCGTGCCGCAGCCTCTCCCAGACCCGGCCGCCGTCCCAGAGGCGCAACGACCTCCAGTTGCCGTCTCTGAGCGGCAGCGACCTCCAGTGCCTGCCACTGCTGCACCAGCATCCTATTCTCCAGAGCCCTTCCGCCCGCCCGGCCGTCCGCCGGAGCACTCGTGTCCGGAGCCCTTCTGCCCGCCCGGCCATCCGCCAGAGCACCGGTGGCCGACGCTCTTCGGCGGCCCCATGGCCGGTCGCATCCTGTCACCCCTCCTCCGGACCCCCGCCGCCCACCCTAGTCGGCCTTGTAGCTGTGGGGACATCCCTCCTCCGGACCCCCTCCACCCGCCCTGTTTGGTGTCTTGTTTTACGTCTGGAATCCGTTCCTTAAGGGGGGGGTACTGTCAGGATCCAGGATCCCTGTCTGTCCCAACACCTCCCATGGCCGCACCCTTAATGGTGCACAGCTGAGGACACTCAAGCCGATCACCTCCTGCAGCCTGACACACCAGACTCAGGGCCCACTAATGAGTCTCCTGTCTCTACATAAGCTCTGGCCCTGCAGTCTGGGGTTGTCAGGTCGTACCGTCTTTCCCCCGCTGAAACCCCGTGGCATCCTCTGCCCTCCTTGTGTTTGTGGATACACTCCGCCGCTCTGCCCTCCTTGTGGTCTACGGATTACACTCTGTCGCTCTACCTGCCTGGGGTTAAACGGACTACCCTCGCCGTCAAGCTGCCAGCCTCCGGTATCGAGCCACGGGACTTCACGCCGTCAACTCACCAGCCCTCCAGTGTCGAGCCACGGGACTCACACCGTCGATCTGTCTACTCCAGTATCGAGCCACGGGACTTCACGCCGTCAACTCACCAGCCCTCCAGTGTCGAGCCACGGGCCTCACACCGTCGATCTGCCGCTCGGGTGTCGGACCACGGGCTCCACACCTGAGCGGCAGCGACCTCCAGTGCCCGCTGCCGTCTCTGAGCAGCAGCGACCTCCAGTGCCCGCTGCCGTCGCGGAGCAGCAGAGACCTCCAGTACCTGCCACTGCTGCACCAGCATCCTATTCTCCAGAGCCCTTCCGCCCGCCCGGCCGTCCGCCGGAGCACTCGTGTCCGGAGCCCTTCTGCCCTCCCGGCCGTCCGCCGGAGCACCGGTGGCCGACGCTCTTCGGCGGCCCCGTGGCCGGTCAGATCCTGTCACCCCTCCTCCGGACCCCCGCCGCCCACCCTAGTCGGCCTTGTAGCTGTGGGGACATCCCTCCTCCGGACCCCCTCCACCCGCCCTGTTTTGTGTCTTGTTTTACGTCTGGAATCCGTTCCTTAAAGGGGGGGTACTGTCAGGATCCAGGATCCCTGTCTGACCCGGTGTGTGTTTCCCCTGATCTCCTCTCCTCATGTGTCCTGTCATTCCCCTGTTTGTTGTGGTGTGCCATGTGCTCTGTTTGTCCTCTGCCTCCAGACACCTCCCATGGCCGCACCCTTAATCGTGCACAGCTGAGGACACTCAAGCCGATCACCTCCTGCAGCCTGACACACCAGACTCAGGGCCCCTTAATGAGTATCCTGTCACTACATAAGCTCTGGCCCTGCAGTCTGGGAGTGTCAGGTCGTACCGTCTTTAACCCGCTGAAACCCCGTGGCATCCTCTGCCCTCCTTGTGTTTGTGGATACACTCCGCCGCTCTGCCCTCCTTGTGGTCTACGGATTACACTCTGTCGACTCCAGTATCGAGCCACGGGACTTCACGCCGTCAACTCACCAGCCCTCCAGTGTCGAGCCACGGGCCTCACACCGTCGATCTGCCGCTCGGGTGTCGGACCACGGGCTCCACACCAGCAACCCACCTGTCTAAATAAAACCTGATTAACATTCACTTCTGTCTCCTGTGGTCTTGCGTTTGGGTCCTATCTGTGAACTCCCGTGACATTAACGGATGAAATCTAATCATTTTAAAGCAAGCGTGTATTACATAACAAATGTAAAGTGATTTTAACAAATGTAAACCTGATAATAATAATAATAATAATAATATGTGTATCTGAGTATAGTGCAGTGTGAGTGTAGAAAGTACGGAGAAAGAGGAAGGAAGCAGGGTGTTGGCTTCAAGGGATGGGGAAATAATGGTTGAGAAGAAAAGACACAAAGCACAATAATGATGAAGGATGAGATCAATAATCATTTTATAAGCAAATGTGTACTAAGTAAAGTGATTAACAACTGTAACTGTGATTATTATAACTAATCTGTGTTAGAAATGTGTGTGTAGGAAAAGGGGAAGTACAACAGATGTTGAACACCCAGACACGTGCAGAGCTTGATTAAGTAAGCGCCCAGACAGGGAAGTTGGGGTGATTTCCTCATGCACACACACACAAAAGTTTGGTACTTTTCGAAGCACTTACACCAAATCAATGATGTCATGTTAATCATGGGCTGAGGGAGGACGTGTTGGGGAAGAGGGGGGAGAGACGGGAGAGGCAGCCCAAAAGTGTTATAAAAGAAGTAACTTGCAAACAGCAAGACGGGATTTCTACACGAGCCGTCCAGATGCTCTGAGAAGAAGATACGGATGATTGCAACTGAAGTATTCGAGGACTTCGTCTTGGTTCACGGAAAGAAGACCGCTGTTCGTGGACAAAGAATTGAAATACGGAGATTTTCCTCTCCCCACTGCTCGACTTTAACAACTGAACAACGGAGGAACGCGGCAGTCCTAGAAAGACTTTGTACTGAGCCTTGAGGACTGTTGAACGGACTCCGCTGCGGGAGCAGGAGGACAGAGGGTCTGGCCAGACCTTCGCTCCTAACAACTCCAAAATAACCTTTTCATCGCACCATTGAAATCCAGCTCCCACTGGGCCGTCTCGGCATCTATAAACAAATGAGTATAATCTAAAAGAAGAAAATTAAGACAACGAATCAAGTGTAGTAACATTTTGTGTGAGCTGTAGCTTAACCCTTGCAAACTAACTAAATATAACCTGCAATAAATATCTAATCTGCATTTAAAGTAAATTTCTCAAGTGCATTTATTTGCTTATGTAGTAAAAGTTCCTCGTGGCAGTAAAAAGTTAACTCCATTGTATGTCTAACAACTGAGTTCTGTAAGGTTATCCTAGAGACCGAATCCACTTAACAATCCCTTACGGTTTTAGAAGTAATCCTAGCCGTCAAAACCTAACCTGGCATTTACCAAGAGCACGGATCCAGAAGAGGGAAGCTGCCATAACCGACGTGACTGGTAGGAGCGCCCGGGGTCAGGGTGGCCCCTCGACCGAGTGCACTCAGACCGGAGGAAGCAGGGTAGACGTCGGGAGTAACGGCAGTTAGCGGAGCCAGGCGAGTTCCCTCGCAAGAACACCAGCTCGACAATCTTTTAATAGAGAGCTGAGTCAGTAAGTAGCCCCGTATCGGGCCAGAAGTACCCCACGATCTAACAATTTGTAATGCTAAATCACCACTTGCCTTAATTCAAGCTGTAGTCTGTTGTTTGACGTCATCCGACATGTCTTCAATTCGCCTACTTATAGTGTCATTTGACAGAGGTATAGTTTTCAGTTCATCCGCTGCTGATTGATCCAACACGTCCATGTCAATGGCTGCAGGTAAGTAAGACACTTTTGTGGTGTTCCAAATGCCGCTTCAGTTTTGACGGCTTCATTCTTTCTTGTGCCAGAATCTTGCTGCACAAAACACACCGAGGTTTTTGCCCTCTTTTGTCCTCAATGTAAGAAAATCCATATCTCATGTAGTCAGTGTTGTACTTGCGTTTCGCTCAATTACCATGAAAACAAACGGTGTTTTTTCTTCTATACTGTAAAATGGCGGGTATCTATTAGCATTACAAGGCATTAACGGCAAATACTGTTAAGGAGTGTGAATAACTCCGCTGCATTAAAAAAAACCTTCAAAATAAAAGCACAAGATTATTACATTTTTTTCCACTGAAAACGGGTCCGCAACCCACTTTTGGGTCACGACCCACCAGTTGAGAATCACTGGTCTAATTGATTCTAAATAGACCATCATTTACTAAATGAACATCATGCTGTATTGAAGATGACTTGGAACTAGAGATTGAGACCATAAACTCATGTTTACAGTGTTTACTGAGGGAATAAATCAAATTAGAAATAGAGTAATTTCCTCATAGACTTCCACATCGGCTTCACTCGGCAGAACCGGAGGTTGCCGCCTGGTTATGACGCTCTGTCAAAATCACAACCAATCACAAAAACACCTGGTAAAGCATTCAAAAACTCTTTTTGTGTGGTGGTTCCTGCAGGTGTCTCCAGGACATGATGATGGTTATGAGAGCAAAAAAAAACGAAATGATGTTGCTGAGGAAGGTTGTGAGAAGTGTCTATAAGAGGGAGAAGGGAGAGCTTGGCGTCAGATGATTCTGCAGCTTGTTGGGCCTCAGCGGGTGGCATGGCCTGCTTCATAGTCAGCTGAATAATGTCAAATAAAATGAATGTGTCTTATCAAGCATGTTCTTCAGCATTGTGATGGACTACAGCAGGGATTCCCAAAGTGGGGTGCGCGCACCCCCGGGGGTGCGCGCACCCCTGGGGGTGCGCGAGAGGAAAAGTGTAATGGCGGTCTGATGGTGTAATAATTCCCTTTGTAACATTTAAAATTAAAAACGTACAATTTAATAAATGCACTTGAGCTCCTTCCGGCAGTCTTGCCGCCTGCCGCCAGTCGTACACACTAGCGAGCCTAGCTTGTGCAGCTAACGTCAGCTAACAGCGAACTTCATGCATTCAGCAACATTCATGCAAATATGCTAAACTGGCTGAAATCGGGGAAACTTTCAGGTGGGACATCTGAAGCTATCGGTCGTAAAAGAGGAGAGGGACAGAGAGAGAGAGAGGAATCGGAGGCGAGGGGAACGGAGAGGTGCGTTGGGGAGAGACCGGGAGAAGAAATCGAGCCAGAGTCAGAGGAAGATGAGACGGAGGAGACCGAAAAGGAGGAAGGGATAGCACAGACAAATCGGGAGCACATCGGCCCATCGCGGAGTCAAGGTGAAAAAAGAGGAAACGAGAGTGAGCATCAGACTGGGAAAAAAAGAGGAAATATGATGAAAAGTATCTGTGTCTGGGCTTCACTTGGATTGGCAACGCAGATTCCCCAAAGCCACAGTGCGTGGTGTGCAGTGAGGTTCTGGCTAACAGTCTGAAGCTCTTATTTACGTCGCCACCTGAACACCAAGCATGCCAGTGCAAGTCAAAAGCCCCTTACATAGTTTATATCGAAATTGGAGGAGTTACAAAACAGCCAAAAACAACTGCAGTCTCATTCTGTGTTGGGTCTATAAATGACGCACTACGGGCTTCATATCTGGTTACAGAATAGCGAGAAAGGGGCTACCGCACACAATCACTGAAGACGTGTGCTTGCCAGCTGCCAGAGAGATGGTGGAATGTATGATTGGGGGGAAAGAAGCAAAAAAGTTGGACATGATCCCGGTGTCCAACAACACTGTGTCGCCGCATCGATGCTTTGTCCGAAGACATCCTGGCTTCATTAGTCGGTCATTAATTGTAAATTAAATGTGATAATCTGCCTCTGAGCCTGTGCGTGTGTGCTCACATCCGTATTGCTCTTTAAAAGTGACGCCTTGTGTCACTGAAAGTTATTGAAACTTTGTTGCAGTGTTTCAGGGCGTTTTCACACCTTCAGTTCGTTTGCTTTGTTCTGATTCAGGGATTAATATGATACAATGTTGCAGTTGCTCCTTTGTGTTCACACTGCAACATTTAACAGCGGACTAAATATTGTAAACAAACGCCACGCGCGAGCAAACTGTTCTCTCATTGGTCCGATTCTTATGCGGCTATAAAGGCTTAAAAGGCTCTGGTGCTTTTAAAAAAATTATTATTAAGGGGGGGGGGGTGCGCGAACCCGGTCGGGATGTAGAAGGGGGTGCGCGGCCTAAAAAGTTTCCTCCCCCCCCCCACACACACACACACACACACACACACACACACACACACACACACACACACACACACACACACACACACACACACACACACACACACACAGAGAAAGTCCTCTGCTCAAATTGACAAAAAAGGACTGAATCTGATGCTACTTTAGTAGCGTCTCCAGTGCCCCCCACCCCCCATTCCTTTCTTTTCACCAGTCTGTATTATAGTATTTAGACAATCCCATTAGAACTGCCCACTGAAGCCAACATAAACTGATAAAACAAAGTCCTGTAAATACAGTTGGTGAGTTTCATTTCTCGGTTGGTGGTTTAGATTTTAGCTACTTTCTTATTACACTCCTTAAAAGGTGATGACGATCCACTTCTGGGTAGTACTTCCTGCTCCCCACAAACTAAATTTGCTGTGGAGTTTTCAGAAGTGATAGTCACTGACAAGTCAAGCACACCCATTTTAAATCTTCTTGTAGTTCTTTGCAGATAATTAGCATCGTAAATTCCACCACCCACAGCCAAAACTGCCTCATCTAAAGCCTCGTGTTGACAAGCACAATTTAGTCGACTCAAACTGATCTTCCATAGATTTCTTCAGGTCCATCCAAAAGTGTGGTAACTCGTCACGCACATTTATTAGCATTTTCTTTTGCTGATCTGGACCTGGGTCTTTGCAGAGTTAGCCGAGTCCAGCCCGCAATACTTGCACTACCTTAAATGTAAAGCCCTTCTCATATTTGATTTATATAGGGCAATTTCAACATTACCTGCGCTGGACAATGATTTTATCCGGAGCACTTAAGTGGGTAACTTTCATGAACTGAAAACACATGTTGAAAGGATCACAGTTGTAAGACGACAACACGAACAATTCCTGGACCGGACAACGCCGTGGTAGCGATCTGTCTATCACAAGGTAGCCACGCTTAAATCATACCCTTTTTATGGTATGTTTTAATCTAAATGGGACCATAATTTACTGAATGAACATCATGCTGTATTGAAGAAAACTTGAAACGAGTGATTGAGACCATAAACTCATGTTTACAATGTTTTTCGAGGTAATAAATGAAGTGCGAAGTAGGGTTATTTTCGTATAGACTTCTACACAATCTGACTTATTTTTGCAACCAGAGGAGTCGCCCCCTGATGGCCATTAGAGAGAGAATGTTTGAGTTTAAGACACTTCCATATTGGCTTCACGTTTGTACTGCACTCCCAGGTAACTCAAAGGATCAATGTTTCAATCTATCTTGGGGGTATTAACTTCTTGACATTGTCTGTCCCGCAGAGATTGTAGTAGTGTGTGTGGGGGGGGGGGGGGGGGGGTTGACTGGCTCCAGTGAATGCAGACCCTGTCCCTCAGATCTGTGTTGTTTCTGTGCTCAGTGACTGTGAAGGGCTGACCAGAGTTCAGCATATGGCCCGACTCAAATGAGCTGTACATTACACAGAAACAGGCGTAACATAATTGAACAGACGGCCATAGAGTTATATTCATAGATACAGGCATGGACAAATACTCGGAGTGAGGTTGCTAAGGCCATGGGGTCTACTGTATGGGATCTTTGGTGAGAGAGACAAAGGCAGCACCTGCTGTGGGGCAGCACTGAGTGGACACCCAGTTGGTGTACATCACTGGTGAACACTGTTTATCCGCCCGGAGAAAAGTTTGCCCTCTGTGTTCTAAAAAGTCTTTATTGTATCTGTACTCTCATAATCAGCATTGATGTCTTAGTCTGTCCCTTCTTTTGTTGGGTTATGGACGTGTTGTTACGTAAAAGAATGGTTCAGCATTTTGGGATACATCAATTTGCTTTCCTTCTAAGTCGAGATAAAACATAAAATACCCTTTGAACCATTTTAGATCACATCCCAGGTCATATCAGGCACCTATTTAAAAATATATACATGAATACTTTGAAAAACATAAATCAAATTCTTTTTTTTTATTCTCTCTATTTTAATTTCAAAATCCTTAATCCTCAAAATCCAAATCCAATCAAAATTTCAATCAATATTTTCTAGGCCCACTCCCTTTTTAGATGACAAGTCCCTCTTGTAACTGTACACCTGTACTTCACACTACAGAAGCTAAAGATGCTCTGTCTCCTTCCGTTTCATCAGACTTTAAAAGCTGGGCTTAGGACGTGGTTAGCTTTGCTTAGCATAAAGACTAGCTGAAAGCTGGAGGAAACAGCTAGCTTAGCTCTGGCTCTGTCCAAAGTTAAAATATTGTGTCTCGTGTATTTATTTGGTACATAAACAAGAATGTAGCTCGTGGTTTAATGGGGAGTTACATGCTGGAACTGTCTCTTGGTGACTGTGCAGCTTCCGAGTATCTCGTCACATTGAAGTTGTACAAGTGCACTATAGCTGGAGATGCTGCACACGTACTCTTGTTCATCAAGAAATAGTCCCACCATAAAATGACAGTGTTGTTTTTACATTTCTGTAAAGCAACATTAGTGAGCTTTAGAGCTGTTGGTAGAACCTCGGACAGAGGCAGGCTAGATGTTTCCCCCTGCTTCCAGTCTTTATGCTAAGTTAGGCGAACCACATCCTGACTCCAGCTCCATACAAACTTGAGATGGATATCAATCATCTTCTCTCTTTCTCAGAAAGAATGATACCTTTACGTTACATACACATAAATAAGGTAATGTTGATAAATACTACAGCCCACATAAATCACTGTAATGGAATTGTATTTTTGTTGGTCTGCTACAGCAATGTAGCAACGTAAATCACTTGTTCTATGTTCACCTTTGAGAAAAATCTGAAATTTGTATTTTATATTTATTGGTTTCCTGAAGGTATCTTGTCGTTTTTCATTAATTTGACAGGATACCATTCTGGTACAGCAGCCTCTCTAGCAGTGGCGGCTGGTCAATAGAGGGCCATGGGGCCTGGCCCCACCATGAGCCACACAAAAAAAAAAAAAAATTATAATAATCATAAATTATACAAATTGTCAATATTTGTGTTTTTGAACTATGGAATGTATCGAGTAATGTGTGTAAAATATGATATCTGCGCAAAATATATGCTTTTCCTGCTCGTGCTCTCAGCCTGTGTGCTCTCTGCTCGTGCTCTCTGTCTGTGTGCACGACACTCTGAGAACGCGCAGCTAGGGGGGCCTGATCGTTTTGGCCCAAAAGAGGCGGGTCTATGAAGCAGTTTAGCCAATTGCTGATTCAAGATATAAATGAGTGACATACAATTTAGCCAATCAGCGCCCTCAAATAGATTCCGCTTGGCAAAGTGAACATCTTTTCTTCTACATAGCTGTCCTCAGTCTCATCTGCTTAACTTGGTCATGGAGGCATCAACATGTAATCGAGATGTTAAATTAACAGTGAAAACTCATCATAGCTTAATTTAACATCAGTATTCATAATTACACGTCATGTTTACTTCTCCTGATCTTTACCTCCTATAACAAGGTCCATAGGGGCATCTCAATGAATGAACATGTTATATTATATTATATAAGTGTTATTTACTGATTGTTTTCGTGTTGGAATACATGTTAAATATTTAACTGCCAAGTAATAATGCGTGTTTGATACTTACATTTTTTTGCATTAAATCATACTGGGATGTTTGCTGAAATTGATAGGATGGCCCTACCTAGAACATGTTCCACCAGCCGCCACTGCTCTCTAGACAACACAAGAGCCACAGACGTTTAACAAAAGACAACATTAACTTTCCTGCTAAAGTCTACCTCTTATCCAAAGTGACAAGTTATAATGATAGTTAAACATGATAGTTCAGCCCTGGCCCTCCTTTTTTCCGCTTTTCATTGGCAGCACCGTGCAGTAAAAAAAAAAAATCAAAGACCATTGAGATCTTAAATACATGACACACACAAGCAGAGCTTCCTGTATTAGATAGATAGATAGATAGATAGATAGATAGATAGATAGATAGATAGATAGATAGATAGATAGATAGATAGATAGATAGATAGATAGATAGATAGATAGATAGACACTTTATTCATCCCCAGGGGTAAATGTGTTTACATTGTACACTATGTTGCACTTTTTCAAAACTGTCAAAGATTCCATTCTGTCGAGTCTGACGCTTTTTAATCCAACCAAACTTGTTTTGTTCAGAAAACCAAAATAAACACATGCACATTATTAGTGGTGAGCCTTCGCTGTTCAGCAAGGCCAACCCGTCTATGGTTCACTGGACAACTATAAAACTTTGCCTCCTCCGAATTACATGCCACAAGCCAGGCTGGTTGCCAGGCGGGCAGCTGGCATCAGCTGGCATCATTGTCTTTGATTGTGGTGAGAGGCGAAGGCTTAATCGGCTCATTCTTTCCTGTCCTCTCAGCGTTCAGCTGCTCCACGAGCCCACACTTCTGTGTTAACACGACAAAGAGAAGATGGTGGGGCGCACACAGGGAAACAGTTAGTTTGGAAAAAAGACCACTACATTCATTAGCTACTGAGCTGCTCCACAAGAGAGACGGGGGACTTGCTTAAAGGACAATTCTGGCGATACAATGACATCATGTGCATACCTTTTATACATATTCAGCTAGTCTTGCTTGCGAATATACTATAGATTGTATAGAAGTGGAAGTAGTCACTGTGATGCCACCCACTGGTTTGTAGACTTCCTTTTTGAAGTCTCGAGTTTTGGCATTTTCACAACAGGATTTGTTTTTGGAACCAGAAGTGACCATTTTGGATGAGAAAGTGGACCTAGGGAAGAGCGACTCCCGGCAGGGCCAGGTTCCATTAGCAGTTTATGCTAGCTCGATGTTAGCTAGCTTGGTTACCAAGTTTCATCCGTATTCACATTAACTGTGATATTAATTGGGATGCTAATCGTGGCTAGCAAAAAACAGGCTTGTTCGTAGTGTATTTATTGGAACAAATGAACAGCTGACTCTTTAGATTGTTTTCTAGTACAATCAAATGCTGAACAACACGGTGGTAGCAACCTGTCGATCACAAGGTACCCTGCTTATGGTATATTATCATCTGCATTCAGTATGTTTCTACATTCATTTATTCAGATGTTTCTGAAGTAACTAAACACTTAAAACATGTTTTTAAGTTATAAACCAAATTATATAACTGTACTTTGATGAAACACATCAATGCTGGAGTTAATATCGTCATTCTCCCCTGACTGGCGTCAACAATCTGCTTTGGTAGACTGTATCAAGAGTGTGAGGATAAAGCATTCTCATTTGGACTGGCTAGTTAGTGAGCTAATGTTAGCTTCCTAATTCCACCATGTTTTCAGGCTAACGTCACACACGTTACAGGAAATGAGCAGTACAGCGGACCACTGGGTCCCGCAAATGAGGCAAGAATTTCCCCATCAATGTCCCTCTGCCTCACTCTCCGCTGCTAGGAGACTACAGACGGGAGGAGAGCAGATGGCTGCACGGAGAAAGAGGTCCGAGGGCTTGCACTGGCTGAATTTGAGTTCCTACAGCTGCGACGCTCTGTCTCTGAAGCTGGCGCTCACTCTCCTCCCAGCAAAGTAGTCTCCCAGCAGCGGGGCCGCAGGGTTGTAATTCTTGTCTCATTCGTGGTCTGATAAATTTATCGAATTCAGCGCACCATGCCATTTCGCTATTTTCCAAGCTGCCTACATAGTTGTCGACCCTGCGTCGAAGCTCCTTCCTCACTTCTTTTTCAAAAGTATGCCTTGGGTGGACTTCAGCTCAGACCTGGAGGTGACACTTAAATTTGTCACCTGTCTGAAATGCCACAGCTGTGTGAGGTTAAATTGCAACACTATATTCATTGACTTAACTGTGCATATATAAAGCGTAAAGGCTTTACAGATGATGAATATGAAAGTGAAAGAAGCAAGAGGATTCCAAGTTACAGTGACCAATATATTACAGATTTAAGTCAAAAGCTGAGTATGGTTTTACTGCAATATCCTCACACTTTTTACAGAACATTTACTGTGCACGCATTGAATCTAAGCAGGTTACTGAACTGACTGCCTCTATAACCTTGTGACTGTAGGTGAACACTTTTCCAGAACACACTTCCACACCCACGCACTTCTCAAATCTCCCCTTCCTTTGTCACACTGTGTACAAAGTATTAGCATATCTGTGCACCTGATTGTGTACACATCGAAAAAGTCCTGCAGCATGTTATGTATATGTCTAATTGTAAGACATGATGCAGGGTGAGAAACATTTGTCAATAAATTCAACATAAAATACAAAAAATATACAGCATGGTTTTATCATTCACCGTCACAGATTTCATGTCTTTTTGCCTTCATGTAATTTCCTATTTCAAAAAATCCTAGAAAAAATTTGCTTGTGATTTGACGGTTGATGGTTTGAGGCCCAGACTAAGAGCTATTTTTACCAACATGTCTTGCAATAAACTTGGACATATCGTATTGTTTGGCTCTTAGGAATTTGATGGATTTAGTAACACTTTTAAATAAAACACTTATATGTAAGGGAAACTTTTAAATCAACGAGCATTTGCAGTATGTGGCTAAAACAACCCAATCGCCATAAAAAATGTTGGCAATGTACATTCATGCGAACCCTGTATATGTTGAATGTCGACATTCTTTGCATTCAGTCAGAGAAAGTGGCGTAGTATTTTGAGCGTCACTTACGGGGTATGAATGTCATGTGGTATAATAATAAGTGTAACATGTAAAAAAAGTCTACTAAGGGCAGCACTTTTACCCAGGAGTCTGCTGTTTGTGTCACATGTGAAACCACAAGTAAATGTTTACCTAACGCCTGTTATGTTGTTACAAATATTACATAACGTTACATAAGAAAGTTCGCTATGGACGGTTAGAATTTATTTACACGAGTTACATTGTTACAAACAAACACAGGACTTTCACCCAGGAGGCCGCTGTCTGTGTTCCGTGTGAAACCAAAAGTAAACTTTCACTTTACACCTGTTACGTTAACGTTGTTATGCTTGTTACGTAACGTTAAGTAAGGATGTCGCAATTAAACGATTTGTAGTGGCCATTTGTCGGCTAAATCAAACTTAAACAAATAATAATCAAACGCCACTGATGCACCGTGGTCGGTATCTTTACGCAGCCAGAAGAGAGTCAAATGTCCAAGCAGGATTCAATTTTGGTGTGTTTATTAAATAAATCAAATAAAACAAGCAAACAAACTAATTAACAAACTCCTGTCGTGCTGTCTCTCCTGTCCTGTGTAGCTGGTAAAAACTATACGCCCACCCCGGTGCATGCTGGTCCTACCTTGCCACTCGTTTAAATAGCAACAGGTGCCCACAGTAATTACCCAAAAAATAATAGAAACAAACAAATTACTATTAAAGAGAAAAATAATCTTAACATATGAAACATCTACAATAATTAAACAATACTACTTATAAATGAAATAACAAAATACAATATCAAATAAATAGCTCCAACATTCCGGCCCCTAATTGTGCATAATATCACAATTATTATTCTCAAACGAGCTATTCCTATAATAAACATGACCTAAAGTTAATCTTCTTCTTGACTCCTACAACAAAAAGAAAGATTAGAGAGAGAGAAAATAGAGGTCGAGAAAACATCAGTCCATGATGTTTAGTCTGCTGCTTCCAAAAGCAGACAGAGCTTCGTCACCGGCCTCTCCAGAATGCTGGTCCTGGTTTGAAGTCGCACAGACCGCACCAGCCCCTTTGTATCTGGTCTTGCCTCCAAAACTTTTCCCATCATCCAAGATCCTCTTGGAGCTGTAGAGTCCGCAACAAGGACAATGTCTCCAGCAGTGAGGCTTCTTCTTGGCCTTGTCCACTTTTGTCTCTCTTGCATTATAGGCAGGTACTCAGAGATCCATCTCTTCCAGAAGAGTTCAGCCATGTACTGTACTTGCTTCCACCTTTTCTTGATGTACAGATCACTTTGAATGAATAGTCCTGGTGGCATGATTGGTTTGCCTTTTAACATTAGAATGTGGTTTGGTGTGAGAGCTTCAAGGTCATCTGGGTCATCTGAGACTTTTGTGATGGGTCTGTCATTTAGAATTGCTTCAACCTCACAGAAAATAGTCTGGAGCCCTTCATCGTCCAGAATTTGCTGTTGCAGAACTGAGGTGAGAACACCTTTCACTGAACGAATCAGGCGCTCCCAGATGCCGCCTTGATGGGAAGCTGCTGGGGTGTTAAAGTTCCATTTTATGCCATCCTGGACCAAAGCCCTTTGAATTTTGTCATGATTCAGAACAGCCAGACTTTCCTTCAGCTCCCGGTTGGCTCCAACAAAGTTTGTGCCATTATCCGACCTGATAGTGGAGACTGCACCTCGTCTACAGATGAACCTTCGTACTGCATTTATACAGGAGTCTGTGTCTAGTGTATATGCCACTTCCAAATGCACAGCACGACTGGTAAGACAGGTGAAAAGCACTCCATATCTCTTCAGAAGACTTCTTCCTCTTTTAACATTGATGGGCCCAAAATAGTCAACTCCAACATTTGTAAAAGGAGCTTTATCAGGCAACACTCTCTCCTCCGGCAAGTCTGCCATCTTCTGTTCACCAAGCTTTCCTCTGTTGCGTCTACAAACAACACAGTCAGATATGACTTTCCTGGCAGCGGAATTTGCATTGATGATCCAGTACTTTTGCCGTGACCTTGACAGCATGTGATTTCTTCCAGCATGTCCCAGCTGATGATGGATATGGCGCAAAATCAGCGTGGATACATGCAGGTCTTTGGACAAAATAACTGGATGTTTGGATTCTGCTGGCAGTGCTGCTTTACTCAGCCGACCACCAACTCTGAGAATTTCATCATCCATTACTGGGTCTAGTTTGTACAGCGGACTTTCTTTGTGGATGTTTTTAAAGCATCCTTTCAGTGAGGCAATTTCAGCTTTGAACTTGTGTCGTTGTACATATTGAATGATTGACTGCTCTGCCCTAGCAAGATCTTCAGGTGTTATTCTTTGTCCTTTGAGTGTGGCTTTAAAGCTTTGAACTTTTCTTTCTACTTCATGCTCCCGATTCTTCAGATCGTCCTTTCTGAGGCCTGCAGAAGCACAAAACTCCTTTCTCTTCTGTCCCAATAACAAGAGACGTTCCTTGACCTTCAGAAACCAAGCCACAGATGTTTTTAGTCTAGTCCAAGATGAAAAATAGTAGATCAGGTGGTTGGTGGCATTTTCCAAATCCTTGATGATAGCATTTACCATTAAGTCCCTTTTGACCTCTGGGTCATCTGCAGAAATCACATCAAGATTCCCATCAAGTTTAGGCCACTCCTTCTTTGACTGATAGAGAAACTCAGGTCCACTTATCCATCTCCTGCCTTTCAGGAAATCCTCAGCTCTCATTCCTCTTGATGCTTCATCTGCTGGATTATCCTTGGAACCCACATATCTCCACTGATCTACATCTGCTGCTTCTCTGATGAAAGAGGTTCTGTTTGCCACAAAAGTGTGGAATCGTCTGGTTTCACTAGAGATATACTTAAGGACTGTTGTGCTGTCCGTCCAGAAGACTGACTTCTCCAGCTTGAGTTGCAACTCCTTCCGAAGCATTTTATCCACACGAACTGCAAGAACTGCGGCTGTGAGTTCCAGTCGAGGAATTGTGGTCTGCTTTAGTGGGGCAACTCTGGCCTTTCCCAAGAGAAATGCAACATGTACTTTATCATCAGTTTCCAATCTCACGTAAGACACAGTTCCATAGCCAACTTGACTGGCATCAGAAAAGTGGTGAAGTTGTGCTGTAGCAGGTTCTCCAAAGTCTCTGGGCTTAATACAGCGGTCCACTTTGAACTCAGACATCCTTTGCAGGTCCTCAAGCCAATTAGACCATTGTTCAGCGAAAGAGTGGGAAATAGTGTCATCCCAACCCAAGTTTCTCCTACAAAGCTCCTGCAGTAACAGCTTGGCTGGCATGCTGAATGGGGCTAGAAATCCCAAAGGGTCATAAAGTGAGCTGACCACTGACAAAATGCCTCTTCTGGTGTTTGGCTGTTGTTGTAGTGATGTCCTGAACTTGAACTTGTCAGTTTCAATGCACCACTCTAGTCCTAGTGCTCGCTCCATTGGAAGTTGGTCTGTATCCAAATCCAGTTCCACCATTTCTTTTGGTCTTTTGTCCTCAGCGATTGACAGCAGCACTGTGCGGCTGTTGCTGATCCATCTTGAAAGATTGAATCCTCCTTTATGACAGAGCGCATTCAAATCTTTGATTATTTGCAGTGCCTCCTCCTCTGACGCCATGGATTTCAGGCAGTCATCCACATAAAAATTATGTTTGACTGCATTTGTCACTTCTGGAGGGAAATGTTGGACATTATCATCTGCAGTTCTCCTCAAAGCATAATTTGCACAACTTGGTGAGGATACAGCTCCAAACAGATGTACTTTCATCCGATACTCCAGTGGAGACTGCGCAGTGTCACCATCAGACCACCAGAGGAAGCGGAGAAAGTTGATGTGCTTTTCTGAGACACGAACTTGATGAAACATGGCTTGGATGTCGGCCATTACTGCAACGGGCTCTTGCCTAAATCGGACGAGGACTCCAATAAGAGTGTTAGTGAGATCAGGTCCCTGCAAGAGCTGGCAGTTCAGTGATGTCCCTTTAAAAGTTGCTCCACAATCAAAAACAACTCTTAGTTTGCCTTTTCTGGGATGATAGACTCCATGATGAGGGATATACCACACCTTTCCATCACTTTGTTCGAGTTGATCAGCAGGTACCATCTCAGCATATCCTTGAGTTATCATGTTGTTTAGGAATGCGGTATATTCCTCCTTAAATGGAACATTCTTGACAAATTTTCTTTTCAGGCTTCGGAGGCGCTGTTCTGCAACACAGCGATTGTTAGGCAAGACAGAATTTTCCTGTCTGAAAGGTAAGTCAATACAGTAATGGTCTCCAGTTAATACTGTTGTGTTGCTCATAACATTCATGAACTTGAGGTCTTCTCTGGACATTTCAATCTGCTCCTCTGATGATCTCTCATTAAAGTCATGGTTATACTGTTTAACCAGCATTCCTTGCAGATGTTCCACAGAGATTCGGTTGGCTGTTACAGCAGGGCAGCCACTCTTACTCCTACTGCTCTCGCCGCGAAGTGGACCATTAATGACCCAACCAACTCTGGTTCTGACCGCATAAGGTCCTTCATCCTGGCTGTTTATCAGCTCCCAAGGCTCCATCACTTTTGGAGCATCAGTTCCAATTAGTAGCTCAACACCTGCGTCAATGTCGTGGAGCTTAACATCCTTGAGGTAAGACCATTGATCAAGATCCTCCTCTCGTGGGACGTTGAGTGCAGAAACAGGCATGCTCCTTTGAGTTAAAACATCAGGTAACTCAATGAAATCGTTTGTGCTCATACCAGACACTTCAAGGCCTGACAGAATATGTGCATTTACGATCTTCTTTTGATTCATTGTTCTCAGCAGAATACTAGTCCTTTTACCCTTCAAGTTCAGTTTTCTTGCCAAGTCCTCTGTACAGAATGTGCCAGAACTCCCTGGATCCAAGAAGGCATATGTCTGCACCGTTTTGTTACCTCTCTGGCTCTTGACTTTGACTGCGACAATAGAAAAGATGGAATTATCTTCATAACCAGCCCCGATATGGCCGCAGGTTTGAGACATGGTGGTTGAGACACTTGGAGGGCTCACAGACTGTTGGGCTTGTTGAAAGGTTGTTCTTTTGTCTTGCCACTCTATGTGAAGGACTCCTGGGTGCTTTTGGTGACACACATTGCAATCCAAGCGACTCCTGCAGTCTTTGCTTGTGTGGCCTACTTTCAGGCAACCAAAACAAATACCCTGTTCTTTGATAAAGTTAATTTTATCACGATGTCCTTTAACTTTAAACTGTGAGCATTTATCCAATGAGTGACAACTTTGTTTACAAAACAGACAGTTGTGAAGAGAGGAAGACGTCTTGTTTCCTGTGTACTGAGTGATGACTCCTTCTTTCACTGCAGTAACGTTGGTGGCAAAGCTGCTTCCTTTTTTCCTTTGCTTCAAGTAACTAACGTTGGAGACCTTCAAGTTGGTAGGTTGTGAGTCCTGAATGTTGCCAAACAGTGGATCTGAGGCAATTCTGACTTGTTTTTCAATGAAAGCAACAAGATCCTCAAACAGTGCTCTCTGGCCACGTCGCTCTTGCAGATCACAAGCAACATTTCTCCACCGATCCCTTAACTTATAAGGAAGTTTCAAGATGATGCTCCTCATATTAGATGGTAGGTCCAGTTCCTTCATATGCATCATTTGCTCTGTTAGATTTGAGCATCCTCGAAGAAACAGGGAAAATGATTGCAATGCTTTAAGATCTTCACTTTTAACAGGCGTCCAGCTGAGAAGCTTTTCCATATACGTAGATGCAATTTTGTATTCGTTTCCAAAGTGCTCTGCGAGAAGACTTTTGGCTCTATGGTATCCCTGATCTGAAGGTAGATGTTGACAACTGCACACCAAGTCTCTTGGCTGCCCCCTGGTGTATTGTTCGAGAAAGTGCAAACAGTCACTCCAATTAGTTGTCTTCTCCTCCACTCCATTTTCAAAAGCTCTGATAAAAGACCTGTACTGAAGAGGGTCTCCATCAAACACAGGAATGTTTCTTACAGGCAGGACAGAGCACAGATTTTGCTGGACCAGCAGAGCAGCGATGTCATTTTGTCTTTGCATCACATTTACAATGTCATTCTGATGGGGTTGAGGTTGCACAAGTCCTGCTTGACTTTCATTCACAGTTTGTGTCGTTTGACCTGGAGAATCAGTCTTTACGAGCATCTCATCAATTTGTGTGTTTGACCTTTGTTTAGGCCTAACAACCTGTGGTTGCATTATGGGATCAGACACAGAAATAACATCCTTTTCAACAGGAACAAAGGTGTAGGCATGGGGATTTAATAGTCTTGCTTCTTTGAACTTGTTCCTTTCAACATAAGAGTTCATTCCGTCTGAACATTTTGAGCCACGCTGGGATGAATTTATTTCCAAGACATGAAGCTTTGCACTTGTAGCTGCCAATTCCGTTTCAAGTTCCAATTGTTCCTTTTCTTTCTTCAACTTTTCCTTTTCCAACTTTTCCTTTTCCCTCTCCAACTTTTCCTCCTGAGCTTCGATTAGATGTTTCCTTTTTAGAGCAGCAACGCGCTCCATCAGAGCTGCCTTGTCAGCCTCAGCTCTAATGCGTGCAGATGATGTTGATGAAATCCGTGATAGCTGGGAATGTGTCTTTACAGAGTTCATCTTTACACTTAACACATTAGAAGCACTATCTTCAGGGTTTATTTCATCTGCAACACCTTGGTGGTCGAGAGAATCTTTACATGGCTGCACATATGGGTAACCCATTTCAGACAGCCAGCCTTTTACCTTTTCAGTGAAGTCATAGAACATTGTCATTTTTTCTTTGAAGTACAGATTTTGCCTTGTAACTTCATCTTGAGGTAAAGGTAAGCTCACAAAAGATGTATGCATGTCATTTGCATCTTGGTAACACTTGATGAATGTAAAAAGCTCAGCATTCACTGAATTTACATTTTTATTGGAAGTCATTAAATCACTTATGTTTCTCAAACACTTTTTGGCTTGTTTGCATTTTGCGGTCCTCTTTTGCTGGTACATTTCCGTGTAGAACTCCAAGCCTTTAGAAGTCATTGTAATGTCTCTTCTTGCTGACGGCCTTTCAACATCCGTCGCCTGAACGTCAGACATTTTGAACACTTCTTCCAAACTGCTTGTCACACATCAATCAAATCCGTCGGACGTGAATGCAGGTAAAGTGCAGCAAAAAACAGCAAAGGCGCTTACAGGCCGCTCCTCCAATTCACCACACACACACACTGAAGTCGGGCTTTTTAATGAATGAAAGCCGCCGATAGTGGTGCGCGGGTGTTGCGCAATGTCCATTTGTAGCGATTCAACGCAGTCAGGCTTAAACATCCAGAAGCACGTACATCACTGTGAATACAGACTTTTAAACTCCACTCGTTTCACCGTCTTCCTATACGGCAGTCGTATCACGTACCCGTTTCTTCTGAGATGTTTCAGCGCTGTGTTGATCCGGTCCAAAGCAGTTGTCCCGCTGATATTGAATCCAAGAGTGATGAATGAAACAATCCTCTTTGATCATCCATACGAAATCCAAAAACGATCCAACCCGTTGTGGCTGTGGTGGGATCGGTCCTTTGAGTCCAAGAGCTAAGCTTTTACTTTAGTCCAAGGGCGTAGTTTTTACTTTATGTAGTGGCCATTTGTCGGCTAAATCAAACTTAAACAAATAATAATCAAACGCCACTGATGCACCGTGGTCGGTATCTTTACGCAGCCAGAAGAGAGTCAAATGTCCAAGCAGGATTCAATTTTGGTGTGTTTATTAAATAAATCAAATAAAACAAGCAAACAAACTAATTAACAAACTCCTGTCGTGCTGTCTCTCCTGTCCTGTGTAGCTGGTAAAAACTATACGCCCACCCCGGTGCATGCTGGTCCTACCTTGCCACTCGTTTAAATAGCAACAGGTGCCCACAGTAATTACCCAAAAAATAATAGAAACAAACAAATTACTATTAAAGAGAAAAATAATCTTAACATATGAAACATCTACAATAATTAAACAATACTACTTATAAATGAAATAACAAAATACAATATCAAATAAATAGCTCCAACACGATTATTTATTTGTTATTATTACGTGGTTGCGTTTTTTATGCTACGTTGTTACGCTACCTTGTTTCGATATGTTGGTACGGCTGTTATGTTACGTTGTTATGGTTGTACGTTACGTTATTACGTTTAAGCAGTTTTGTTGCCTAAACTTAACAAATCGTCTCAGAACATTAACCCTGTGACATTGTACATTAATGCAATGATGATACGAGGCAGATATGAAACATATTTATGAAACGTATTTTAGGTTCATTCAATGTATCTCGTGTTTTGCAGAAACGTACAACGCCAACATTTTCTGGCGACTGGGTGAGGCTAAAATGTCTGTTTCCGATCTTAAACAAGTTCTCTAAGGTTACAGACAAGAAGTGATGATTTGTGTGCATTAAAAAGCAGAAGAAAGTAAAAAAAAACGTAAAGGAACTCCATATATGGGCTTCCTGCTTGGTCTTAAGGAACCAGTAGGTTTAAAGTGTCAGTGTGTCTTTCACAATGACACACCCTAGCTCTTGTTCTCTATGTAAAACAGTTATGTTTTATGAATAGGGTATTTACAGTGGACTGATAACATGAGACAACAAAAGTTCAGAGGATACACGCCGACAGTTTTTCCCTGTGTGACGCATATACCGTACTCATTCTCTCTCCCACTTATACCCATGCATCCCTCTCCAGCTTGCTTTTATCTCTGCAACTCGATGAGCAATGATTTGCAGTGCATAACAGGCCACATACAAATCCACTTCATAAAATGAAATTAAGAAAAGCAGGCTGAAGCATACACCAGAGACAGGGACATAGACACATCTACAACAACAGGAGATGATCTATTTCAATGGAAGGATTGCTTTGTAGTCAAATTGCAGTTAGCTTCGTCGCACATAACTACATTAGCTAACTAACAAAAGCTACTCGCGCCCGAGACAAACGAAAGCTCTGTATTCATTCAAAATATATTGATGGATGATTCCACTTTACATCTGGGAACACGACAACATAGCAGAAAACGACGTCTGATGGATCAAGAAACACAGGAGCAGAGGAAAGTTCAAAGGGTCACTGACAGATTAGGACCATTGATATGTCCAGACAATTATGATTGACATCAGCATCATTATTTCTTCCTCCCTCGCCTGAGCTTCTAAATTACCCACCCCCCATGTCTGCCCTTCATCTACCTCCCAGCTCCCTTCACCCATCCCTCCAGCCTTCGCTCTCTCTTCCCACAGTCCTGTGTATGTGACCTTTAGTCTGCCTATTGTTCTATAAGTGGGCCAAGAGGAACCAGTCATCTGCTTATTGAACCAGTGTTTAGGAAAATGGGGGACGTGCTTAACGCCGGTTATGGACTGTGTGTGTTTAGGATATTAACCATATGTTGTTCAGTGTTAATCCTATGAGGATATCCTATTGTTTATTTAAGGATTATGGATAAGGAGCATATGCATGTGGACTGTTGCATAATGACACATGTAATGACATAACTACACACTAATCTCCTGTCTGATAAAATGGTGATTTTAACGCATTGTGCCGGTGTCATCATTTCTCCAACCACTTTTATTTGACATCTGCTATCTTGAGTAAGTGTCACTGTCACTGTCGGTGCTCATTATCTATTTGTGAACAAACTGAGGTCACTTTCACATTGATGTCAAGTGTAGATCTTTTATGCGTTTCATTGAAACTGTCAGTGGTCTTGTATTGACTTGACGCTTTGGCAATATTGTCTGTAACACTTGTGCTCATAAAACATATTAAAACTGATTGTCTATGAGAGAGTGAACCAGATGTTCTAAAATTCTGGATGCCCAAAATAACTCCAATTTCATTCCACGTGACAGTAACAAAAGCACAACTTCACAAGCAGAATGTGTGAAGTTAGAATAAATCATACTGAATAGAGGCCAACTCTCTGGCCTCCCTGTAGCACTATCTGGCAGCAACCAGCACTCAAACTGGTAACAAAAAAAAAAGAAAGACAAAAGAAGGAAATAGCTGGACTCCAAAGGAAAAAAACTGAATGGAAGAAAGTGCCCCCCCCCCCAAAAAAACAAACTTAAATGGGGAAATAATGGAAGAAACCCAGAGCAACTGAGGGATGCCTCTCACAGGATGGACAGACATGCAATAGACAGAATTATAGAGAGATTGTATCATGTATGAAGAATGGATCCAAGAGGACATTGAGTAACTAGAGGTGTTGCCAAACTGGTAGGACCTGAGCCGCACAGCCTCCCCTCCACCATGGAGACCTGAACGATGACACACCATTCACACACATAGGGGGCGAGAACAAACACAGAGAGGGTGGGTGAGATAGAGAGAGAGAGAGTGCTGTGAAATTATAGATGTATTTAAGTTCAAATTGTTTATTGTCATATGCACCATGCAAAATACACACATATTGTTAGTTCATGAGTGCATTTGGTTCAATCAATGGGATATCAATGCCACAAGGAGTACATTCTTACAATTGTTTGTCTTTTCAAAATAAACTTCCGTTTTTGCGCGTGTCAATTTTAACTGCCTTTTCAAATGGCAGCAACAAAAGTAAATGGTTAGGTTTGGGAAACATTTTGGATGGGTTAAAAACAAGTTTGTTTGTTACGTAGTTAACTACGTTACGCTGAGTACTTTACGTCCACGGTGTAAGTTAAGTGCACTACGTTACTTAAAATAAGTCAACGTTGATTTATGGTTTCACGTGGGAACAAAGTCCCGTGTTTTTTGACCCATCCACTCCAACTCTCGCGCCTACACGGACTTCATGTTTTTTTTATACTGCATCACCTGGCTTCCTTGATTTTGGCACCTAGGCCTGCTGAACACACTTCCGTATTTGCGTCTTGGGAGTGAGAATGCACTGCTCAGGGACGTTGCCAACAACCCAAGGACCTCTCGGAGAAGAATTACAGAGCTCTGCTGGATGAACATTAGTGTGGTGTGTAAATTCACAAATAAAGCAATACTGAGTTTGTTAGTTAGCAAAATTGGTTAGCCTAGCTTAGCACAAAGACAGGAAGCCGGTGTAGCTGCTATAGGCTAGCTCTGTAGAAAGCGGAATATTGCAACGTCCAGTAATTCCAAAGCCTTTTTTTTACTTGTTCTATCTTTTTCAAGTATTAGTCACCAAAACACTAATGAATCGCCCTTTTCTTCACAGTGTACTCTTGATTTAAAGGAGTCAAATCAACATCTCAGTGGTCCCTGCGCCTGAAACAGCTGTTAACACTGTGAGAGTTTTAATGTCCCATGATACTTTGAGCACTGATTTATACGGGAATCGAAATCTCATTAATTCAAAACCCAGTGCAGGCAAACTCAACCAGATGCTCTAACTGGGAAAAGAGAAGGAGAGGGGCAGGGGGGTTGTTGGGAGGTTATGGCAGGGTAGAAAGAGGGGGGGAAGTAATGGGTCATGGGAGGGGTGTGGGGGGAGCAGAAAGAGGAAGGAGAGGAGTAAAGTGCAGCGGAGGGCTGAAGGGGGTTTCCAGCCATGCATCTCTCTCAGCTCCTAGATTCATGGCTGTCAAGGATTAGACAGACAGAGAGAGAGACAAAAGTTCAGAGGTCACCCCCCCTCTCCTGTCCTGACCTACCATTTGCTGCTGGGTTGAACTGCAGCTTGGGAGGAGAGAGACTCCTTCACACACTTTATCAAAAAATATTAAACCCAGGGGAACAAAATAAAACAGATACTGACTGAAGAAAAACTCCAGGTTTCATATTTGCTGAACATTTTTCACCCAACAAACTTTACCTGAAGTACCACACCAACACACATGTAACTAATTCAGTTTAATATCAATAGACCTGCGTGTGCAGAGTAACCTCGACTTAAATGAAGCATTGGAGTACATATTTTAGCATTTTTTCCTTCCTCCCCTTCTCGCTACATACATTTTTAGTGTCATGACGAGAAGCAGTAATGATATTAGCAGCAATAGTAATAGTAAAAGCAGTGGTAATGAAAAAAACAAACATTTAAATGATATATTATTACATTATTATATTTATGTTATAATTTACAGTATATACCCCAATTATTAATATGTACAGCATTAGACAACCTCAGAACAACATAAGCATTCATTTGGAGTTGCGTTGTGTCCACCTGATGAATGTAAATTCAATATTCAATCTCTTCTAACTCTGTTTTTAGTCTCAACCAACAACCTGTGAGAACTACCTATATGTCTCTCTTTAACCGTTAAGGTTACGGGCCAAAACAATACACAACAATGAACTGAAAGGCTGCAGCTCTCGTGCATTTCTCAATAACAAATCTGATTAGTGGTGGTTTAAAGGGGCAGTGTGTGAGATATGGCTAGAATTTTAGTTTAAAACATTCAAAAAATATTATCAACAGAACGTTAAGAGGATACAGCATTGTCGTCATGTCAAAGACGTCTGTGTGTTGTGTTGCAGAGATATCTACTGAAATGCTAACCATGCTAACCAGCTAGCCTCGGCCCGTCCTGTCTTGTAATACCTTTTTCCTTGAGAATTCGACTGGCTGTAACAAATTAAGTTCTCCTTCTATGTAGACGGTATTCTGTATAATTAATGCAAAGCTAGGGGGCACCCTCATAAAAAACATAAAATATAAAGTCTTCCTCAAAGTGAGGTGTTAAGGGACTTTCCAACCCTGACGAGTAAAATCTTGGAGACATGTTTTTATTGGGTGTTTTAACAATAGTTACACTTTACATAATGTCAGTTGTCACAAATAAAGTCAAATTTGTCAGCAGTTTCAAACTTTGAATACACATATCGATCTCAAATCTCTAATTAATGTAACTTTTTCTTTTTAACTGCCATATTATGTCATTAAAAATCTGTCTTCAAGAGATCAACTTGGTGCGAAACTGAAACACTTTCTTGTGTCCAATTTGTTTTCTGTATTTATTAGTCCCTGAGGAACAACGAGGTGAGGAAAGACGGAATCTAACAGGAATGTGAGTGGTTGAAGTTCCTGAGAATCCAGTGATAGTATCTTTCCTTCTTCAAAAGCCCTGATGGTGGTTCACACTGGTGTCATCATCCGTTACACACACACACACACACACACACACACACACACACACACACACACACACACACGGTGAGGACAGCAGGAAGTACTTTTTGTTTGACATGAGAAGGAATCCTGAAACCGTGGAAAGAAGCAAAATGAGGTCGAAGATCATAAAAGTTGAACAAGTTGTTCGCTCAAGCATTCCTCTCCCTATAGAGTCTCCCTCACTGCAGTCACTGCGGCCATTGCATTGTAGTCGTGTGTTAGACTAACCTGAGGATTTGTTTTGTCTGATCGTCTGACGGCTTGTGGCCTGTCAGACTACTTTGTAGTGAGGTTGCCGTGTTCCAAGATGTCTGTTAACCTATTATCCGGGTTTAGAACCTGATTCATGCAGAACTCCACAAACATATCGATACAATTTGGTAAATCAATACCTTCCTGAACCGTGTCAATTAAATTGAACATTAATATCTTCAAGCAGAATTTATGGCTGAGCTGTTGTATTGGATCACATTAGACTCTGCATGTGTACCTTATAAACTGGTCACTGAGTGTAGAATCAATTGAGACAAAATTCCGTAGTGCTGATCTTTCCTAGAACAGTGATTCTCAACTGGTGGGACCCAAAAGTGGGTCGCGGACCCATTTTTTTTTGCCTGACAAAAAACAAAAAGTTGTGATTTTATTTTGAAGGGCATTTTTTTATGCAGCGGAATTATTCCAGCATTTACGGCACTTGTTCAGCGGTGCAGGAAAAACACCGACCAATGCGGTGTGAATCACATCACGTGATGAAGCTCAGCCAATCAAATATGAGTATTCTGACAAGTTTCCTGACTTGAGTGAGATGTACACACACCGTGACACACGGGGAGAGACGAGGATACAGAGAGCAGAGCAGGACTATTGAGCTGTGGGTTGTGTAAGTCAAATCATAGGACGATCTCCAAAAGAGAGAAATGTCCAGAGAGACCAGAGTCATTAGACTCTGACTGGACAGACTCATAGAGGTGAATTCTTCAAACACTAATTTCTCTTTTTGGAAGATGAGAAAAATATAATATTGTGGATTTTTCACTTCACCCTGAATGAACTGAATTTAAAGCTGCAGGGCAATTCAGTGAAAATATTTTTTCTAAATTGAATTTCATTACGTAATTTATTTTTTAATCCAGCTGTTATTTTACTTGAAATGAGAAGAACATGTATTCATGTATTTCTATGTATTTATAATCCATCCAGTTAAATTTGAAAAATGAGAATAATATTTGTTAAAATATCATTGTGTGCTTTCTTTATTTGATTTGACAGTTGTTTACTACACAGAGACGTTACTACTACTAGACATCTTGAATATATATATATAATTTGGGTGGTGGGTCCCGGCTTGTCATTAAGGGGTGATGGTGGGTCCTGCAGCCAGACCAGTTGAGAACCACTGTCCTAGAACATAGGCTAATCAGTGAAACTAATCACAGTATACTTGGTAGACCACACTGACTGCAGATGAGGAATAAGTACAGATCCTGGTTTCCTGGTATCCAAACCCTCCTTCTCTATGTCTTTTGGGTGGGTAGAGACAGAGTGAGGGGCACCCACTGAGGGGTGTATTGTCTTGGGGTTTTCCTCTTGTTAGCACCCTTGGCCTCTCAGTGTGCTGTGTCACACAAACACACACACACACACATACACTTGCACACACCCCGCCGTCCACTCCACCCCCTCCCTGCCCTGTCTTTTCGGATCACTTAACAGGACAATTACTCTATCCATCTTTTCATCGTGGTCCATTGTGTTTGTACCCTCGGTTTAGAAAGCTTTTATGGGGAAACCATCTCTTTCTTTTCTTTCAACTCTTTCTTCTTGGCTACATTCACATTGTACCATTTATAACAGTGATGCTATTGCTTTAGGTTCAGGGTCAGTAGCAGACTTGTCAAGATTTAGAAGTGTGTTAAAGGCTTTAATGATTTGAAAGTGTACTGGTTTTATACCCTTATATGAGACAAAATAAATATTGTATACCCTTATCTTCCATATGTTGTTAGCATTTCTTTAGTAAAGCAGTTGCTGCAGCTAAGAACATGCTAACAAGCTTAGCTTAAAAACAGAGCAAACTGAAACTGAGAAGGACTGTGGGAGAAAGGGCAAAATGCTGTGTTAGTAAAAGGATCTCCCACAAACTCCAAAGCAGTTTGAGTTCCACTTTAAACAATCTCTTGTTATGTAGAAATTTAAAAAAAAATGAGACATAATGTTTTTAGGCATAGTCCACACATGCTAACTGCTAATAAAAACAACTGACTTTTAATAGAGATTTAATAGACAATTATTAAAGCATTGTTGGAGCGTGTAGAAGTAGAAACATAATGTTTTAGAAAAGTAACGTTTGATGAAAAGTAACGTGTTGGAAATGTATATCTCCCTCCTAGCTTGAAATACAAAAAACAAGCTTGAAAATTAAAAAAATCTGAAATGACTGCATGAGAGTCTATGATGCAGATTTGACTATTTTTCACTAATACTATTTAAATACTCTTATTTTGAAATACTACAAAAAAATCCCCAAAATCCTTTTGAATAGTGACTACATTATGGGTTTCCCACAGCATCGTCCTAATAGCTAATACAGTTTTTCTCAATTGCTAAAACACTAAAACCCATTGGCTGAACAAAGTTCTCAGTTGCCTGAACTCATTTAGCTAATTGTGCAGTCTGTTGTCAATACCTTAAACTATTTCACATGGTAAAACACAATTTGCAGATCTCACTTAGATTTTTCAGCAAAACTCTAAACACATTCTCAGTCTCAAAACACATTCTGCACTCTAATGCACATGTCATCCATACTGGCAAACACAAGTGGCAACAATCAAATACAAATAGAGAACACATGTCATTGATGAAACACAATCACTCAAAATTGATTTCACTTGTATCAAATTATGTGACACAACCAATATTAGCCAGTTTAGAGAGCAAACAGGTGGTTGAAGGTGGGAAGGAGAAAGTCTGAGAATGGATAGAAGAAACAATGTGAGAGGACGAGGACAAGTGCGTATGCGAGGTGGGCGAATAGGAAGAGGAAGACAAAGAGTGGAAATATCTGATGAAATTCGAACAACAGTCATAGACCATGTTATAGTCCACAGACTGACAATGAGGGAAGCAGGACTTAGAGTGCACCCCAATTTGAGCCGATTTTCTGTGTCCACCATAGTAAGGACATTCAGAGAAGAGAACAGGTACAGTATGCTACTGTATTTTTGTAATTGCAAATTTACTGTACTACACTATATGCAGCTGTTTCAATCGACATTTGTAAAGTTCATCACTGCATGTATTGTATACTGTAGTAGGCCTACAGTGCATTGTAGGCTGTATAATGTACAATAAACAGATTGTATGGCCTTGAACATCGTGCTTTCTATTTGTAACAGCACTGACTGCTCAATAGATTTTGACTGGCTGCAGGTTCATATCAACAAAGAACAAGAATTACAGTATCACAGAGACAAAGGACACGTTTGTGAGATGCAGGGTACAGTACTGTACAAATAGGGGTACAAGGAGGAGGAAGAACAAAATAAATTGCAAAGAGCAAAGCACAGTCGTCATTTCTGATCAATTTTGAGCTACTGTAATAGAACATGTTTTCGTTCATATGAAATTTGTTTTGAGATTAAAAATCGACTTCTCCCTGAGAACTATATGTTTTGAACAATGTGTTTTCGATTTATTGGTGTATTGTTTCCTGACTGCTTGATAGTGAATATTATTTTGATCACTTTGTTTATGATTTGAGAGCAGTGTTTGATTTTGAGCACAGGTAAAACTGTTTTGAGGCGAAAGTTTCATTTTGCAAGAGGATTCAGAGGTTTTGTAAATAGTGCTTGAAGATGAGGTTTTGTGTTTCCAGTTTTGAGAGAATGGGTGACCGTTTCAAGAAATGTGTCTTAGCAATCGAGAAAAACTGTAAATGGCTAGAGTTAACTACAGTAACTCCCACCTTAAATTCATTAGGGCAAGTAGGAAAGCCTCCTCTGTTTTTTTGGGGATAACTTACAATATAATTATGAGAAGTAGAGGTTTTCTTTTAGGTGTGATCTACATAGCTTAATCTCAAAGACATAAAGCCGTGCAGTTTCAGTGTGAGTGTGTGAACACAATGATTGGTGGTGGATCCGACTCAAGGTGCACCAGCTAAAATCTTGCAGAGTGCACCAAACGGCTCTGCATAAACATCATGGTAAACAGGTCCAAGGCACCATGGATTTAGATTCTTAAGAATGTTTCTCCTCATATTGTCTTACACTTCTAGATTAAGAAACAAAGTGTATATGTAGTGGGTGATACAAGGTTTTACAACACACATTTTTAAAACCAATAAGAATACAGCCATCACACTGCCTATTTCAAATTAAATCATGACGCACTTGAAAAAGCACCCTTTAAAAAAAAGAGAGAATGTTAGTGCTGTCAATTGTTCCCTAACATGTTGCAGTACATTCTTTGGTTTCAATTCCCCCCGTTAGGAATTGAGTTGGGGGCTGGTGTTGGGGGATGAAGGGGAGATTCTTTGAGAAGAAGCCCTGGTCCGTTCTCTGTGCTGGTGTCCAGAATTGATAGCCGTGATACCAGACCTGACGCACTTGAGGACCCACTGGGAGTCTTTCCTTCCCTTGACACACACACACACATACAGGGGGTGTGGGACGCTGTCCGTTGTGTGGCACTTCTACTTCATTAGCAGCTGATTCTACTATCAGAGCTAATCTTTGTGCTTTTAAGCTATCTTAACGCTATTAAGGTTTGGTCAGGATTTAGGGAAAGACCATGGTCATAATTAACAGAAGCCCAAGCTGACACGCGGTAGGAAACTAGAATCAAATTGAAAAGAACAATGTTTTGTTGACCCATTGCTCCAACCCAGCGCCCTCCTTCTACCGACTCTATAATGGCGTCACTTGACTTCCTTCTTTGCTCCAGATGAACAAGAGTCAAGATTCAAATTGCAACTAGATCAACAATATTTGTCATTTTGAGGCACTTGCTGAAATGACTGATTCTATCATTTTTAGGAGGACTGTCTACTTTTGCATTATGTTCCAGTTTTCTATTATTTTCCTTGCTCTAATCTGCTTTGATATGCTCCAGCAAAACAATTCTCATGAAGGAAACATGAGACTTCCATCTACCCAGCAATAACAATGACATTTTACAGTTTTTACTCCAGTCACCTGTTTAATTTTTACCAGAATAAATAAATGTAAATGTATTTGTCAATGTATATATTATATCTATAGACTGTATACTTATAACATTATAAGGCACACAACTCCCAGACAGGACAACACCATGGTAGTGAGCCGTCAATCACAATGTAGCCCCGCCCTAAAACATAGTCTGCTTTATGGTCTGTGTGACTCTAAATGGACCATAATGTACTAAATGAACATCATGCTGTATTGAAGAAGACTTGAAACTAGAGATTGAGACATAAACTCATGTTTACAATGTTTACTGAGGGAATAAATCAAGAGAGAAGTAGAGTCATTTTCTACAGACTTCTATACAACCAGACTTCTTTTTGCAACCAGAGGAGTGGCCATTAGATAGAATGCAAATTGAAGGCACTTCCTCGTTGGCTTTACTTTTTAGAGATTGCCGCCTGATTATATCCTGGTTTCCAGACACAACATAGTTTTGGCTGGTCACCTTGCTGAATAGACTTTTAGTGTTCAATTAAGTAACTAGGTTGGAGGAAGAATTAATACTTGTCTTTGTTTGCATGTAACTCATGTCAATTTAATGGCAATGCTCACTTGCGAAAAAACATAAAAGACATGTTAGTCAACAGCTTTAATTTAAAAGATCCAGCACCAGTGAGCTGCTATTTTCATCCATTACGCTCCCTTTCTGCCTCTGTAAAGTCATTCTGTCAGGTCCATTTCTTTTCATTTATCTCCAGTGAAGGATGGTACGGTTAGATTCCTCAGCATGGAGACCTCTGTGTGCTCTCTGTAGCTGCCACCACATTCATCAGCCCCGTCTCTTTCATTCCACACCTGCTCTGATCTTAGTTTGCATCTTTGTGAAGCTGTGAATGCATGTTTATTTAGACGATAAGTGGAATGCAATACAGAACATTCATATATTTTGGATAAAAGAAACAGATAAGCATTTCGGATGGTAAATACAACCATTAACTCATCAAAATCTTGTCAGCAAGTGTGCATACACGGTATGGTAGAAACTAGAACCTGTCTATTCCTGGATGCTTATTGCCTGAAGCGAGAACTATTGGTACCATTGTAATATTTTCACTGAGCTGACGCTCTGCAGACCAAAGGCCCGTCCTGCAGCGTTAGTGGACGACGTACCAGAAGGCTAGCGAAGCTGATCACGGCGGATCAGTCTCCATTGTAAGAGGGATCAATCACGATGAATCAATAGAAGCTATAGGCCACCATTGTGTGCGGTGTCCAGATTATGACCCTGGACCCGGCCACCCTGAGGAACTGAGGTTAGAGGCCACACACACAGACAGGGAGAGACATGGCTACATAGAATTATGTCTCCGTCTCTGTAAGACCAGCAACACGCTGTTATTCAATTGGATTGTGGTCTTCAGACTAGATCTGTGCGAGGCAGGACATGTGAAATAGTGTGTGAATTTTCTATCCTTTTCTACCGGTGTTAGACTCATGGAGCATATCCCAGCATGCATTGTGTGAGAGGAATTGTCCATCCTGGGGAGGTTGCCAGTCTAACAGACGCAGACAGACAATATATTTCCACACATTTTTGAGGTGCGTTCAGTTTCAACACAAAAAATAATTCTTTGCCTTGCGTGGTTGAGAGAATTTCAGCCCTGAGTGTTTCGTTGCCTAATGTACCCAATGTTTACATGATAAGGCTTGTGATATTATTCTTTTTTTCATTTATTATCAACAAATCCCATAAAAAGACCATAACCAACAATGGGTTAGTCCATCTCTCCATACTGACCCTAACTAGCTCCTCTTAGTCCTATTGGTTCCAATGGAGTTGAAAAGTAGGAGAAATTATTTTGTTATTTAAATGTCACTTAAATTTTTCCCATAGACAATGACCATACAGCTTGGATGATAAAAAGTTAAAGGTACAAGCTTATGTATGTAAAAACGTTGGGGGGAGAAGAACTTTTGGAAAGAACCATTCAATTCCCAAGCTCATCCTCCAGCCAGGAACAGAGCTTCGCCTCGGTGCTCCGCCAACACAGACATCACGCTGGCCGTATTGCTGGGCCCAATGGAGAGAAGGGAGGCCCTTGAGAACCAGAACCAGGACTGAGGAGGGCAGACTGTCAGACCCCTGCTGCAGTAAAATTATACTTTTTTTAAAGTGACTCTGGTGCTTGATAAACACTACTGCTTTTGTCCACAGGAACCGCCAAAAATAACACAAAATGAAAGTACCTGGAAATAACTTTAAGTATTGTGCAATTCTGAAAAGATTGCACTTTACTTGAGTATTTCCAACTGATGCAACATTATACTTCTCCTACAATATACTTCAAGCAGAGTTTGCTGGTACTACTTATGCACTTCTACTCAAGAACAACTGTGAATACATAGACTCCAACTAGTTTGTCTTGTAGACCCGTCCCCCATGCCAAAATGATGGGCAAAACTTGATTTCTCAGAAACGACTGACAGAATTAAAACGTATGATACTGTAACCTATTGGACCCGGGAGTCCTGTGTTTTCATGTTAACTGACACTGAGGACATATTTTAGAGAAAACATTGAAACAGGCGGACAGAATGGGGAAACACTCTCCCAAAAGACAGTGGCTCCTCACACTACCCATCTGCATTTAGATTGGCTCAGAAACTTGTAGTTTTTGTGCATTTGCTTGGGACTATTTTCAGTCTTTGGACTGTGGAGATAACCAGAGGAAACCCACACAGAGACAAGAAGAACATGCAAACACCCTGAAAGAGCTGGCCAGGAGCTTCTCAGCAAAATGACACATGCAGTCAAATATATATATGAACAATGAAATATATGTATATATATTCTATACATATATTTTATATATATTTCATCAGCAGCCAAGTTCACAGATGGTGAAGTTCCTCAAGAAAGCTTTCATTGCCTTATTATTATTTGTCTTTACACAAGTTCACTTACCAACATTATCTCACCAACCTCAATGTTTAAGGGATTAAAACATTTTTAAACTAAATGAAACCGTAAAAATCAGTAATCAACCTTGTATGTTTTATTTATGTACGATTTTTTTAATGCTACCTCTGGGTGTAGTAGTGTACATCCACACTGTACAGCTGTCATATAGCTAAAATAATCAAGCCTTATATAATGGAATCTTGGAGTATCAGGCAAAGATTCCATGAGGAGAGTTCTCCATTCATGAAATGGCTGCTTTCTGCACCTAAACTGTGAAATATCCTCCCTCTTGATCTCAGAAGGTTTTTGTTTGTTGGAGGTTTCATTTTCATCTTTTGGTATTTTGCCCCCCCCCCTCTCTCTCTCTTTTGCTCTATCTATCTCTCTCTCGCTCTCTCTCTCTCTCTCCGTGTGTGTTTGTGCGTGTGTTTCAGAATCAAGCTAGACAGTCTTAACTCTGATACCGGAAGTAACTTACTACTTTAAATTAAAATTAGAACATTTGCTAGTTTACAATAATAATTTCAAAAAAATCCAAAGAGTTTAACTCTTGACAAACCTACTTCGTATCATATCCACGTCTTATTTATCCACATTTGCCACACATACAGTAGTATGATACTGCTGAACTCCATCAAACCAAGGTGAGTGTAAACAGCGTACATTTAATCATCGACAGTCACCAGTATGATCCTTATGACATCGTCCAAACTTTTTCAATGTAATTTCTAACAGTGGATATCTTAAAAGGATCATCTCAATGCACATAAATCTTCTGCATGGCTAGATTTCACAAGAAAGGTAACTGATAAATGTATGTGTTCTTGTGGACTAATGTGGTGGGTTAGCTGACCTTTTAAATATGGTGTATGAATGATGTGATCTTCAACGATTGTTGAAAGACTGAAAATGTTGTGTTCTTTTATTGTGACATTTTCTACCGGAAACTCGTCATTTTATGCAAATTACCTCGACGCGGTCCAGCGATAAAGCGGCGCAGCAGGTAAACTCGTTCCACATGGCCGGTGGGAAGAGAGCTGTACCGCCGTACCGTCCCGTAGTTCTGTCCTGTGAAACAAAAGAAAGTACCTCAAAGCCTGACGGGAAAGGAATAAACGGAGACAAATAAGGACTCATTTTATTGACTACATTTGACATAAATAGCTATTCCAACCTGTAACTAACGTCTGTATTATTCTCCCACGAGTTAAAAAGCCACTTGTAAGACGATTTTGTCTGCAACATGTGGAGCGGCTAGCAATACGTTGTTGTTCGCTAAGTATAAGCTAGTTTTAAGGTTCGTCACCACTGTGACACAAAGGAAATAGCTAGAAAACAGACACAAAGTGCTGCAGGCAGGCTAAATGGATCACCGGTTGTTGTGCTGCGAGGGGGACAGGCCCGCCATCCGAAGGGCCTACCGGGACTCCAACCTGTTGAATGACCGCGTCCTGCACGCGCTGTTGCGGGCAGAGGACAAGTACCTCCCCGCTGCCAACTACTTCAAATGCGTCCAGAGAGAAATAGCTCCGTACATGAGGAGGATAGTGGCTACCTGGATGTTGGAGGTGAGTTAAACACCGATATAATGTTGCGTGTTGTGCGAAGAGAACCACGTCCACCTACGGAGATTTCAAAGTTCCTCTGATTAAGTGTAAAGTTCTGTGTTACTTGGTACAGGAAGCTCTTTCTTGTGAGTCATTGAGGGACGGTGGTAAATTCGGAATTTAAGCTACAATGTAACTTTACTAACAATTATCAACTAAAGGAGTAACGTTACATTCAGACTGCTCTCTAGCACCACTGTAGATACTGTTGAAGGTAAAAGAAGAGGAAGTCAAGGTGTATATACTTATTTTTTGTCCAAAGGTGACCTAAATTGA
>NC_136634.1:30115843-30148343 GCF_949748355.1 Melanostigma gelatinosum | reverse complement strand
GAACTGCCAAACTGAAACCGCTCTTCAGATGGGATGCAATGTAGTGCACATGTTGCACCACTAGAGGGAAGTCTGGTATTTGGGATGCAGTAGTCACCAAGCATCATATTCAGTTTTTGGGTTGACAGAGAGACACCCAACTGCAGTATCGTCGGCCCAAGAGCAAGAACGTCTGACATCAATAACCTTTGGGCTTGTGTCAACACTTCACGGTGCTTTCACCGTGTGCATCAGAAGCAAACCAGGTGCCTTTTCATGCCTCCGGTTTACAAAAAAAAACTTTTCAACCACGCACAGCAAGTCTGTGCTCAAAGGGATAAAGCTATCTGCATTTTATAGACTAAGAGATCAGCTGTTCTACTTATTTATTGTGTCACTTGGTCTTACAGCTGAAGGTTGCGTTCTGAAAGAGAAAATCTGTTTATGGATTCAGCTGCTTTATTTACTTAAAGGTACAACTATTCTGATTCTTGAACAGGGAAGCCTTAAGTAATTGATTTTCCTACATAATGGTATGATAAATTAATCTAGTTATTTTTTATTAAGGGCAAGCTCATGACAAGCTTGTATCAGGTTAAGCCCCATGTTGGTGCTTTATCGGTGTAAAGATGAATTAAAGGAAAACTGATCACTCTGACACAACCTGTTGGTTATGTTTCACTCTGAAGGTTACAAAGACACAATTTATTTTCAGTGAATTATACACAAGAAAACATACTTCTTAATATATAGAGTTTTACCCAATAGACCTCACGAAATGCTTCAGTGGAAGTCTCTATTCGCTGAGCGAGCACATCCGCTTGGTCAAAGTTGAACAGATCTCTGACCTGCGAATTCACCTGAGCCGGCAGGCGATCACACAAACTGAAAACGCAGGCTTGAATTTGTCCTTCATTCGGTCATCAACAGAAGTGACTGACACGGATGCAGTATTCTGTACGAACAATAGCCTCACTACTGTGCTGTGATATAACTGAGCAAGTTATATTGGCTTGTTTTGTAACGATGGCTGAAGAGTTTCTATGAATAAGTACTTAATGGCCAGACATTTACACACACCTGATGTGTAAAGAAACCATGCATGCATAGCAAAGAGTAACTCGGGCCGTATCAGTTTTTGAATGCTTACACTGCAAAGACTGACTTATCCAAAAGAGTCTTGCAATAACAGCAAAGCATTTCAGAGATGGAGAGAAAGTGTTTCTAATAGTTAAGCTTTTTGATAACCGCAGCCGAAACCTCATGGCTAGCAGAAGGCTAAACTATTAGCAATATTTTCTCTCATCTCTCTAATAGTTTAGCCTAGAAGCAACATTTTCTCTCTCTAATAGTTTAGCCTGTTAGCAACATTTTCTCTCTCTCTAATAGTTTAGCCTATTGGCAACATTTTCTCTCATCTCTCTAATAGTTTAGCCTATTGGCAACATTTTCTCTCATCTCTCTAATAGTTTAGCCTATTGGCAACATTTTCTCTCATCCCTCTAATAGTTTAGCCTGTTAGCAACATTTTCTCTCTCTAATAGTTTAGCCTGTTAGCAACATTTTCTCTCTAATAGTTTAGCCTGTTAGCAACATTTTCTCTCTCTCTAATAGTTTAGCCTGTTAGCAACATTTTCTCTCTCTCCAATAGTTTAGCCTGTTAGCAACATTTTCTCTCTCTCTAATAGTTTAGCCTGTTAGCAACATTTTCTCTCTCTCTAATAGTTTAGCCTGTTAGCAACATTTTCTCTCTCTCTAATAGTTTAGCCTGTTAGCAACATTTTCTCTCTCTAATAGTTTAGCCTGTTAGCAACATTTTCTCTCTCTCTCTCTAATAGTTTAGCCTGTTAGCAACATTTTCTCTCTCTCTCTAATAGTTTAGCCTGTTAGCAACATTTTCTCTCATCCCTCTAATAGTTTAGCCTGTTAGCAACATTTTCTCTCATCCCTCTAATAGTTTAGCCTGTTAGCAACATTTTACAGTTAGCAAAGGCTAAACTATTAGTAATATAGTCTCATCAATATTGTAATACTTTGCAGTATAATGTAGTCCTGTACACTGCAATTGGAATTTGCGCAAACTCAATTCATTTAAAACAAATCAGTTGATGGAACAGAAATCCAAGTTCAATGAAATTCAATTTCAGAGCTTGATGCATGACTAGAAATGTCAATTAGTGCAAAAAAAATAAAACAAATGCAGGGTTATCTGACAAAAACCAGGCTCAACTTTTGTAACTTCAGCGGCAACGCAATCTGCTACCATCCAGTAAAGTGTCTTGGGCAATCAAATGTGTGGAGATGACATCCTTGGCAGATTAAACTGGTGCTGATGGGGACAGGATAAACTGAACACTCCTACGACTTTCCAGACTGCCTTCCAGAACTACACATATAAGGCGTATCTGACACCCCTATCAGCAGGATTCCCACGTCATTACAGACCTTTGTTACTTCAACCTTGACGTAATGGTTGGACTTTTTTCTTGGGAGAACAGTCTCAAAATCTTTTTTTTTTTTTTTTGCAGTGTTTTGTTGTCTGATAAACATTCCAACTCCTGGGATCACTCAAACTGAGTAAAGAGATGGCAGAAGTAATCCACAGTCTGACTTAGACAAATAAAGTGTCTGTTTCCCAAATGAATATAAAATAAGTAGTTTTGACCTCATAGCATCTTCATCAGACCAGAAATAGAAAATACACACGGATTAAACCTAAACCTGGTTAGACAACACACCGGAAGTACACTTTATTCCACCACATAATGAAATGACGAACAAAGAAAGCAACGAGTATATCATAGAAAAACAATAACCGTAGCAATCATATCACACAGTATGATGTTGTCTCATCAAAAGCTACAATTAAGAATGTTGGGCTTTTGATTTGTGTCTTTGTTCAGAATCTGATAGCAAGGCACTGTTTTAGCTCATGACGCCACTAACCTTGAACAAACAGGGACTTTGTTCCTTCTTGTCAGAGAGAATGGACAGTAAAATCAAGGTTTCACTTTAAAGATGAAGAGTTTACATCTCAGCTGTCTGGAATTTTGTGGTAGTAAATACAAGTGATCCGTCTGACTTTTATTGTGAAGTCAAAGTCGTGTAAAATACTGTAGCGGAATGAAATGACTGACATGGTGTATGCGGTGACTTGTGAAACGACAGTTCTGAATCACTGGCTGCAGTTATCTGGGAAATAAGTCAAACTGTCTTATAAACCTGCATGCAACTGTCATAAAGAAATGTCTTCTCATAAATCATTTATAATTAAAATATTGATTGTAAACCACGAAGACTATGAAGGCTATTGTAATGTAACATAACTGGTTGGTCTGGAAAGTTGAAACATTATCGCAACATTCTGATAATGTATTTATCACATTGGAAACACATGGTGACAATGACTTGAATGAACTCTTAACACTTGGATGAACTTCAACTTTAACTTCTGAAGCCTCACTGATTGTGCTGCTGGGTCAAAGCACAAACATTCTGCAGACGAATCTTGGGAGATATGGGAAGATGAGAAAATTTCGAGGAGAGCCCTGTTTCCAAAGATAGCAATTTCTTTTCCGAATACCAACATTTCGGGGGAAATGTGTATAAAATGATGCACGATACGAATTTGATGAGATGGTGCAGCCATAAAAAACATCCCATCTCCCGTTGCCAAGTCGTATCTAAGGTTCGGAACGTTTCCATTGCAAACTAACCTGGGGTGATATTGATTGTTAGCAAACCCTCTTTAAAAAGGGAAACATTCAACGGAGTCATTCATGGCTTGTGAAAAACTTAAGATTTGAATTGAACGCATAAAGTTGATAAGACTGCGACCTGTTGCTGTTGTTTTACACATCCTGCAGACACTAGCATTATATAGACCCATCCCTGTATATAGGGAGCAGTGGGCTGCCATTGATCGGCACCCGGGGAGCCGGGGGTTCAGTGTATTGGTCAGGTACACTTCGACGCGTGACACGTCCCAGTCGGGGATCGAACCGTTGACCTTCAGGTTCCCAGACGACCTCTTAACCCAGTGCGCCACGGTCGCAGCTAATCAGCAGTTTATCAGAGCTTTCAAGCTTTTTGTTGTGGTCTGTAAAACCAAAACAACAAGCTAAAAGAGGCTAAATGGCAACATATGGTTGATTCTCTGTGGGTTCGTCACTATGAGCAATACCATTACCACACACTCATTTGTCTGTTGTTGAAATTACAAAGTGACAGCTTTAAATAACTTTAGTAAGTACATTAAAGTAATACAAGTGAATTGCAGCCTGCTTAACTGCTAAAATAAAAGTCCATTTAGATGCAACTCATTTTCTGATCAAGGTCAAAAATAAATTGCAACAACCAAGCATTTAGTTAGATAAGATCGCTGCTCTTTCCTCTGCTGGCTTGTTGTGTGAGGCAGCGTCATTCTGTCCATCTGTCTGTCTGTCCTAAGTTAGACAGGAAGAGGCAGAATTCTTTAGCTTCTGGCAGTGTGGTAACTTCATGTTCCTGCAGCTGCGGTGAACCCCACGCTGTTCACATATTCTCCATCTTGACATCACAGAGATTTACCAACTCTCTCTCACGTGTGCGGTAGATGGTATCTTGCGCACCTTGAATGACCACATTTTTTAAATGATTGCTTAACTGAACAGGCACTGGCGAAAGGCCAGGCAAAAACCAACGTTGTGGAAGAGGCAAGAGAAGGCTGGCAGCTTTTGGTTTGAATGAATCTTTCTTGAAAGTCAGACAGAAACCAGTGCTGGAGTCTGGAGTCACTACAAGTCAAACAGGGACAAAATGTACATGTTTAAAAAGGTGACAAAATACACGTGTGTGTGTACACAAGGGTAAGAGTCCTGCCTCCTGGTGCAGGACACACCTATGAAGTGCATGACGCACTAGCATTACAGCAGCACTGTGCTCTCACACATGTTCAGTTACTGTCGAGAGAGAGAGAGAGAGAGAGAGAGAGAGAGAGAGAGAGAGAGAGAGAGAGAGAGAGAGAGAGAGAGAGAGAGAGAGAGAGAGAGAGAGAGAGAGAGTAGTCAGACAGCTCTAGTGTGACAGTTAATCGGCAAACATGTCAGAGAAGCTGAAGGGCAACATTTTGGTGACCGGGGCCAACAGAGGCATTGGTTTAGAGCTGGTCAAACAGCTGGCAGGCGATGAGGCTCACATCTATGCCTGCTGCAGAGCGCCTGAGGGAAGCGGGGCTGAGGTGAGACATTTACATATAAATGCTTGTCATACTGCTCGGATTCACTGTTAAGACACGCACACATACACACACACACACACACACACACATGCTGCAACTAACAGAAGAGCATTGGAATTGATTTTTAGCTTCTCCTTGAGGTATTGACCCTGGACCCACACAGACGAAAATTACTTTTTAATATGCCCAATTATTAACCATAATCTATCTCTATGGTGTTGAAGGGATTGTTGATCAATAGGAATGACTCTACTTGAAAAAACAACTTATCCAAGTGGAAAGACACTTTTATCCCAAAATATTGTGTCAAAGTTTCTCAAAGTTTGAAAGTTGTATCTCGTACAATTCTACTGATACACAAAGTTCTGTTTGTTTCACCCAATATTGAAGGCTGTATGATGCTTACACTGAGAGGTATAGTGACTTTGTTTGATCAATGTTTGTTTTCAGCTGCATCTTATGTTCATCTTATGTTATAATCATTACTTACAAACTGTACCAATAATTACCCTGGAAACCCTCTCTCCACACAATTCTGTTCTACCACTACGACATGATTTTACGAGGAGGTTTTGGGGGCAAAGTTAGTTCTTGTGATGAGGGGCAATGTTTTTGTCCACAAAGTGATTGCATTGTCAGGCTGCACAGAAGTTGTAGGGAGGGGTTCGGGTCAAAACACACTGGTTTGGTTAATAATTGACAAAGTAAGCAGGCTCTAACTCATTCTTCAAGACACTGTTGACTTTTATTTTTTTTTAATCAAGTGCTTTGAGTCAATAACCACAAAAGTTTGGTTCGGTTTAGGGAATCATCATGATTAATAAGTACTTTGTTAAGGTTACAGAAACATTGCTTTGGAGCTGAAGTGAAGACAAGGCTTCACCATTTTAAATAATGGGACGTCAGTAACATCTACTTGTGGATTCAGTTAAAAGCAAATGAAGTTCACCGTCAGTCTTCATTTCGTTGATACATCCAGTACGAACACTTGGTTTACATAAAGATAATCTTTCGGAGATTGTATGCACATTGATAATTCAAATATATACTGTATATATGGTTATAAATGTTAACTTTCATATAACAAACTGAAAGCATGGTGTTTGGGTCAATACATCTGTTAAAGGCAGAGCCAGATCTGAATCTCCTGATTGTCCCTGTTGAGCAACTCAAGAGACTGAACTCGTGGGTGTAACCTTGGATGGTTTTGCAGTTCAAGCATATTAAAAACTGTGAGAAACAATGCAAGAGGTCCCTCAGTGACCCCCAACAGCTTGACATGTTTTCACACAGAGGAGGAAAGAGCAGGCCTGCTAGAATATTGTATCCAACTAAAAGTGCTGTTACATTAAAGACATTTTTCTCAAGTAAAAGTGAAAAAATACTTCAATAAAAGTAAAAAGTAGATCAGTCAAATTGTACTCTGAGAAACCGCGAAGCGAGAAAATTACTCTACTTCTCTCTTGATTTATTACCTCAGTAAACATTGTAAAGATGAATTTATGTCTCAATCTCTAGTTTCAAGTCTTCTTTAATTCAGCATGCTGTTCATTGAGTAAATGATGCTCCATTGAGAGTCAAATAAAGAGCATTCGTCTTATAACTTCCGTTCACGAATGTTGACTGTAACCTTTTTGGTCGCCTCAAATGCCTGATTAGAGTTCGGTTGTACTTAGTTATTCCTTCTCCTGTCACTTTTGGTTCCAAAACACCGAGATGGCGGTGGCTAAAATCCAAGATGGAGACTGATGAAATGCCAAACTCGAGGCTTCAAAACCGTAGTCCCCAACCATTGGGTGACGTCACAGTGAATATGTCCACTTCTTTCACACGGCCTACGTTTTCACCTCTGGAACTTCACTGTAGCGTTAATCAGTCCGTCCTCTTATCCAGGTGATTGGCAGATGCCAGTTCCATCCGTGCGCTCAGTACAGAGTTAGGTCCAGGACATGTTTAACCGAGCTTAGCAAAAAGACTGGAAGCAGGGGTGAACTGCAAGCCTTGCTCTGTAAAAAGCTAAAGGTGCCCTGTGGTTTCTGTACACAAACATAATAAGTTTAACATTTATTGTTTCTCCCTAAAACATATTGTGCACCTTTCTTTGTGTCTTGCAGTGTTATTGACACCAATTGTTGATATGTAGAATAGTGTGAATCTATTGGCAGGAATGTGGCAGAGCAGGAAATACAAAGAAAAGAGGAACCCACTCACCAAACATTGCTCCATAGCGCCACTAGTGGTCAAAAGATCCACGCATATAAAAAACATGGACTTAAAATATATGTATTATACAATTTTCTACTGTAATATGTGTATTTGTATGCATGTTGTATGTATTATATATAATTGTTCCTGTCGTATGTATTCTGTATAGCCATATGTTTCTTGTCTGCAACTCAGAATCAGAATCAGCTTTATTGGCCATGTACGTATACGCATACAAGGAATTTGACTCCTCGTTGCTCTCAACGTACAAACACAGAATTTGCAAATAAACAGGAAAACAAATTTAAATATATAAAAAACAAAACAAGGACAACAAAAAAAAGAAAAGAAAGTAGAGCAGAGGTAAGCTTAAACATTTAACGACTGTGTACAATATACATATATATTCAAAAGTATATATCTATATGAAGACAACCCGAGACCAAGTCATTGTCAATTGTATGTTTGGGCTACTTGCTCTCTTTATCTGATTCTGCCAATCTCGCCTTTTCATCTGTCTTTCATTCTTCATGTCTCCCTCCATATATGTGTTCCCTTCAGGCCCTGAGAGACCTCACAACTCAATATCCTGGAAAGATCTCTATAATCCAACTTGGTAAACACAACACATGCTCATATATCTGTGTACATACACAGAGTTGATATATTACAAAGCCCAGGAGGTGTCATTGAGAAGGACAAACTGAGGAAAACCTTCCCTTGTGTAATTTCATGATAACTTTAGCAGCCCAGTGTTCAGGAAGACATTTCTGCAAACCAGGGATAGGTTATGTTTCTTGCAGTCAGTCAGAGCAAGTGACGTAGTAAACCGAGCAAACATTGGTAGAAGTTACCTAGTATGAAAATTGGGTGGTATAATGACGAGTATAACATTCCAGAACGTCCACTGTCTCTGGGCAGGCCAAACAAACACCGGCCTTTCATCCAAGGCATCGCAGTCCAGTAAGAAACCAAAAACATCAACGCTTGTTGCGTAATGTTGCATATGAAAGTTACCTACGGATGGCTTTAAGATCAAGGTTGATATTTAATGTTGTTACGTTATAACACAAACCATGATATTTTTTCAAACTTTAACCAAGTCGTTTTTTTGTCTTAACCTAACCAATCGTTATGCAACATTAACAGTGTGGCATTCAACTTTTCTGCTAGCACCATACGGGGCTGATATGAAGTGAAACAGATTTTGGGTTCAGAAACGTTGACATTCAAGTATACCGTGGTTTGCAGAAATGTACTATGCCAACATTTTCTTCTGGTAGGTAGTTTCCAAAGGGGACAAATCCTGTGAATATTTTACTTCTCATTGCCTACAAAGTGTTTCAAAGAAGTTGATTTGTACAGTCAGATTTCAGTTTGTCTGGAATGCGTCTTGGCTGCATTTACACTGAGCTTTTCGATAAGATATGTATGCAGTTCACCCAAAACACATGAAGTGACTGAGACCCTACTATCGGATTTCAAAATGTAAGTGTAAATGCATCCAGGAATCAATTTGTACGAATTTTCATCCAATTACTGAAATGCGACAAATGGGTTTCCATCAAGGCAGCAGAGAAACATGAAGCATAGAATACAAAAACAGTTATGTACTGTTGTTGCTAATTCACTTAGACAGTCGTACCAAATGCAGTTCAATTAAAGCAGTTATATGAACATAAAAGTCCACACTTCTGCAGCACACCCTCTGAATTGCCAAGCCTGTGTTTACCCAGCATATCAGCACATCCACCTTTTGTAAACTAGCCTATGCACTGCATGACTCAACCAACCAATGCTGGGCCTCATGCAAGAACATTTGTGAATCATGATCCTAAACCTCTTACTTTTTCTGTGAGGCTTTGGTGAATCCAACGTCACCAAATTTCTTGCAAATCACTAATTTTAACTTCACCTGTTCGTCAAGAGGTGCGCCTCGGTGAGATTTCTTCATTAGCATAATTGTTGTTCCTGTTTAAATGGTGCCATGAATTACACATAGGATGTTTATCAATTTATCAGATAATGTCAAGAAAGTCGCAAGAGTGTCGTAGATTTGTCGTAGTAGCATTTAGTTTAGTGTGAAACCGATCATTGAAGAATGAACTACATCTCTTGCACCAGCACGGCCATTGCCTTGGCTTGCTAGCTCACTTGCTAAGTAAGCTATATCCATGCACAAATATAATGTTATCGTACCGGATGTGTTTCATCCAGCGAATGAGCAAATACTGTTGTTGGTGTGAGTACATCCTGGTAGGAAACTCATCGTAGCTTCAGAGAGAGACGTCACTTACACGACTTTTGGGCATATCGTCTTTCTAGTCACGTATTCATGTATTCATGTCTTAAACTTCAACAATTTTACAACAAAATGTGACTTTCTTCAACAGTCTTTCTTTCAAATTATCTTTTAAATTGGCAAACATCACATGTGTAATTCATGGTCCAATTCAAACGGAAGATGATTTGTCTCCATGCTGATTGTTGTGGACTGAATACTCGTTTCACATTCTGCAGACACGTCGGATGAGGACAGCATCTCGGCTGCTGTCCAGGCTGTGAAAGAGCAGATCGGGGCCGGTGGGTTGAACCTCCTCATCAACAACGCCGCCATCAACAAACCGGGCATACCGGCACCGCTCTCTGCCAGCGGGAAAAAGGACATGATGGAGGTGTACGAAATCAATGTGGTCGGACCATTTCTCATTGCCAAGGTTGGTTTCGTCTCGCTCCACTCCGTGCTTTTCGCCTGAATGTTTTTGTGGCGGAACACTTTGGAACTGATTGACCTGTCGGCTTCTGACAGAGGGGGAATGATTGAAAGAGTCTGTGTCCAGGGTGGAAGTGGTAAGCCAAGATCTTTCCTGCTCGCCATAGTGTCCTGGACACTGGTGGAATGTCACACACAGGGTGATGGGGGTGGGTGGGGCTTCTGAAATCCACAACCATCTCCACTGTCGTCAGAGCTTTGAGCACTAAATTGTTTTGTCTGCATCACATCATCAGTGTATCTCCCAACCTGTAGGTGGACTCATCCCCACCAGAGATGATTCACAGAACAGACACAGGGACGTAGACAGAGTCAAATATCAGCATCACTTGCAACATCTGACCACAAAGGTTGACTGTTAAAAATGGAGAAACACTCTCACGCATGTCTGGTGTTGGCAGCCATCATGTATACGACACTGCTGAGGTGTCACTTCCGTCTCGACAAGGCGGAGTATGAAAACATAATTTGGGACAAATAGGAGGTCATGGTGGAGTTCGAGGTTTTTTTCTTTAATTTACAAACAATTGTTTTACATACTGTAGCAACAGAATGTAAAGACAAAAAAATGAAGACAGGAAAAGATGATGGTCTACCAGCTAGTTGCCAGAACGTCAAAGTTTTAAAAGCAATACATAGAATATACACAAAATATGAAGTAAGTACACATGTGCATCATAGAAAAGTGAATACATATGGTCTGTAAATTCAATCGGTAAATTCAGGACAAGGCAAAAATACAAGTTATTTTCTTGTTTTAGCCAATTACATCCAATGAAGAACTTGCTGTTGTGACAGTTTCTTTATTGGATGTAATCCAATCTGTGTTATGCACATATCTTGGTCCTCTCATGCTGGACTGAGGACAGACTGGACGCTGCAGCGACTCACTATCGCCTCTCCAGGTACAAGTGGTATTACAAGACAGGAGCCGGGGATAGCTGGTTAGCATGCTCATTTCTTTAGACATCTCTGCAACACAACACATAGACGTCTTTGACATAACATCAACGCTGTGACCTCTTCACATTCTGTTTTCATAATGTTCGTGGATTTGTTTACGTTTTGAACTCAATTTGTGTCCAGATCTTACTGCTTGCGCCTTTAAAACAAGTAGTTGTATCAGTTACAGCATGACATGCATTGTACTGACACACACACACCACATCACCTGCCTCTCTCTTCAGATGCTTCTTCCACTCCTCCAGAGAGCAGCAGAGATGGACTCAACTGTAAAGGACGAGGGTAATGAAGTGGAAACATATGAGACATGGATTATATCACATTGCAAATTACCAGTAATATATTTTATTCAAATTAAAATGATTATTGTTATTAGCAGTAGTATTAGTATTGTCATTCATATGTCATGATGCTAGTCTATTTGTCTCTCAATGTGTCTCAGGTGATAAAATGTCCTGCAGGAGGTCGGCCATCATCAACATCTCCTCGCTCGCCGGATCCATAAAGATATGTCCGGAGAACTTTGCCAGGGCGCAGATGTACCCTTATAGGGCCAGCAAGGTACTGCTCACTATCACAAAATATAAATTCCATTTTTTTCAATAAAACAATTGAAAATAATAGCACTTTATCCAAACTTGTTTTTTTGTTTTTTAATCCGGAAGATTCTTTTTTTCTTTTTCATGAGATAAGATCATCCCCAAAACCGAGGCCCCTAAATTAAAGAGAGACAAAGTCACAGCTACGGTTCATTGACCCTATATTAGAACCTTTTCACATATTTACTTTGTGTGCTCTCATTAATGTAAAGGATAACACTGACATTTGTCTTTTCTCAACAAATCTCATGAAAAGAGAAAAACCCAAATCGTGTTAGTCCGTCTCTCAAAACCTTCTGACTTCCTTGTCTCTGTCACTCAGCTCCAAGCCCATTGGTTCCTTCTTAAATCTTCAAAAAAAAAAAGAATCATCACAATGGGCAATATTGTTTCTTTAAAAACAATAAAAAAGAAGCTCAGGAAGGTTAGGAGGGAGGCTACAGTGAAAAAATGACACGCAATCTGTATGTTGGTGTCTGTTGGGAGACCTGATCCAGTCCAGACAGTCTTCAGAAACCTGTACCCTTGTGTAGATTACACTGAAGTATTTAGTGTCATCTTTAACAACAAAGCTTCTGTCCTCTGCTGTTGGTTGCCAGGCAGCACTGAACATGGTGACTCGCTGTCAATCGGAGGACTTCAAGAGACACAACATACTGGTGACAGCGATCCACCCTGGCTGGGTCCGCACTGAGATGGGAGGACAAGAGGTGAGGCGATGGATAAGATAAGACAATCCTTTATTAGTCCCTCAGTGGGGAAATTACAGGATTACAGCAGCATTGCTCACAAGTAAAAAATAAAAGATAAAAATCAAGTAATATAATAAACTAACAGTAAACAGTACAACAGTAATAAAATAAGACAGTAAAGAAGAATATTAAATATAACATATAACAGTATATACAGAATATACAGACGGAATAAAAATATAAGATAAATACTTAAACGTATTGGATATTGCACGGGATTGCACGGATTAGATATTGTATGCACCAGGTGAATGAATTAAAGTGTTCAGAAGTGTTCAAAGTGTTCGTGTTCAAGTGTTCGTGGTCCACCGAGAGCAGTTTGTTGTGCAGCCTGACAGCAGCGGGGAGGAAGGACTCGCGGTACCTCTCCCTCAGACACCGGGGGTGAATCAGCCGGTGACTGAAGGAGCTGTGCAGAGCTGCCAGAGTGTCCTGCATGGGGCGGGAGGCGTGAGAGATCATCCTCATCGCCATCATCCTCCTGTCTCCCACCACCTCCACAGTATCCAGTGGACACCCCAGCACGCTGCTGGCCTTCCTCACCAGTTTGTCCAGTCTCCTCCTGTCAGCTGCCGCGATGCTGCTGCTCCAGAAGACCACTCCATAGAAGATGGCTGATGCCACCACGGAGTCGAAGAAAGAGTCTGCTCTGACCTTTTTTATAAAGGGCGTGAGCGTGGTCAGTCCAGTCCAGTTTATTGTTCAAGTGAACACCCAGGTACTTATACGACTTCACGACCTCAATGTCCAGTCCCTGGATGCTCACCGGTGTCGGAGGAGGGCGTTTTCCCCGGCGGAAGTCCACCACCAGCTCCTCGGTCTTGCTGGAGTTGATGTGGAGGCGGTTCCGCTGGCACCATCCTATAAAGTCCTGGTTTAGTTCCCTGTATTCTCTGTCGTCATCGGCGGAGATGAGGCCGACGATTGCAGAGTCGTCAGAGAACTTTTGCAGGTGGCAGTTGGCAGAGTTCTGTTTGAAGTCCGAGGTGTAAATGGAGAAGAGGAATGGAGCCAGAACGGTTCCCTGTGGGGCCCCTGTGCTGCAGGACACCCGATCTGACTCACACTCCCGTATCCGCACATACTGTGGACGGTTGGTGAGGTAGTCCAGGATCCATGCAGTGAGGTGGTGGTCCACCCCGGTCTGCTCCAGCTTGTCCCTCAGAAGCACAGGCTGGATGGTGTTGAAGGCACTGGAGAAGTCGTAGAACATGACTCTCACAGTGCTTCCAGCCTTTTCCAGGTGAGAGACGCATCTCTGCAGCAGGAAGATGACGGCGTCGTCCACCCCGATGCCGGACTGGTAGGCGAACTGAAGTGGGTCCAGGGATGAACTCACCAGAGGGCGGAGATGGGCAAGGACCAGCCTCTCCAGGGTCTTCATCAGGTGGGATGTCAACGCCACCGGCCTGTAGCTGTTGAGGTCCTTGGGCCGCGGGTTCTTTGGTACCGGTACCACGCAGGATGTCTTCCATAGCTGTGGTACTTTCCCCAGCCTCAAGCTCAAGTTGACTACGTGCTCCGCTATCCCGCACAGCTGGTCTGCGCAGGATTTGAGGAGCCTTGAGCTGATGCCGTCTGGACCCGTGGCCTTCCTCGCCTTGATCCTCCTCAGTTCCTTCCTCACTTGGTTGAGGGACACGCTGGGGGGTGGGGTGCTGTGTGTTGGAGTGGGGGTGGGTTGCTGGTCGTGGAGTGCTGAGTATGAGAGGTGTGGAGGGGAGCCGAGTGCTGTGGGAAGGGAGGAGGTGGAGGGGGAGGGGGGTAATAATCCACAGGGGATGCAGATGATGGGGGTTGCAGCAGCAGGGAGGTCTGGGTGGGGGGAGGGGTGGATGGCTGGTCAAATCTGTTAAAAAATAACTTCAGCTCATTCACCCACTTTTGGTCCCCCTCAGGCTGTTGGTTGGGCCCCTTGAACCCAGAAATCGCCTTGAGGCCCTTCCAGACCCCGACGGTGTTATTCTGCTGCAGCTGGTCCTCCATCTTCATCCTGTAGACATCTTTCCCCCCCTGATCTTCATCCTCAGCTCCCTCTGCACAGTCCTCAGCTCCTCTTTGTTGCCAGATCTAAAAACCCTCTTCTTCTCCTTAAGGAGGGCCTTTATCTCCGGAGAGATCCAGGGTTTGCCATTTGAGAAACACCGTACAGTCCCGGTGGGTACGGTGTTGTGGACTCTTTACGTGGTGGCTCCCAGTATCAATCAGCAAGTATATTGACTTAAATACTGTCGGCAACTAAAGTACAAGGGTGCTCTTACTCCGCAGAATGTATCTGATGCCTGCATTTACTTTAGGGATTCATATTTTAAAAACATTTTTGACAATTTCGGACATAAAAGTCGGTGTTGCCTTTAGTCTTAATCTTGCTCGATAATGTTTGTAGTTTTTAGGAGCATGAAAGTCGCTGCAAGTCCTCTGATTGTCCTCTTAACAACCAGTCATACAAACTTTCTAAAAACTTTATTAAAATTTGTTAGAGTCGTCACTATACATTTTTTACATATACATGATATTTGGCCTCTGCATTGAACCCATCCCGAGCATATTGGGAGCAGCGGGCTGCTGAGAAGCCCCCGGGGAGCAGTTAGGGGTTTCGTGTCTTGCTTAGGGACACTTCGGCACAGGACTCGTAGCAGGACCCTCTCTACCCAATGAGCCACGGCCGCCCCAGCCCACTGAAAAGTGGAGTCAGAGAGCAGACAGGGTTAATAAACTGCATTGTTTGCTGTGATGATTCACTTTTTCTCTGTTACGAACTTGGCAAGTATTTCCTGTGACCTAGCACAGTCAACAGTGCTGGGTCACAGTAAAAACAACACAGCCACCACTACTACAGTACAGAATGTAATGTGCAAAACTTAGAAATGAAAGAACTACATCAACTAGGAAGGGTGTAGCGCACATTCCCTTTGACTTCCCTCTTTTTTGTGTTTGTTTGTCCTGTCTCCCACAGGCTACTTTATCCACCCAGGATAGCGTGCACGGCATGCTCGCCATGATGTCGTCACTCAGTAACAAAGACTGCGGGATGCTTCTGGACTGGGAGGGCAACACGATCCCCTGGTAGCAGTCGCTGTGTCAACCACTCCAGGGCTTTTTATAATTGTGAAACGTATGCACCCGAGAGCAGTGATTCTCAACTGGTGGGTCGCGGACCCGTTTTCAGCCTTTGCCTGACAAAAAATTAATAAATAAATAAAAATTGTGATTTTATTTTGCAGCGGAATTATTCAAATATGAGTATTCTGATAAGTTTCCTGACTCAGTGAGATGTACACACACCGTGACACACGGGGAGAGACGAGGATACAGAGAGAGAGCAGGACTGTTGAGCTGTGGGTTGTGTAAGTCAAATCATAGGACGATCTCCAAAAGAGAGAAATGTCCAGAGAGACCAGAGTCATTAGACTCTGACTGCACAGACTCATAGAGGTGAATTCTTCAAACACTAATTTCTCTTTTTGGAAGATGAGAAAAATATAATATTGTGGCTTTTTCACTTCACACTGAATGAACTGAATTTAAAGCTGCAGGGCAATTTAGTGAAAACTATTTTTCAAAATTGAATTTCATTCCGTAATTTATTTTTTAATCCAGCCGTTATTTTACTTGAAATGAGAAGAACATTTATTCATGTATTTATATGTGTTATTAAATAATCATCCAGTTAAATTTGAAAAATGAGAATAATATTTGTTAAAATATAATTGATGTGTGCTTTCTTTATTTGATTTGACAGTTTACTACACAGAGACGTTACTACTACTAGACTTCTTGAATATAGATGTACCCAAATTATATATATATAATTTGGGTCGTGATGGTGGGTCCCGCAGCCAGACCAGTTGAGAACCACTGCCCTAGAGCACATTAAAGGCCATAATATGCATGTTATTGTGTTGAGAGTCATCATTGCCCTTCATAGAGTGACTCATGATATGAATTGATTATGCTGTTGTTAAACGCGGCCCCCATTTACTTATATTCGCCAAAACCTTTCTTCATTTTCCGTTAACCGTGGAGGCATTCGAGAAAAACCTTTTCTTCAAGAATTCAAGGTTACACGGGCTGAGACACTGATATACAAATGGTCATTTTGGGGGGTGAAGTATTCCTTTAAATTGGGTGTATCCTCCTGCTGAGGTAACTCAGTCAGCACAGAATTGAATGTCACATCTGCGGTCAATCAGAAACCTATATACTTACGATCATGTAAACAGGGAGCTGAATAAATAATGCACATGTACTGTGTATTGACAAATTTCCCCTTGGGGATGAATAAAGTATATTTCTATTCTATTCTATTTTTCTAAATGCATGCAATGTAGCTGCTATTTTGAACTAGAGCTGTTGTGTTTTAGACTGTATGATGTTGTGAACGAGGACGCTGGAAGGAAACGCTATACTGCTCTACACATGCAGCAGTCCAGGCTTTAGACACGCTCCATTCCACAGAGGATTCGCACTAACGTCCTCCAGCCTGCACGAGTGCCAGGAAAATCCACGAGATCAAAATCAATCACCGTTGGAATTTCCTGATGTGGAAAAAGTGTAATGTGCTTTACATCTTACGGTTTCTTTAGTAAATACCTCTCTCTAGAGGCCACTTGGGGAAATTACACTATAATCACGAAGCTCCACCGTCACACTCCCCTAGTGGTGAGAGAAAGTTTTAATATTTCAGTAATTTCACATCGGTAACAGCCTTTGTGCACCTCAACCTTTTGATAAAATATTCCTAACTTAATTATCATACACTGTCATTTTGTTTTAATATTATGTTTATCTATGTGCTTTTTTGTTTCAAATTTGACAAACGTCGATGCGTGATTTGAAGTTTGAGCAGTTTGCTCTCTAACTGAATCAGTGATTACGATCAGCTGGGACACGACCCCAGCTGCACTTCCATGGAGATTGCCTCGACTATAAACAACCGTTATTGTGGGAAATGTTTCAGTGTATAGTATATCACATATAAGATAATGTTCTTTAAGGGTCCTTTGTAGAGTCGCCGTGTTGAGCTAACGTTAGCTCGCTAGCAACGAGTCAGGCTAAAAAGCTGATTGAGTAAGGCTTACGAAACCACAAGTCTCCGTTCTACAGTTCGGCTCTGCGAACCTGGAAAGCTAACAAAACTAATATTGTGTAATACTGTATTAGTTTACTCTGTGATTTAGATATTTGTGGATATTGATAGTTTCTACAGTGACGTGTTAACCCATTTTATTTAATTGTATTAAATGTTATTAATGACGGTTAGCTAATTATCAACAAATGAATGCAACGCTGAATGAAATGGAAACATTTCATTATGCTGTTCTCCACTTTCCATTGTCGTCATCTTCTTTCTGCTTTTAGCGGATTGCAATTGCAACTTTAAGGTGCGTACCGCTGCCTATCGTACCAGAATATGTAGAACAGCATGTTTACAATAGTCTGTAAAGCACTTTCCAGTGCCAATGCTTACTATAAATATAACTTCTATAAATGTGAATTATTATATTGGTCACACATTTCTATATGCAGCCCCAATGGATGACATCTTGGAAGAAGAGGAATACGTAGGATGTTCTTTCTCATTACCAGCTGTGTTGCGTTTAATGTGTTAAATCTTGAAAGCATCCATCATATTTTGAATTTAGCGGCCTCTTTAATTGTTACGCACTTCTTGAATAATCCTGAAGTGCTAGGATATATTCTGTAATAGACATGGACATTCAGATATCAGTGGGATTTACACTTCCTGAGAATATCATTGGTTCTGATGTCCAGAACTTCAGAATACCTGAAGCTGTAATTATAGCCCATGTAAGGAGCTCAATTGTCTTCTTTGTTGGTTCTCAGAGAAAAGACGTGAGGTGTTGAAGGACAAGCAGCAGACTGGACAGAGACGAGGACATCAAGCTGAGGAGAGTTGGACCTGAAAAAAAGATATCTGACGTTTTAGTCTTTTTTTATTCAGAGTAGAGTAATATGATATAGTATGTCCGAAAAAGTATTATAAAAGCCATAGTGTAGTAAGTATGATACAATAATTATTGTTAGAAATAGTTTATGACGTCATGAGTCATAAAAAAGTGATGGTATAGTAAGCAAACGTCATAATTTGGTACATAATAAAAGTCATATTATACCATGTCTAAAATTCCATATTATATTACGTCAGAAAAGTCACAGTATAGCATATTGAAAAAAAGTTCTTAAAAAGACATTGTATACTTTGTTAAAAAAAGTTTAAAATAGTAATCATATAATACTTAGAAATAATCCATGGTGTAGAATTTCAAAAAGTTATTCTATAATGTACAAACAAATCTGAGTATATTATGTCAGACATTTCATAAAAAGCCATACATAATATATTTTGTAAATAGTCAAAGTACAGATCGTACGGAAGGTCGAAAACAATCCTAAAACAGTCATAGTAAGGTATGTCAAAAAGTCTTGTATCGTAAGTCAAAAGGTATTAACTATGTTGAAAAATGTACTTACGATGGCATACGATCGTATGGTATGTCTGAAAAAGCCCTTAAAAAGCTATTATACATTATGCCAAAAAAAGTCCAGTATGTAAAAATAAATAATCATATTAAGTCATAGTATAGTATTTCTTTGGATAGTATGTTAGGATAGTTCTGAAAGTCTAGTGTTTAAAAAAAGCCACACGTCCATATGTCACTAATAAGTCATGCCACGCCACATTGTCATAAAAGTCATAGTATAGTTTTTCAAAAACTTCATAAAAAGTCGGATAGTATGTTCACATAAAAAGCCACCGCATGTCAAACGAGTCATTAAAAAGTAATGTAACTTCTAGTCCGATTATATTGTGTCAAAGAGTGATAGAATAGCATACTATTTAAAAAAAAGCCTAAACATAGAATGTCGAAAAGTAATAGTATGGTATCGCGAAAATACATTGAAAAGCATGTCAAAAAAATCATAGTATGTCAAACAGGTCATCCAAAAAAAGTCATTGGATGTCGGAAAAGTTTTAGAAAAGTTTTTTCGATGCAGTATACTTTGAAGTTTTTTACATTTTTCGACAAAATTCCCAATTGTACTTAATTCGCAATGCTATACTAATATGACTTTCTTTCGACATACTATACTATGACTTTTTTACACTTTCGACATGACTCCTTAATGATTTATTTCAACACACTATACATTTTCATATTTTGTTTGGATATGCTATGCTTTGACTTTTTTGGACATACTATACTATCACTTTTTCATGACGTACCGTATTTTGACACACTATATTACAACTTTTTAATGATTTTTCAACATACTATACGATAACATTTTACAACATACTAGACCAAGATTCTTTACGACAGAATATACTCGGTCTTTTTTCAACGAGGTCTTTTTCTATGGCTTTTTTAATCTTTTCGATTTTGTTAATGACTTTTTTAGAAACATTATGCATTTACTTTTTTGACATACAAAAGTGTTACTTTGTCGACTTTTCTTGACAAATTATTCTATGATTTTTTCATAGCTTTTTGATGATTCGTTTTACATTTTTCTATGGCTTTTTAAAAAATGACTTTGCTATACTTTACTATACAATGGCTTATTATTACTTTTTTTGACAAACTACAGTTTTTTGATGACTTTTCTGACATACAATACTATGACCTTTATTGACATACTGTGCTATCATTTTTTAGGCATACTATAGGAGGGCTTTTTTGAAATACTATATGACATTTTTATGATGTTTTCTTCTTTTGGGATACTATTCTGCAACTTTTTTATGAGCTTTTAAAAAATATTATTATATGGCTTTTCTGAGACGTTCAACATTCCATACTCTGGCTTTTCTGTGGCTTTTTTGACGTACAATACTCTGGCTCTTTCGTGACTTTCTTGGCGTGCCTTATTATGAGACTATTGTTGTGACATAGAGTGTCATACGATTTGATAATGAACATAAATGCTGTTGACCTCCCTGCCTGAGGGTGCTGCTGTACATTGCGTCTGTGTTTTTGTATCTGTTGAGTTGCAGGTGATTGGATGAGGACCGATTAGGCCTGAGCTAAGAAGGAACCTGTGGAGGCCGGCTCACTCTCTCTTTTCTCTCCAGCTCCCAACCAGGCAACAACCTCTGAAATCGTCTCAGAGAGAAGAAGAAAAGCATGTTTAATTTCATGTCAGCTTTTAGCCTTTTACACTCCTTTTCTCAAATACATGGATCATACAAAAAAAACCTGCATAAAGTTTTCCCAGAAAAAAAAAGCAATTGAGAGGGCACTGAATCATCTTTAATAACTGCAGTACTCCAAACGTACAGTTGTGTGGACATCTCTTGGTGCTGCCTGCACCGGAGGATTGAAATCAGTGTGGACAAGCCGCAGGCGGTGACGTCCTGCTCCCACACACAGGCGGCACGGTGTGTGTGTGTGTGTGTGTGTGTGGGTGGGTGGGTGTGTGGGTGTGGGTGTGTGTGTGTGTGTGTGTGTGTGTGGGTGGGTGTGTGCGTGCGTGCGTTTTTCGGAAAGTGTGCCTTTGTCAGGGATGGAGAAGCGCATAGATGTACTACAACATACTGTCATACATATTATCTGCAATTTACACATCCATAACAATAATGATACAAGGATCAACAATCAGAACCAGAATTATACAGTATAGCAATAATAACAATTATTGATATTGCCTAAAAACTACATTTATTTACTTTTCTTTCTTCTTCAAAAAAGAACCATATATTTATATATATGTGTGTATATATATATATATACTGGAAGTTCTTGAGTCTTTTTTTATTTCTGGTTTTCTGACTAAATAAGTAACTTAAATATTTACAGTGATTATTTTACAACCATTGGCCCAGCCCGCTGAAGATAAAACGTTCCTTTTAGTTTGTCTAGAATAAAAAGTGTGCGGAAGGAAGGAGGGACGAGGGAGGGGTGGTCCCAGTGAAAGGTGGGGTGGATGTGGGGTCTCCAACCTCAAACTGGAGGGGTGTACAGGGTTTTCCGCAGGGGGCTCCAGGTCCAGGCAGGTTTACTGCCCCCCGTGCTGCAGGGTCATCTCAGTTGTGTCACTGTTTGGTTTCTTTTCCTCCCCCCGTGCCCCCCTTCTCTCCCCTACATGACCAGCAGCTGTCCCAGCACCATCCTGAACTGCTGCGTGCACCCTGCCAGCTCCCTCACCCTCTCAGTCATCTCCCTGGCCGCTCCGGGGGAAGGATACTGGAGCGCCGCCATCTTCGTGCTGACCACGATGTCCTTGAGTTTTTCGCAGAGTGCATTGCTGCTCTGGGCCACGTGCGCTCTCACGTCGGGCGACTTGGCCTGGCGCGACAGCGTGTCGCCGATGAACACCAGCTTGTGCGCGCTGAGGATGACGAACTTGCTGTGCGCGACGAAGATCTTGGGCGGCTGGTTGGAGTTGACGGCGGTGAAGAAGGCGTCGATGGCGTTGGTCACCGCTGTGATGTTGTGCTCGCACTGCTCCTGGTAGAAGAGGAGGAGCTGACGGTCGCCGTGGCCTAGCTTGGAGCCGTTCTGGGCCTGCTGGTTGGCCGGAGGGGGGTGCGGGGACGGGACCCAGCCTGTCATGTCGTTGTTGATCGGCCGGCTGACTTCCTGCTCGAGCCGCTCAAACTGTTTGATCTGGAGGAAGAGGAAGGAGACCGTCAATGCTTTATCATAATGCTATGATTCCAACTGTAACATCTTTTGGTTTTACCTGAAACAAGTCATTTTATAGACGACACAATCAATCAGAAAGATGATCGCCGGATGAATCCACAACTCATTCAGCCCAGTCAGACAGGTACCGCACCGATCAATGAACATTTCGATGAAAACATGATTTGCCAAATCTGGCAACCCTTGAAAGCAACTACTGAATGTAGACAAAGAGTCTAGGGATGCAACATGTCCCTGCAAATATCCAGCAGCTACGACATGTCTCTGGCAACATTTTTTATTAAAATAAATAAAATAAACACTGTTGTCTGAGTGAGGAAGACACCATCCTTATACTAACAGCTCTAATTACGACTTTATTCTTTCAACATTACTAAATATTCTGACTCCTCAGAAAACAGGGAGATATGGGGGGAGCTGTTTTGAATGTGCAAAGAAATGTGGATCATCTCGCTGACCCTCTGTGAGCTATTAAAGTCCATACATGTATACATGAATGTGTCAATGAGGTGAATTGGTGCCACGTTCACATTTTTAAAAAAAGTACAAAGACAAAAGAGGAGGGAGAGTCATGTCTACATGTGTGCTGACTCTGCAGAGACGACATTAAATGAGAGAAGTTTATAGAATAAATACACAAGGACTGAGAGACTAACTGCATTATGTTCCATTCTATTTTTATATTTTGAATTTGGTGTTTTTCTTTCCAATAAATAAAGACGTTTCCATCAGATATTGGTGCAGGACAATTTGCCAGAATGCAACAAATTAAGTGGTTAACATTTGTTTTATTTCCTGTGCGAGGCCCCCCCCCAAGCTTAATATGTTTGTCAGCTTGATTTTGGCCGGCCCCCTAGTGGCCCAGCACTGTTTACAGCAGCATCACTTCTAGTTATGGCCTAAACGGCCACTCATTTCTTCTCTCTCTCACACAAACAATCACATCACAGAACAAAGAAAGTGAGAGTAAAGGACAGCGAGAGACACAGACGGACGGGTACCAGATGGACGGACAGACCTGTTGCTGCTCCAGTTGTGTCTTGTGTCTGATGATGTTGCCTTTCTCCAGCAGCTGTCTTTGGTTCTTCTCAAACTCCTCCTTTCCCTGACGGATCAAACACAGCTGTAACACCGACATGATGTGTACAAAACATCTCTGTTCTTCACGATCATATTGAGGATCATGAGAACTATACAGCCTCTGTCTCCCTCTAGTGGTGACAAACAGGAACCGCAAGAATGTTGATGGGACGTAACTTATCTCCTCTCATGCACATTCCTCGAACAGCCTTGCTGACACACACACACACACTTGATTGGTATATAAAAAAAATATGCTGACTCTTCACATGCACATGGACTCATTCATCATGGCTATGAAAGGTGTGTGTGTGTGTGTGAGACAGAGTGAGCGTGGCCCCAACAGAGATGCTGTGTCGGTACAGCCTCACACACACACACACACACACACACACACACGTTGTTGTTGGGGGGAGATAAAAGTACTACACAGCTAGATATGTCTTCTCCTGGCAAAATAAATCCATGATATTAGGGCTGGGCGGTATGACCAAAAATCCATATCACGGTATTTTTTAAGACTACCGGTTTCACGGCATATCACGGTATTTTTTAAGACTACCGGTTTCACGGCATATCAGGGTATTTTTTTCCGCCTTAATGCAGTGGCAGGCCGTGCATTTTACACCTGGGCCTTCACTGCTGTCCTGCAGCTGAAATATCACCTTATAGCCACATTATGGCGCCACAGCTTCTATTCGTTTTTTAAGGCTGTAAGTATGTATGAGTCGTTTGAATCATGCTGGTCTGGCTGTGGGATCCACCGTCACTCCTTAATGACAAGCCGCGACACAAAGAGATGATCATAGGATTTTACTTTCACAACTTGAATGTTGAACGTACTGCTCTGCAGAGTCGTTCCTCGTCTCAGTCTCCTCTGTCATGGTGTCTGGTACATCTTATTCTGGTCAGAATGTCCATATTTGATTGTCTGAGCTGCATCACGTGATGTGATTCACTACCCATCAGCCTCTGCTGGCTGTTAAGTTTCGTTTCACGATAGTCACGTGCTCGCCCACTGACCAATCACAGCACACTCTGCACCTCGCGGCAGAGCCTGTACATGGACACTGAGCGGCATGTAATGCTGACGTCATTATAGGACGGCCCGCCACTGGCTTAATGCATTAATTAATTAACACCGTAAACTAACACAAGAACGGCCGGTCAACCGGCGGTGAACAGCTGTTTGTGTGGCGTGTCACTTTCCTTCACCTCCGGTTTCCTTCACCTACTGGGTCCTAAATCCCTCCATGTATCAACTTACATTTATAACAAATACCACACATATTACGGTAATCAGCGTTGCATATGTGTCGAACAAAAATACCTTTTGTTGTTCAGTCTTTGTTCATCCTGCATCGCTCTTTTCTGTTCTTTAACGTTACTGGCACAACAGAGCTGTTAGCTCCCAGCGGTTAGCAGACTGTTGTTACCCAGACAGTTGTTACCCAGCATGCAGTTCGGCAGAGAAATTTGATAAATGTACAATTATTAGTGCTACAAATTGTTTATCTGTCACAAACTGTTGTGTCGTGGTGTTTTGCCCTGTTAAAGAGCGTTAGTTGTGGGTTGTTAATTGTTGTTATAATAATTGTTGTTATAAAGTTATAAAGTAAACAATGAGTAGGGGTCCCACTCAATACAGGTAAGACAACTAGCTCCGTCCGTAGCACTCCAAGCGGCGAACAATATATTTTGCTGCCTGTTGAAGAGCAACAGAAGTTGTTTTGGCTGTGTATGACGGTATATGAAAAAGTCATATTGTACGGGAAATTGAAACCGGTATACCGTCCAGCCCTATATGATATAATATATAATATGTACAGTTGATCTCATCAATATATCTATAAGTACATGTTCAAGATATATACACATACAGTATTACATTGAGGGATATGTGCAGTATTTGCATATCAAGTTTAGGTAATTCAATTAAGAAATGTGTTAATTAATTGATGTTTACTTTCATTATTATTAGACGTATTTATGCTTTCTTATTTACGTCTGGCCTTTTTTCCCTATGCTTTAGCAACATTTGGGGCGACTGTGGCGCACTGGGTTAAGAGGTCGTCTGGGAGCCGGAAGGTCAACGGTTCGATCCCCGACTGGGACGTGTCACGTGTCGAAGTGTACCTGAGCAATACACTGAACCCCCGGCTCCCCGGGTGCCGATCTGCTCCCTATATACAGGGATGGGTCAAATGCAGAGAAGAACTTCCCCCTTAAAGGGATAAAGATAGTATACATTCTATTCTTCTTCTAACATGGATGTGTTGATTCGTCTGTTTGCCAATAAAGCAAATTTAAATTGAAAAAAAATGAAATTGATTATGACTTCAGTTCTCATAGATAAATGACAGCTGCTGTGGGACTTCAGCTCTGTCATTGACAAACCGAGGCAATATACTATATCATATATTTTGTAATAAAAAAGGCACTTTTGAAAACAAAAAGCTAACGACAAAATGTGTGCATGGAGGGCAGCTCAGGGACTCTGTGTGAAGCTCGCTCATGTTTGTTCCAGAGCGTCACATGACCACAGTCACACGGCCGAGCTAAAATATGTTTCGTGTTGCAACTAGAAATGTGCACTCGGTACTGGTGAAGGTCTGAAGCAGTTGCTGATCGCTAGCAGTTCGTACCGGCCGGTTAAGAGGATTGGCCAGTCAGTGACGGTATAAAACAGTGGATAAAAAAGGTTTTTGAAAAAGTGTTGGATCACTGCAACTTTGAGAGGTCCTTGAGCATACAGTCCTAAATGAACACTGAAAATATTAGGCTGATGGGTCTGGTAGTATCTTAGATTAGCCGTGGACAGACAGACAGACGCCGTCACACACACACACACACACACACACACACACACACACACACACACACACACACAACCGGATGCATGATCACATGCAGAAAGAAACAGCCATGTAAAAAGGTGTATGTCCATGTGTGTGTACCTGTAAATGGACGTAGTCGTAGTCCTCCATCCAGCCTTCCTCTGTGGTCTCATACGGCCGGTCCACACCTTCCTCTTCCTCTGCAGCTGTAAACTTTGGCGGAGAGGGGAGGGGCCGCGACTGAATGTTCACCCTCTCCCCTCCCTGATAGCTCCCACTTCCCGATCCCGTCATGTGACCGCCGAGCTCGCCCGGGATCGGGGGAAGCGGCAGCTGCTGCTGCCGGTTGGTCCGTTTGAAGAGCAGCGAGGCGTTACCGTGGAGAAAGGAGGCGAGCTGCTTGGCGTCGTCGGGGATGCCTCGCGCCGTCATGGTCAGCCGATCCAGGTCGTCCCCTCCCGGCGGGGGTGCCGCGAGCGCGGCGTGCGACCAGGAGATGCCGTCCAAGCTCTGACTGTGTCGGATCAAACTCTGGAAGACCTCCTCCATCTTCCCCACCTGACGGCCCAGCTTGGTCTGCAGGGAGCGGTCCGTGGCCTGGGCGGAGTTTGCCACGGCGCCCCGGGCAAATTCTAAGAAATCCCGCACGGTGGAGCGCACGCGGTCAGCGGCTTGATGAATGGCGGGGAGGTTTCCTTCCAGATGGGCGGGGCTTCTCCAGTTGCCCGTGATGAACGACATCATGAGTGAAACGCTGGACTCGACGGCCTGCTGGAGGCGGGACAGACGCTCCATGGCCTGCTCCAGGTCCAGGATGAGGGGCTTCCCCGGTACGGAGCCAGGGCCGGGAAGGGAGGAGGAAGAGGAGGTGTCGCGGACGGGGACCATGTCCAAGGAAGAAGCGGAGTGGTTGCTCCGTGTGCTTCCCGTGCTGGAGGCGGACAGCCGCTTGAAGGACAAGGTGAGCTCCTCACTGGTGGACTGAGCGTCACGTACCACCTGGAAAACATGGACGCAAAATAAGCTAAGCTAGCAGTTTAGCCCTGTTTCCTGTCTGTGTACAAGCTAGCAGTGCTAATTTCATCAAAATGAATTATAATGTGAAGCAGTCTTTGAAATGTCCACAACGAAAACAAGACAAAAACTAATTTAAAATGTCTATAATGCATAATAAACATACTTATATGTTATAATCTGCTTATAGGACGGTATAATTATAGTTATAAGCGCTCTAAATATTAACAATATTATTATTATTATTATAATGCATTTTATAATTACTTATACGGTCAAGTATCAATAGTTTTCACTTTACTTAAAGCAACAATGACCACTTAGAGTTATGATAAGATTATAAAGCAATTATGAAGTGTTATGACACCTGACCTTAGCATTATGATTGTTTAAGAGTGCTTATAACTCTAATTATACAGTGCTATTAACAGATTATTACACAATATGTTTGTAATGCCTTATAGCCATGCGTGATGTAGAAAGTGTTGCTCGATTACAGTATTTCTCATCAGATAGAAACTAACTGAACACAACGATGGTTTGCCAACATGTGGGAGCGCCTCTTCAGATACCTGCGGTGGGACATCGTAGACACTGTGGTCTCCCCTCTCCCCTCCTTTCTCCTCTCGCTCCCGAGGGAAGTCGTAGACGTCCTGATGGTGATGACCCCCCGATCGCAGGCTGGCGGGGATGTCGTAGATCTCCTGAGGGGGCTGGTCGACTCCGCGGTAACGCTTGTCGGTGAGGATCGGGGGCGGGACGTCGTACACGTCCTCCGGGATCGGCGGCTCGTCGTCGTCGTCGTCGTCGCCGTTGCTGTTGAGGTTGCTGTGCGGGTACTGGCCGGGGGGCGGGAGAGCCGGCTTGAGTTTGGCAAAGTGGGGCGGCACATCGTAGGTCTCCTCTCTGATTGGCTGAGACTCGGGGACGTCTTTGCTGACGGACGGGGGGAAGTCATACACCTGAGGAGAGAGAGAGAGGGAGAAACATTCAAATATAGTAATAAACACTAAAGCAACTGTGACCACTGATTTAGATCACATTTTTCAACATGATAGTAAGAATAGAGTATATATATATGTATACACACACACACACACACAGTATATTACAGTATATATTATATTCAGACAGCCTTACCGTCTGCTGTGTGCTTTTGTCTGAGCTGGCTGGGATGTCATATATATCCTGACCACTAGAGGGCCCCTTCACCACCATGGGAGGAGCGTCATACACCTGAACACAAGACATCCAGACAGAGAAATAACATGCAGTTACACACACACATCTCACAGCTGCTTCACCATCTAATTATCTGTGAAGTATGAGTATGATACGACCAGCAATATATAACAACAATTCCTGATGATACAACTCATCAAACTAATGCGACCTGGTCCGCCGTAAAATAGATTAAAGAATTTAATTCCATTTGATTATTTTAAGTTCAAGGCCAGAGAAAATATTTAAAATTTGTGTGAATAAAATGTAAGACTTTTTAAAATCTTCTAAGGCCTTTCCTATTTGAGGAAACTGAATACAATCCTGCAGTAACTGCTAACATCACACTACTGTATAATAGGCGAGATGTGAGATGACTGTTGGTACCAGATGTGGTGATAATTTCATTGTCTGTGGGGAACCCCCTCGTCCACTGGAAGCTTTTAAGGGGACGTGTACACAAATGCAACATCACGTGTGTTTGGCAATTTAAAAAGCTGACGGAAGCACGCAGACAATCGCTCTGAGAACAAGCACGTCTGAAGATGCTTTAAAAGGTCCTTTAGGTTCTTTAAAGTGTCACCAAGAGTACATTATTCTACTCGAAACTAATGTGGAATAAAAAACAGTTAAGAAAGATATACGCAGGCGCACGCACACACACACCACACACCACACACACACACACCACACACACACACACACACACACCACACACACCACACACACACACACCACACACACACACACACACCACACACACACACCACACACCACACACACACACACCACACACACACACACACACCACACACACACACACACACACACCACACACACCACACCCACACCACACACACACACACACCACACACACACACCACACACACACACACACCACACACACCACACACACACACACACACACCACACACACACACACCCCACACACCACACACACCACACACACACACACACCACACACACCACACACACCACACACACACACACACCACACACACCACACACACACACACACCACACACACCACACACCACACGCACACGGACACACACACCACACACACACACACACACACGCACACACACACACACACCACACACACACCACACACACACACACACCACACACACCACACACCACACGCACACGGACACACACACCACACACACACGCACACGCACACACACCACACACCACACACCACACACACACACCACACACACCACACACCACACGCACACGGACACACACACCACACACCACACACACACACACACGCACCACACACACCACCCACACACACCACACACACACGCGCACACACACACCACACACACACACACACACACACACACCACACACACCACACGCACACACACACACACCACACACACACCACACACCACACGCACACGGACACACACACCACACACACACACACACACACGCACACACACACACCACACACACACCACACACACACACACACCACACACACCACACACACACACCACACACACCACACACCACACGCACACGGACACACACACCACACACCACACACACACACACACACACGCACCACACACACCACCCACACACACCACACACACACGCGCACACACACACCACACACACACACACACACACACACACCACCCACACACACACACACACCACCCACACACGCACACACACACGCACACGATCACACACACCACACACACACACGCACACACACGCACACACACACACCACACACCACACACACGCACACACACACCACACACACACACACACACACACACACACACACACACACACCACACCAGTGGTGTATAAAGTACTCAAAAGCCATACTTGAGTAAAAGTAAAGATACCTTACTGGAAAACTACTCAAGTAAAAGTAAAAAGTCACCTCTTAGAATACTACTTGAGTAAAAGTCTTAAAGTATCTGATATTTATTGTACTTAAGTATCAAAAGTAATTTTCTGATATTAAATGTACATCACAACCTGAACATTAAATGAACATCATAACCTGTTCATTGAAAGTAAAAGTACAAGTAAATGCTGTTAATAAAAAAGCAAAGGGTCAGAATTGTGAGAATGATGAAGTTTATTCTTTTAAGTGTTGTGGCCACCATGACTAAGGACATGGAGCTGTGTTGAACATAATTGGGTTGGCTGTGATCCATCCAGGAGCAACAATGTTCAACATAATGTATTGTACATAAGTATACTTTTGCATCTACTATGAACGTATGGTCATAATTATCCGAAAAGCAATATGACACTGAAGGAGTTGTAACAGTGCGTTTATAAGTATGCTCATTCCGACTAGAGCAGTGATTCTTAACCAGTGGGCCGCGGCCCAATGGTGGGCCACGAGCGCCACCTAGAGGGCCGCGAAAAAATTTCAGTTTTGCACCTGTGGGCCGCGAGGGCCGCGGGACCGCATAGGTTATCAATTGAAGACACCAGAGATACTGTTATCCATGAGACGCTCAGTTACGATATAGCTTCCCACCACCGGGTGGCGGTAATGCAGTTGTTTAACAAGCTACACTAAGCAGAAGAAGACACTCAGCTAGCCGCTAGCCTGTAGCGAAAGGTATGGATACGTTTTTAAAAAGAAAAAATGACGATGACAGTGGTGCCATACCCCCCCCAAAAGTATAAATGTGTGCGCAAGTACAATCCTGACTTTATAAAGTACGGCTTTGTGAACGGAGGCAACGAGGCAGAGCCGAGGGCTCAGTGTGTGGAATGTGGGCTAATGCTGTCAAACGAAGCACTGAAGCCTTCGAAACTAAAGCCACACCAAGCGACGAAACATCCAACGCTCGTGGGAAAGCCGGTGGAATTTTTCAAGAGAAAGGAAAATGGGCTACAAATGCAGAAACTGTCTGTCGTGTCACTGACTGGTTACTCAAAATGTGCTTTGAAAGCCAGCTACCTCGTAGCCAGACGTGTAGCACAAAGTAAGAAAGCATTCACGTAGCGGAGGAGTTGGTTCTGCCTGCCGCTGTGGATATGTGCCGTGAGATGATTGGGGAGGCTGCTGCAAAGAAGCTGCTGACTATCCCACTCTCAAACGACACCGTGAGTCACCGTATCGCGGACATGGCCTCAGACATAAAGCTTCAGCTTCTGGAAAGAATAAAAAGTAGCCCATTTTACTCTTTGCAACTAGACGAGTCCACTGATGTCACGAATGCCGCACTGCTGCTGGTTTTTGTTCGCTATCGCTGGGACAGTAGTTTGCACGAAGACATACTGTTTTGTGGAGAGCTACCAACACGAGCTACGGCTCAGGAATGTTTCGGCTGCATGGATAACTACTTCACTGAGAACGGCCTGGACTGGCAGAACTGTGTAGGGGTGTGCAGTGATGGTGCAGCGTCAATGACCGGCAGGCATAACGGCGTCGTCAAGCAGATACTTGATCGTGCACCAGAAGCTAAATGGACCCACTGCTTTCTCCACCGTGAAAGCCTTGCAGCTAAAAATATGTCCCCAGAGTTCCATGAGGTGATGGATGTGAGTGTGAAAACCATCAACTTCATTAAAAGAGCTGTGAACTCCAGATGTTTTGCCAAGCTTTGTGAGGACATGGAAGCAGATCATGTCCAGCTGCTCTATCACAGTGAGGTGAGATGGCTCTCAAGAGGACTGGTCCTCAGTCGTTTGTTTGAGCTGAGGAATGAGGTCTTCTCTTTTCTCACTGAGAAAAAATATCCTCTGGCACATTACCATGCTGACACAAAGTTCACAGCTAAACTTGCCTACCTCTGTGACATTTTTTCACTGCTGAACCAGCTGAACATCTCACTTCAAGGGAGAAATACCAACATATTTGTTGTTGCAGACAAAGTTCAAGCTTTCCAAAAAAAACTTGCTTTGTGGACAAAGAGGGCCCAGGAAAAGAGGATGGACATGTTTCCACTTTTGTCTGACATTTTGGAAAACTCTCCTCAGGTGCAGATCAGTGACTCAGTCTCTCACAACTGGCAGAGAAATTCGATGACTACTTTCCTGAGGATCCCAGAGACGGACACATGTGGATTTTGGACCCATTTTCTCTGGATCCCACTGAAGAAGATGTTGCTTTGCCCTCACATCTGGAATCCCAGCTTCTGGAAGTTTCCACCGACAGCACTT
>NC_136634.1:29908343-30110843 GCF_949748355.1 Melanostigma gelatinosum | reverse complement strand
GGTTCAACGTTGTGTGACAGTGATACTTCTCACACGGAGAGGTTGGAAGGTTAAATACGTTTATAAAAACGTTAGCTTGGTACATTAGCACAGCAGCAACTAGCGCTAGCACCTCTATGCTAGGTCACAGACGAGGACACAGTCACCATGACATCACACACTGGTTGGTGGACTGGCGTTTTGAAGCCTCTGTTTTGGCAATTTCGCCGAAGTCAACTTTCATGAAGTGAAATCACACCGTCAAAGGGTTAAAGTTCAAAGACAAAACCACAGACAACACTCAGACCGTGGTAGCAACCTGTCAATCACCGTGTAGCCCCGCCCTAAAGCATCCCCTGCTTTATGGTCTGTGTGACTCTAAATGGACCATAATGTACTAAATGAACATCATGCTGTATTGAAGAAGACTTGAAACTAGAGATTGAGACATAAACTCATGTTTACAATGTTTACTGAGAGAATAAATCAAGAGAGAAGTAGAGTCATTTTCTATAGACTTCTATACAACCAGAGGAGTCGCCCCCTGGTGGACACTAGAGAGAATGCAGCTTTAAGGCCCTTCTGTATTCTGAAGGTATTCTGAAGGTATACACATACTGCTTTTGCTTTGAATAAAGACCTACCTCGGCTTCACATTCATGCATTCATGCATTCAAATTCATGTATATTTTGTCAAGACGTGTAGCCACACCCGGCGAGTAAAAGGGACTCGTACTTTTCAATTGCTGCTCTGCTTTGAATTTAGGTTTTACAGTGTATTACATTACAATAGTATGTAAGGACTGAGAATGCAACTTTGCAATCTGTATTCAAAATCATTTATGGTTTAAAAGTTACAAATTCAGAGAGCCAAATGCTTGATTTTGCTGAAAATATTTGCATATTGAAAAACTGCTGTGGAAAAACAAAAAAAAGTAAAATTGTGTGAAAGCAACATGAAACTCTCATTAGTATCATGTGAGGTCTTTATATGGCACTTATAGATCATACAATAGATACTGAATCATATCCATCATGTCAGATGGATGCAGCTGGAACAGTCCAGACACACACACACACACACACACACACACACACAGCGGTCCTACCTGTGTGTTGTACTGCTGGCGGGCGGGCGGCACGTCGTAAATGTCGTGCTGGGTCGGAGGCTGGTGTCTGGGCGGGACGTCGTACTCGTCCTGATCCGGTTTGCCTGTGTCGTACACATACACCTGTCCGACCCGAGTGGGGACCACCACCTGGACACAGAGAGCGGAGAGGCAGGTGAGCGTCAACAACACAAAGACGTACTGTACAGTCACACACTACAAACATCAGTCTGAAGGTCGGAGGATGGATATCAACCCCACTGGAGATATCTATTGGCAGAAAAACATCACAGCAAAAACAAAGATTAAACTCCCTTTTTGTGACTATGGCAGCCTGGAAGGGTCACAGTGCACATCCAGGTCAAGACAGTCTCTCTCGTCAGACTTTGAATTTACAAAACAGAAAGACTTCTTCACCTCCGAATGAGAATTTAGTGCTTCATCACACTTAAATGAGCAAAGACTGAAGGTTGTTCAGTCTCACGGCCAATAAAAACAGAGCAGGGGGCCTGTCGCAGTCGTCGTGGGAACCGGGCTGCCCTATTGTGTGCCTGTTTAAACTGTGTATTATATGGTTTGAGTGTAGAGTCAACCAGCCAGCATGGGAAACCAAAGCAGCTGTGGTTTACAACAACACACACACGCACACACACACACACACACGCACGCGCACACGCACACCCACACACCCACACACGCACCCGCACGCACACACACGCACACACACGCACGCACGCACACACACGCACACACACACACACTAAAAGTAGCTGTCACAACTAGTATCCCATCATCATCATCCTCTCTTCTCGTCATTTCCACGTCCTGGTTCAACTGTGTAACCAGACTCGACACTGTATCTCATTAGTTAGCATGCTGATCGCAGGAGTTCATACAACATGACTCAGTCCATCACTCGTCCCTGCATGATAAACACAACTCAACAGTGAATGTGGAAGTGAAATCCATTTTACACTGAGAATTCTAGAAGTAAATACCGTGTGCTCGTAGCAAAACAGGAGTAACTGCAGACACAATTCAATACAACATGCTAATGCTAACTGCTGCTACACTACAGCTGAAAAGGGAAAAATATTTAACCAATATGTATATCACCATGAAATGTCAATCGCTCATTACTTACATTAAGAAATCTTTTAATTATGCAAATGAGGCATTCTTTTATATAGATAAGAAAGAAGGTGTGACGTGTGGTGTCTGTGAGAGCTGCTGAAGTGGAGATTTATGGATCAGAGTCTGAGAACAAACTCATTGAGAGAAAACGTCCTTTAAAGAGACATTTAGTTACATTACAGACATTTAGAAGAACAGACATCACCATGAAGCTTCACCGGTTCATTCCTGACGTTAAGACAAATAGTTTTTTTATCACAAGTTTTCTGAAAGGTTTTGTTTAAATATGCAAATGAGGCATTTTCTAATGGTAACTTTTAGTGAAATTAGGGGAAATCTACAGACACAAATAGACAAAGCAGTAAAACAAACCCCGAAATGTGCGTTTAGCTCTTCATGCTCGTCTTTATGGTCACTGTTGGCTAAATGTGTCCATATCTGAACTGTGCACAGAGAGATGAAACTGACTAATCTTCTTATCTGACTCCGGATGAAGAGAACGAGATTATTTTCCTACAAATTGGACGCATGTCTCGTCAGAAAAACAAAACAAAAACTTGCAGCGTGGTATAAATTCGGAGGCATGTGGCACTGGTTCATACTATAGTCCTCCCAAAAAGTAAATTTCATCATAAGACGCTACATAAATCCTAATATATTACCAAATGTACATCACAATACACAGTATTCCATTATCGTCTAAATGTTTCATTCCACATGCTCATCGTCGGTATCAGACCGAACATCCCGCATCGCTCGGTCTGTGCTTGTGAGTGTAATCAGTGTTTAATCACTCTCAGCTCCAGCCTTGATTAACGGAAGCTCTCTGATAATATTTGCTCAGCTCCACAGCTGTGGGAGGTACGCTGTGTGTGAGACAGACGGAGACAGACGATAAAAGCATCCATTTGACAAACCTGTCTGCACTAATCTGTCCTCTGCCTCCTCTCTCTCCCACCACCTCATAACACATCCTCTCCAGTCTCTCTTACACAGGGAGCGGAAATTAGAACCGTTTTTTTTGTTGTATTAAAAATTTATTTAGAAACTTCATTTCGCTTTTTCTCCCATTCTGTCAGTGGGTCACACGTGTACACGCTCATGAAAACACGCCTTCCCTCATCGTCAGAACGCTTTCAACAGTATTGACGACACTTCTGGCTAAATGCCAGATGTGACCTGCATGCACACACACACACACACCATCCCCAGCCCTGTGTCAGATTGATAACCTGTGTTATTGATCACCTGTGTGTGTGCACCCTAGGGGGTGCACACACACTTCCACACTGACACTAAGTGATCTGTGTGTGTGTGTGTGTTCAGTCTAGTAACGGAGCGATGGATCAATGGTCACCATCTTTGTATGTGCGCGTGTCGCTACGGTGACGGTCACCACCGTTAACGAACGACATCATTTAATAGCAGCGTCAGTGCGTCCCGTCTGCACCATGACGGGTTACTCTGCTTTAACGAGATTCAGTATATCATCTCCATCATCAGCAAACGGAGAAATGAAAAACACGGACAAAATAAAGGTCATTTCTGTTTCATCGATGAGTTCAAGCGTGGCAAACTCCAACACGTGGAGTAGTGCATTTGACCAATAGCAAAGCAGGACGAGCGGGTCTGTTCATACCGTCTACAACTGGATTTAGACAACATTGATGACAGAAGGCCATGAACTCTCCCAGGACTCTCTTCCCTCATCAACGTGAACACGACTCCACGCTGATCCTTGCCATCCTTAACCTCCTCTTTGTGTCGTTCCTTGTGAACGTATATGCACTTGTAGCATTGGAATCGACTGCCTTGATGCTGATGCTTCAGCTCTGACAGGCTCGATACACAGAGCACCCCCCCCCCCCCCCCCAGCGCTCTGCAGGAAGAGATGACAGCCAGCACACAGCTGCATCAAGTCCCCCGTACATCCCGTGTGTCATCGCAGAGCTCTGGCCCCCGAGGACGGCTGTATACAGATTCACTGACCTACATACCCAGCGAAGAAAATGCTCTGTGTCGTGTTCTCAGAATACATCAGTGGCCTCATAAAAAGCTGCAGCTCGTCTGACCTACCAACAATAAAAATGGGAGAATTCCTCCGTGTGGCGCAAGCAGGACGCTCACGCTTTTGTTGCGCTTGTGCGATCGCGTCAAGCAGAAGTCATTGTTCAACGGATGACCTTTGCTCCGAGCGATGTCCCTCACCTCCTTCCCAGCTGCAGACCTCTCTTCCTCTCCTTCTCTTTGTCTTGCTTCATGCCCAAGAGAGAAAACAAGAGGACAGATGACGATGAAGCAGGGCGTGGGCGTCCTTCTACAAACAAAACGCAGGATGAAATATGCTCTGTGCTATCTGCTGGTAAACGCAGCACATTCTCAAAGTGAAGCTCCATCTTCCGGCTTCAACATGACCGCCGTGTCCACACGGAGGAAAGTAAAAGGACGTTCTGTACATGCAGCTGCAGCGGAGAAAAGAAGTCTTTACAGCGCAGATGTGAAGTTGAAAGAGAAAATGGGGTAAAAACAGAGAGAGGCCTAATTACAGTAGGAGGGTTGGGTGGTTTGTCTCAACCGGTGGACATGGCTGCTTCAGATCCTAATCTACACTCTGCTCTCACTCTGGCAGAAACACATATTTGAATTTACTGGGCAATTTTGAGATTTTGGGGTTATTTTGCTTCCATAGCACGTTCTCTTTCAGACGAGTGGAACGGAAACATCCAAAATACACATTGACTTTGTTTTCCTACTGTGTCTACATGCGTCTGTACATCTCTGCTAAACTTACCAAAAGTTACCACTAGATAATGCTTCATTTGCATATTTCAAACATACCATGTCAGAAAACTCATAATACAAACAAAAAATACACACATAGATCAAATCTATGCATACAAATGTATACATTACAGCCCCTTGTATGTACAAATATCCACAGTGGGCAGTAGAAGATAATGTTTGCGTACATTGAGCATATACTGCCATATGCAGGTAGGAAGTGGTTCTATGCACATATATACACATATATGCACTACTGTATCATGTACTTTATGTAATGTAATGCAAGTTTAAATTGCAATTATTAAGATTTATATCTGATGCGTCTTGCTAAAGCTAAACAAATACCCCCTTTTATCCGTTTTCACATTTTGGTTTCCAACGGTTATTAGAACAAGATAATCAAAGTAAAGCGGTTATTGGCCTGCGTTCCGTTCTCATAACTTCAAATCAAACTACCAACATGCAGCTGCAGGAAGGTGAGACAACACTTTACAGGTGAGTTGTTGCTCTGGTAAACGCTTGTATAGCGCTGTTCTAGTCTCTCGACCACTCAAAGTGCTTTTTAAAAGCTGAGTTGGGTGTAGTGGGCGGGGCATACGCTGCTGAATGTATCAGGAGTTTCCAAACTTTTTAGGCCGCGCACCCCCTTCTACATCCCGACCGGGTTCGCGCACCCCCCCCCCCCCCCCTTAATAAAAAATAAAAAAAGCAACAGAGCCCATTTACAGCCGCATAAGAATCGGACCAATGAGAGAACAGTTTGCTCGCGGGTGGCGTTTGTTTACAATATTTAGTCCGCTGTTAAATGTTGCAGTGTGAACACAAAGGAGCAACTGCAACATTGTATCATATTAATCCCTGAATCAGAACAAAGCAAACGAACTGAAGGTGTGAAAACGCCCTGAAACACTGCAACAAAGTTTCAATAACTTTCAGTGACACAAGGCGTCACTTTTAAAGAGCAATACGGATGTGAGCACACACGCACAGACTCAGAGGCAGATTATCACATTTAATTTACAATTAATGAGCGACTAATGTAGCCAGGATGTCTTCGGACAAAGCATCGATGCGGCGACACAGTGTTGTTGGACACCGGGATCATGTCCAACTTTTTTGCTTCTTTCTCCCCAATCATACATTCCACCATCTCTCTGGCAGCTGGCGAGCTCACGTCTTCGGCGATTGTGTGCGGTAGCCCCTTTCTCGCTATTCTGTAACCAGATATGAAGCCCGTAGTGCGTCATTTATAGACCAACACATGAATGAGACTCCAGTTGTTTTGGCTGTTTTGTAACTCCTCCAATTTGGATATAAACAATGTAAGGGGCTTTTGACTTGCACTGGCATGCTTGGTGTTCAGGTGGCGACGTAAATAAGAGCTTCAGACTGTTAGCCAGAACCTCACTGCACACCACGCACTGTGGCTTTGGGGAATCTGCGTTGCCAATCCAAGTGAAGCCCAGACACAGATACTTTTCATCATATTTCCTCTTGTTTTCCCAGTCTGATGCTCTCTCTGATTCCTCTTTTTTCACCTTGACTCCGCGATGGGCCGATGTGCTCCCGATTTGTCTGTGCTATCCCTTCCTCCTTTCCGGTCTCCTCCGTCTCATCTTCCTCTGACTCTGGCTCGATTTCTTCTCCCGGTCTCTCCCCAACGCACCTCTCCGTTCCCCTCGCCTCCGATTCCTCTCTCTCTCTCTGTCCCTCTCCTCTTTTACGACCGATAGCTTCAGATGTCTCACCTGACAGTTTGCCCGATTTCAGCCAGTTTAGCATATTTAAATTAATGTTGCTGAATGCATGAAGTTCGCTGTTAGCTGACGTTAGCTGCACAAGATAGGCTCGCTAGTGTGTACGACTGGCGGCAGGCGGTAAGACTGCCGGAAGGAGCTCAAGTGCATTTATTAAATTGTACGTTTTTAATTTTAAATCTTACAAAGGGAATTTTTATAATTCATGTTTTTATTTTGTGAAAAATCCCACTTTTTAAATTAAAATTAATTTTTTTTTAAATATTTAATATTATTACACCATCAGACCGCCATTACACTTTTCCTCTCGCGCACCCCCAGGGGTGCGCGCACCACACTTTGGGAATCCCTGATCTACACAAACGGGAGGTTACGTGACATGGAGGTAAGTTGACTGCTCTGTTTTGTCAAAATGATTGTAAATATAGCAGCACTTCACTTTGTTCTCATGTTGTTCGTGTCGTCGAGTCTCTTTTTAAGAACGATATGGAGGGCTGCTGTGTTGACATGAAGCTCCGCTTTCTCAGTCAGCTAGCATTAGCTGACAAGCTAGCCAACGTTATCTGACAGCTAACATAGCCATGTCTCAGGCAAAGTGCACGTAACGTTAGCCCACAGTGGGCCCACAGTGGGCTAACGTTACTCCCTTACCGGGAGCTATAACATCACATGTTTGTTAAAATAATTGGTTAAGTTACGTGATATTTGTAGCTGACAAGCTAGCTAACGTTAGCTGGCAAGCTAACTAACGTTAGCGGTGGCTCGTCTGCCTGTATCCGACCATAGTTAAGCCTTGTAAAGTAACTTGTTTTGCCTTCGCTTTGAATCACATCTTACTGAGATTGTGACGATTTTACAGATCATTTATACTTCATATTATGTCCTTAAACGGACCAACAGGAGCTCAGGTTGTGAACCTGGAATATCACTTTAAGTCCGGTAACGTTACAAACGAGATTAATTACAAGGATAAACTGAATTTGCACCCTTTGTTTTGTGGTGTGAAATAAAACTAACTCTGCATTTTGTTTTGTTTTAGGGAGCCAGGAGCAAACGGCTCAGTTCATCAAGCTGAGGGGGAAGAATGACGGCCTCTTCACCGGGGACAAACATTCAGCAACCGTAGCTTTGAATTAAGACATTAGTCCATTTGTAATGTCGCCATTTGACCATCCTATACTTAAGGTTACAGTTACATTAGCTCTACTCCGATATAAAGCCTTTACTAATAGGACAACCAGTAGAGAGGACAATACACTTCTGATGTGTTGCTGTCACACAGATGACAGTTGTGACTGTCACCTTTTTCTTTCTTTTATTTAAATTGAAATAAGACATCCATGTAAAGAATTTCTATATGAATGTGTATATTCTGCTGTGTAAAATGTGTCAATCATTTTCTCAATGTGATTGCCTTGCAAGCAAAAAAAGTGACAACTTATAGAAAAAATATGAAATAAGTGTTACTGCAAGTTAATAAACATGTTTGCTGATCTTTGTTTTGCTGCTGTTTTTGTTAACTGTCCTCTGCCTAATGCTGCGTTCACACCGGTCGCGTTGATTTTTTGACGCGCGTCGAGATTACATACAAAGTCTATGCACAGACTATCTATGCATAGATTTACCCCCCAACATGGGCTCCTGCTCCATCATCTCCATAGAGATTTTAGGATTGCAAGTATCCAGGCTCTTTCCTCGACTAGAAAGATTGAGAGAGAACTAAATATATATGTGTATATATATATACATGTATATATATATACATATATACATATATACACATATATACATATATATATATACACATGTATATATATATATGTATATATGTGTGAATGAAATAAAACAGTTATTGATAAATACATTTTATTTATAAGAACTATAAATGATTGGAAATTAGTTATTAACATATCAACTGATTGAATAATTAACTGATTATTAATTTAGAAAAACTACATTAAGAAAAATAATGAATTATTGAATATATGATTGAAAAACAGATTAAAACTAAAACCTTTACAGTTTATTTGTATATACACAGCATAATCCTGAGCAGGCGTTCTAGGCACGGGAGCAGCAAGGGGATTGGGGGGGGGGCTGCTGACGCAAACAGGAAGTCCTCTGTAGCATAGGCCGTCTCATTTTGGAGACCACCCGGTCCAGCCTTCGTGGTCCTCAAAGGACACGGCCGATTTGTTTTTTTAACAAATAAATTATTCTCAGTTTATATATTTGCTTTTAAAACTTTATTCTCAGTTTATATATTTGCTTTTGAAACTTTGTTTTGCTTTTGAAACTTTTTTTTTGCTTTTGAAACTTTTTTTTGCTTTTAAAACGTTTTTTTTTGTTTGCGTAATAAAGACACAAATCTACCTTCATAATGTCGGGGATCGAACCGCCGATCTCCTGATTGAAGGACGAAGCGCTCCACACTGAGCCACCCCTACTGTGGTTACTGCATCATTCCGTCTCTGGAACTCCTGTTTAAGTGTGACAACGTTGGTCCTGATCACAGACCACCAAGACAAAGGAGTCAAATCAAACAAATGAAAAGTGAAGCGAGAATGAGAGCGGGAGCCACAGCCTGAGAATACCAAGGCAGCTATGTGGAGCATGTGGCATCAAACACACACACAAGGCACCAAGAGTCAGTGCATGGGTCTTAATACAACTACTTAATGCCAAGTTGTTTTCTTTTTTATCAAAGCACATAATAAATTAGCAAAAAGCAGTCTGCAAACCGTGCCATCAGACTTCACACCGATGCACACACACGTTCAGCAAAGCACCTCAGAGACAAACATCCAGATTTATTCAAAGGATTCAAGGTGAGTGAGTTTCAGGTTAAGTTAATGTTACATTAACAACATATCCAAATTTTGTATATTTTAGTTTCTTTACAGAGGCATCGAGAATCGGGTAATTTCACTGGCATTGGGATCCACTACCACTACTACCTTCAGTGAGTATCGTGAAACCCCTAAAAAGGAGGCAGTTAAAATGCCACATTGCCCTGCACCAGACTGCACTTCTATTCATTTCCTTCTTAAGAATCATGACATCCTGTTTGGTGTAGTAAGTTTAACAGAATAGAGTAAAAAATGTATATTTATTGAGGCGTTCCAATTCTAATTGACAGACACGTTCTTTTAGGCAGTACTGCATGGGACTAACCACAGCTATTCAGAACCATTCCATGCAAATGAAGCCTTTAAACAGCGCGCGTGACACCAGGTTTTGAAAGTGGACTCTTTTCTTTGGTTAGCTCAACAGAAGGTTTCACACATCGTGGTGTAGGTGTCGCTTCTAATTCACACAGAAATAACAAACAAATAGACAAAGCAATGAGACGGGATGAGCCAAACTAAATGACTTCAGTTGTGTGTGTGCGTGTGTGTGTGTGTCTACAGATATGTGTGTGTGTGTGTGTCTACATGTCTACAGATATGTGTGTGTGTGTGTGTGTCTACATGTCTACAGATATGTGTGTATGTGTGTGTGTGTCTACATGTCTACAGATATGTGTGTGTGTGTGTCTACATGTCTACAGATATGTGTGTGTGTGTGTCTACATGTCTACAGATATGTGTGTGTGTGTGTGTGTGTGTGTGCCAGACAGCCGCGTTGACTTCATTAGTCTCCAGTTAATCTCTCAGCATGTGGTGCAGAACGCAGCCTCACAAACTGAAAGCACACATGCGCACATTATAGTTGGATTGCTGTTAAGTGCTCCAACTGTTGTTATCCTGTTTCTTTATTGTTGGAATGCTGTGAAGCAACTTCTATTTCTTCCGTGCCCCTCTTCTCCTCCTTCATATTTTAAGCTACAGAAACCGTTCAACTATTAAAATATTCAGCTCTTTCACCAGAGGGGTGCTATGACTTTTCATATTTCTAACCTTTAAACTTTTTGAATGATTAAGCTTTTTATTTTCAATGGGATCTCTATGGAGAATATTTTCAAATGGCTTCAGGCACACAGGTGTTCGCGATTGAGCCAATTAGTGATGTTGATAAACACACCGACTCACAGACACACGTGCACATACACTCCTCTCCCTCTCTCTCTCTGTGTGTGTGTGTCTCTCTCTCATACAGTCATTCAGGTCTTAGGGATGTTTAGAGGTCTTCCCCCCCCCCCCACACACACACGCCATTTTTAAATAAAAGCCCCACAGAATGAATCCTAACTGAAATGCTTGTGATGAGCCTGTCATTTAATAACCGGTTTGTGTTTATCTAACATTATGATTCTGTCTCCTCTCCCCTTCTCCCCCACCCCCCACACCCCATTTCAAAATAAAAGCCCCAGAGAGTGAATTCTAACTGAACTGCTTGTGATGAAGCCTGTCATTTAATAACCTCTGTTTATGTGTGTCAAACATTATGATTATGTCTCCTCTCCCCCTCCCTCCCCGACCCAGTCCCACCCTTTCAAAATAAAAGCCCCATGGATTAACTGTACGTAAACATTAAGCTCAAAATTCGGCTTTTTTGTTGAAATAATGAATGCTCTTACTAATACTGTGACAACTACTGCTGCTGCTAATATTTCTAGTATTACTACTACTACTGCTGCTACTACTTCTACTACAACTTTTGCTGTTGCTACTATTACTCGTGCTATTACTGCTACCATCAATATCATTAATACCACTACTGCTATTACTACCACTACTACTATTACTTATACTACAACTGCTACTACTGCTATTCATGCTACTACCAGTACTAATACTACTACAGCTATTAGTACGACTGCTACTAGTACTACTACTACTGCTACTTCAAATACTGCCATTACTTTTACTACTACTACTGTTATATTAAATACTACGACCACTACTACAGCTATTACTACTACTACTGATACTGGGCTGCTACTTCTTCTAAATACTAATACTTCTACTAAATACTAATACGTCTACTAATGATACTTCTACTACAACTTCTACTACTACGCTTACAAATATCACTACTGCTACTACTACTACTTATTCTAATGCTACTAATACTTCTACTCCTAATACTTCTACTTCAACTACAACTTCTACTCCTATTACTACAAATGTCACTACTTCTGAAATTTGTTTAAGCTACAGAAATTGTTCAAATATCAAAATGTTCAGCTCTTTCAGGAGAGTTGTGCTGTGACTTTTCATATTTGTAATCTTTAAACTTTTTGAATTAAGCTTTTTGCAATTTTCTTTTGAATGGGATCTCTATGGAGAAAATCTTCAAATCCTGTTATACTTCTTCAACTTTCAAAGCCTTCTTCTTCCTCATACTTTCAGCTTCAGACACCATAGTTAGACATTTCAACTAGAAGGTTTTTCAGCAGTGCAGTTTAAATGCTTTCGGGCTTCAACCTTTTTCAGACAGATAGTCTCCCATTTCTTAATTTTCAGCAATTGTTTCACAATTAATTTCAGCTTTTAGCATTACAACGCATTTTCAGCAGGAAATGCATTTTCTAGTTCATCTTATTGTCTTATTAATAACAGACAAAACAATGTGAAAGTGCCAATTTGAAGTTTCAGTCATCTCACTGATGCTCTTCAGCTGTTCTTGCGTGCGTGTGTTAAGCTGGGAGACACGTGGCTGCTGACACCCCCCCACCAGCACATCAATGCCTTCAATGACAGCTGACACTACTGCTTGACTTCCTCACTCACACACACACACACACACACAGGTGCTTGTGGACACATTTCGGACGAGAAACCAATATTTCGGGTTTTCAGCCCTACTTCTCTTTGGCCTCCTTTACAACTTACATGAATAAAATTCACTTTATTTTTTTTATTTATTAAGTTTTTCTGAACTTTTCCCATTGACCAAGAATCATTGGACGGCTGTAGGAAGGTCGAGGAGGCCACATGTATCAGAGACGTACTCAATACCCTGATACCCTGAGAAGGGAGCTCAGGCCTGAAACGACTGGACGGGCTTATCACAGTCCTGCTACAGCCACAGATATCAGAGTTCTCTTTGTCTGTTTGAGAGAGCATTCGATTGATTGATTGACGCATTGATGCATTGATGTAATGAGAATTTAAACAAATATAATAAATGACCGATGCTAGCTTTAACTGTAGCATGCGAAATTGCTAATCCATGAATCCAAAACAAATCCACTTGCCGGTGCTCCCTCCCCCGTTGTGTCTCTCGCTTTCATCACTCTTCAATTACTGCGTCATCTGGGCGGATGAGTGCGCAAGTGGGAGAGAGAGAGAGAGAGAAGCGGCCCCTCAGCAGGTGGCCCTTATCTCTTAATGACTAACCGGTGGGAGCGGAGTGTGTGCTGTTTTAGTTGTGTGTGTTTGTATGACGAGGGAGGCGGGGGGGTAACTGAGCATAAGAGCAGCTTATTACAATGAAGGGCATCGGCAAGGTAAATACATAAAGCATGTGACGCACACACACAGTTTGCACAATAGAAGGTCCACTAAACTCCCTCCATTCCTTGCTACGTGTCCTCAGCTTTGATGGAAAACTTCCAGTCAAACCTTTCAAATGTATCCACATATACATGAGTGGAGGCCTTTTGTAGGCCAATTCCAAAATGGATATTTGAGGGTTAAAAAGGAGTTTTGACTTCTCAACCCTGTGGCCCCTCAGACATCTTTAGAAACACCTCACACTTCACCTGAGCACCGCAGTTCTAAAATAAATGTGTGAAGCCTTCTGTGTGTATTCATTAATATGGAGACTCATCTGACCGCATACATACAGTGTGCTAACGATTTAGTAGTCTTTGGGAAATTTGGGCTGAAGCTAACGGTTCTTTCAAAAGGTAACATTTAGTGCGCTGTAATCAAACGCGGTTCGTTTGGGCGGGACAAAAAGTGAACCAACTTGGGTTTATCCTCCGGGGAGCGTGATCTCAGGACAGAGTGCGGGACTCCGGTGGGACCAGAGGAGGTGGAGTCTGCATTTAAAATCATTGATTCCGGTTGCTTCAAGGCAGTCAAAGTTGACGGCCAATGTTTGTCACTGGTGTTGAATGTTAAGATGTTTAAGATGTTAAGATGTTTTCAATGTTAAGATGTCGGCCATATTGTATCGACAACGTTCTGAGAGGCCGCGTGTCCACCTTCAGCAGTCCACGATGCTGCCGGAGAGAAGACACAGTTTGGAGAGAAACATCTTTGAGTGAGTGCCGTAGACACCATCACCTCCTCCTGCTGAATTCATGACACAGCGTTTCACTGGCTGCATATTCATTTATTATGACGCAGTTTAGAGACGGACACGGACACGTTCACGCGTTGAGGAACAGGGGAGCAGCCGGGCCCGAGATCACACACACACACACACACACACACACATAACACTCCGGCACACAGCGGTGCTTACGCATTATGGCTCACTGCACCACAGCAAGCCTGGAGGGGCTTCCCCCTGAGTACACACACACACACACACACACACACACACACACACACACACACACACACACACACACACACACACACACACACACACACACACAGCCTGTCACCTGCTGGTAAGGAAAGTGCTTACTCACCCAACCACAAGATCAGAGCTGAATTATTAACAATCTTATTATTTCACTGGTCCTCCACACACACACACACACACACTACTCTTTATTCTGTCAGCTGTTTTCCCTCCGTTTGTCATCCACGTTGTCTTTCTCTTCTTCTCCCCCTCTTCTCTGCAGCTCTCTGAGTATTCCTCTCTGTCTTTTCCTTCCCATCCGGTGGAACTGTTCAGCAGGTTGTTTCGGGCCCGGCAGGGCGTTGTTGATGCGGAGCGTGAAGACTTAAATCCATTAAGGTAAACAGCGCCATGGGATTCTAGCATTTCATTTTGTAGTTTTTGGGATTTATTCAAATGGCGCTGTTTCTTTTTCTTTCTCACCAACACTGAGGATGATGTAATAATCTCACCAGACGTCCTTATATCATCCAGTTTCAGTCACGCCAACTGCAAGTGAATATCCTTCAACAGCACGTGGGCAAATAGGAACTAAACAAGAGCACTGAAGGTCTTGGAACTCTTTCTGATTTTAGACATTAAAGTCGGTAACTTTAATAAAATAACTTTTTGATTAATTTGCTCAATCTGTCACTATATCCTGACAGAAGTACGTGAGACAAAGAATCTGAAAACATCAGGTTCCTCGTCCTTCTTTTAGTGCTGCTAACGGTACTTACAAGACTCCACCATGCCCAGAAGAAAAGGAACAATTGGGGTTGATGAGTCTCAAACTGTCAAACTAGGCGGCGCTGATCCAATATGATTCAAGATTATGTTTACTGCATTGCCTATTTCTCACCTCAAATGTTTTCAGAAAAATGTTTTAGTTACTGCGTCGCTGTTTAATGAGAAACTCAGCGGTCATATTGAAAACGGTCGAGCCAATAAACCAAGCCCCGCCCACCGACCGGAGCAAACTTTCTCATTTTATAGCCGAAAAGTACACTGAAGAATGTTTTTGGAAAACTTTCCAGGCGAGAAATAAGCAATACAGTAACAGAATCTGGATTCATATTTTGTCAGCGCCGCCTAGTGTGACAGTTTGCTCGATTGACAGTTTGCTCGATTGACAGTTTGCTCGATTGACAGTTTGCTCGATTGACAGCTGCGTTAGAGACTCCTCGTCTCTGATTGGTTAGTTTTTCTTTGGGCGCGGTAGAATTCTGTAAAAGCCATTAGGAGCACTAAAGACAGGCAGAGGAACCTGAGAGGATCTTTATTTTACAGATGATCTGTCTTGTGTACTTCTGTCAGGATATAGCGACAGCTTGAGCAAATATGACAAAAAGTTATTTTTATCGAAGTTGGCGACTGAAACTTTAAGCAGCGGAATTATCTGGTGATGTAACTGATGACAAAATGAACCGGGAGCTTGACAGGAGACTAAGTAGGCTGAGCATCAGGAACAACCTTATCACACAAAGAACAACCTTGAGTTTTGGATTTGACAAAAAAATAGACGCCAGAAAATAGACACCAGAAAACAATAGCAGGAAGTGTGTGTGTTTATGTGTGTGTGTGTGTGTGTGTGTGTGTGTGTGTGTGCGCATGATACAAAAACATCCACAGCTCAGGCCAGGAACAACTAAACAAAATGTTCTATTCTCATCTGTTGCTTCAAGAGTTTTCATTTTTAAATAATATATTACTGGATCAGTAATATATTTTCTCTCCTTCGTTCCTTTACGTCTTCAGTTTCTCTAAACTAAGAACATTTATCCATCCCATAATGTTTCTCTACAGAATCAATGCTGTCCTTCCTTACCTTGCCCAGTGGCTTGTTGCCGCTCTCCCAGTTCCTCTTATCCAGGGAGGGGGGCACCTGGTACACATCCTGCCCACCTCCGTTCCCTCCGGCTGGGGCCGCTCCCAGGCCTGGTGCTGGGCCAACAGAAGGGGGCACCTGGTAGATGTCCTGCAGCTGGTACTGTCTCTGGGCTAGAAGCGGGGCCTTGCTGGGGGGTCCTGGAGGGAGTCCGCTTGGGCCAGAAGGGATCTGGTACAGACTTTGTGGACTTGGTTTCGGGCCGTGGGACGGGGGCATCATGTAGATGGAGTCAGGGTCGGGCTGCGCGGGGCTGGGGCTGGAGTAGGCCGGATGCATAGACGTGTAATGTGTCGAGTGGAGGGGCTTGATGGGAAACCCGGCGGAGGAAGTATTGATGGCGGCAGACGCCGAAGCCGGTGTCGGTTTGGCGTAGGTGCTCAGAGGGGGGAGGGGCCGCTGCACCTGGGAGGAGGGACAGGGACCGAGCGGCTCCGGCGTGGAAGGCCCGACCTGTTGCTGCTGCTTGCTGTCGTACATGCCGACCAGGAGCTTGAGGCGGTTGCCGGGGACGATGCCTTGGCGACCGTGGAGGGAGCAGAGCCACCAGCCGTCCAAGCCCTGCGTGTCACGCTCCAACACCGTCATGATGTCGCCTTTACGGAAGGACAGCTCGTCCGGTGACTCCGCCACATTGTCGTACAGCGCCTTGGCCAGCACGTTCTGTAGAGGGACAGGACAGAAATATATAAGAAATATAATATACATACACAATCCTATGTGCTGATAAATGTAGCGTTGGTAAAGCTAGGCAACAAGAACACAAGTCTTCCCCAAGACCCATTCGTTTCCAGTCTGAGAGAAGTAGAGTCATTTTCTCATAGACTTCTATACAACCAGAGGAGTCGCCCCCTGGTGGACAGTAGAAGGAATATTCAATACATATGTTGGTAACTATTCTTTAAAAACTGTTTTGTTCACACTACTTGTTTCGGTAAATATTTATGGCAACACACCAAAATCTATATCAAAAAGAGATGATGCAAAAAGTCCACATTACTCACCAAAATAGGTTGTTTGCAATTGCCTTCTAGAATGACTCGTGCGAACATTTTCTGATCCGCCAACCATTAAAGGCACAAAAACAACTTGCTCAGGGTTTGAGAAACATTGTGGTCATGGTTAAAGGAACCCGACGCTGACTGTTGGTAGGAAATAGGATGTAAACCATGTTTGTTTTCATGTCATAGTCACATGCTTTGTTGTCTCAGAGAAGATGTAACACTTGTTTTCCAAGTATCTTCCTGGAGCTGCCTCACCGCCATCAACGATTCTGTTTTGAGATATTTAGAATGAGTTTGGACTCGTAAACAGCAGATGATAAACGCTCTTGTGCTGAGCCACGCAGACAAAAAAAATCCGAGCCACAGCTGTGCACATAATTAGGATGGCAGCCAAATTCTGATTCTTTTTATTTTTTTTGCACAAATGACATGCTGTAACATGTGATTGCATGCAGCACAAAGAGATTCATATTGTGTTTCATATTGAAAAGCCATCGGATGTGTAGTCTCCAACATTTAGTGAGCAGAGTATCGTACATCGTACATAGGAGTAGAAGATAGAGGAAAAAATATCACCACACGCACACACACACACACACCTCCCCTCAGTCTTCCTAGAACTCTTTGAAACTAAACCAATATTTGTCGTCCATGTCTGAACTCTCGGCTCGCACTCCTCCCTCTCTGTGTCTGAGTTCCACCCCAACTATCAAAGACTAGTACAGCCTGTACTGGCCCTATGCCAGCTCCACACACACACACACACACACACACACACACACACACACACACACACACACACACACACACACACACACACACACCAACCTAAGCACAACGCACTGACCACATTTAAATGAGGCCATTTAATTGGCTTCAAGATTTACACCCTGTCTTTTCTCTCGCTGCGCTGGAGGCCTGTTGGCCGGGAACGAGACAGAGAAGGACACTCGACCCGAATGTACTCGCTTCATCAAGTTCATTCACTGGTTGTGTTCACACGCACGGAGAGAATTCCCTCTTGAAAGGAAAAACATGAATAGGTGCCAGACACTTTTCTTTTCTAGGTACCCGCTTTAGCCCAGCGCTTGTCGTCTCATCGGCCTACTTCACTCCAGTCAAAGTGCATTGACTCTTGTTTCGTCACACGTTTGAGCTTCACCCTGCAGCATGATGCAAGGGCAGAGTTCCACTGATGTCTGACCGAAGGCCAACTGAGGTCCAGAATGTGCAGACGTACTGAGAACGGTCTCTTCAGTGACGTATGAGACTGTATCTGTATCCAGCTGTTTCACTTTCCAAATGAACACATGGAGCATTTTCACAGATTCGGGATAGAAAGTGGACGTCATTCTAAGAATTTCTTATGAGGTAATTTTATTAAAAAGTTTGTGAAACCATAAGCGATACAAAATGATTCTTATTAAAAGTAGTCGCATTTTTCATGTCATAAAATATTTTTAATTAGTAATGCAGGGAACTTGTTTTGCATAAATTAACATATGTTTCAATGACCATATTTTAAGCAATAGCCAAAAACTATTCAAGGCCTGGAAAAAAAACCTTTTTCCATCGTCCAGAGAAACAGGAAGTGCAGCAGTGAGGATGAATCACACACCCTGCTGATTGGACGATGCCCCCGGGGTCTGAGAATCACCTCGAGTGCGTTCTCCCGCTCTCTCTATTTCTGTCTCGTACGAGCGACCAGTGCGACACACACACAGCTTCTAACACAATGGATGTTGAATAGGAAATAAGGTATCAAATGAAACTCCATTGGTCTATCACTTTAAGGGGACCGGTATCGGAATTTTTAAAACGGATTCATGATCCAAGTATGATTCAGTGGTGGTCTTGAATACGGTTCCAGAGGCTGAATTGCCGTGATTAGAATACGATGGACTCTTCTTCTTGGACTTTTATTTCTTTGTGACAATCAGCACCGACCTTAGTGTAGTTTACAGCAAACGAGGACAACTTGAGAAGGCTGGAGTGTTCCCCATTAGGCGTCTAGATCTTCAACCGGCATCGATTTATGCCAAGGAATTGCGGAACGCGGAATACCGTGAAATTTGCCAAAATGTGGATGCTATTCATGAAAATCTGGGTTTTCTACCATTACAATTGTTGTTTTCACAGCAACTAAGCCGAATAAACGGAAAAGAACCATGCCGCTGTGTGTTTTGGTTTTATTTACAAATACAACGTAATTTACCACACGACTTTAGCTTTTACTTTCTACTAAAATGGCAGTGTTGTGTCAAATGACACAACACTGCCATTTTCTGCAACATTCATTTCATCATCAACATTCATTTCCATCCACCACATCATTGGAAACTTTTTCTGATGACAAAATGTGAATTTGAACGGAATTTGGAAAAAAGTATTTCATGGGGCTCCAGACTTTCCGTTTCCGGGTTGGTCTGCGATCGGTTTGCTACGACACAGAAGAAAGAATCAAGACACAGAAGAGCCCACTCAGCTCTTGTATCCAACAGCTGACCCGGGACCTGAGTTTGAACTGTCCCAAAGATCCAGACTGGCCTTTGTTTCATGTTTTATTCTATTCATGCAAGTTGTGTTGGAGTAGGTTTTCCAAGGATCCATATTGGATCAGTTCAAAAATTCTAGAGCTGGGCAGACCCTTAGGACACAGTAAAACCTGTTAAAGGTGTATCTATATAGTACCGAACATTTGGGCTTCCACTTAACATTTAGGAGTGAATGAATCCTGGCAGTAAACATTAATTAAGCACTTTGAGTGCTAGATCCACAGTTTCATTAAAGAGCCCAGTCGGCTGCATAGACACGGCCGGAGAACCGCAGACACATCGTGTGCTCATCAGCGTGAGAAGGCCGTGGAGCAGACAATTGTTGTCCTCTCCACGGGGGCCGTCTGGGAGTGTGGAGGAAGAGAACACAGTGGAGATAATCACGTTACCCGGACCTCTCGGGACTAATCCCAGCAGAGTCGGTGATGCTATGTCACCACGGCGACTGTCACCAGGAACGACCGCCAAAACGTCACCGGCGGTGTGTCGCCGGGGGAAACGCCGGGGGAAGAAAGAGCAGAGGACCGACACAGCGAGGGGGAGGACTGTGAAGGGATGAAGGTGAAGTGAAACGCTGACACGGATGACGATTAGAGAACTAGAAATCAGATTTCAAACGACTTCCAAAGCATATATCACAGTGATATTGGTGCGTTCAGGCGAGTTGACCTTTACTTCACTGTGCTAATTATTTTAAGCAGATTAACATGAATTCCATCGTAGGACTTTTCTGCTTTGTCGCCTTTGAGAGGTTTGCTCATTGTGTGGTAGTTGTTAACTTAAACAGAGAGAACACACGGACCGACTCGTCACCTATAGAGACTTGAAGCAGAACCACTTCATGCAGCAGTTGTGCTCGAACATGAACTAAGCCTCTTGGAGAAATCTTGTGAATTCTTCCAATTCCTGCATCAAACACACATGTACAGTTCTGACAACTTTTTTCCAACCTCAAGTCAAACCTCGGTGAGGTACATCCACTCTGGTTTCCTGCTATTACAACACAAGCGGTCACACCAAACAGGAAGCGAATCTTCACCTCGTCCTCGCATAAACGTTATTGTTAGCTCAGGATAATGACAGCGACAGTTAAAGTTCCCTTTAAAATGACAATATCAGCGTTTTTTATGTTTCAGAACATTACTGCCGACCAGACATTGATTTCCATTCATTATGAAACATCAGCACAACTACACACTAAATGAATGAAACGTGCAAAAACACTGGCATGGTCTACACTATTTGTGAGTAGCTATTAACAGCTTTAGACTGATACTGTGGCAGCATTTACAATGTAATGTGATAATGCATTCAATTATCAGATAGAGACTAACAATAACTGTTTTGTTTGTCATGTTTTTTTGTTTTGAATATCCAGCAGCTCCAACTGCTAAAAAGGAAAGAGGAGAGAGAGGCAGAAGCAGAGAGATGTCCACTGAGGAGAAAGTAATGTGAACAGCTGGTGGAGCGAGCTCAGTATGGACAGGTCGCTCATCTGTGTGAGTGAGTGTGTGAGTAGGTGTGTGTGGGTGTGTGTGTGGCTTAATGTCCTTTTGTCTCTTGCCTCGCATTTGACCCCTGGGGACAAATACTAGCCTGCCACAAGAGGTTTCATGTGTTGTGTGTGTCTATTCCCCACAATGCAGAGAGCAAAACAGGGAAACAAAAAGCACTTCATGGCACTCCCCCCGTGCGTCTCCTTGTCCATCTATTCTGTCCACGCTGCCATTCTCTGCAGCGGTCACAATGCATGTCTGCTCTTTCTTCTTCTCTTGTTCTTTCGCCTGCTCTGTCCGTCTCCCAGCTGTCCCGGCAGTGAGTCAAACAGCTCACGTCTCACTCTGCAGCCTGGAGTGAATGCGTGAGTCCGGGCCATCTGAGGTGAGCGGAGCTGGCCAGAGCAAAGAGGGCCCCGACCGAGGTGAGGACGCGTGAGACCACGTCTGAAAACGTGTTGGCGTCCGCACTACAGAAACTACAGTCTCTTCTTCTCCCGTCGTGTTTTCAGCTCAGCAAACAACAAAGCCGCATCACAGCTGAGGAACATCTGGAGACACCAAACCCCCCCCCCCCCCCCCACACACACACACACACACACACTGAGCTCCTGTCGCTTCACCAGAATGCACCAGTTGTACAGTCAAGAGAGAGCAGCTCCTCTCAGCTAGGAAATCAACTGAGTATTCCCAGAGAAACATGCAGCAAAGAAGTCTGGTATTCTGTTTTAAGCAAACCCTCAACCCTCACGCTTAAGGCCGTGGGTCAAACTGCTTTGACTCTCGGCCAACCTTGTTTCAAAGTCCGGAGCGTCAAATGAGGACCCGGCAACCAAAGCTGTGTTGTTGTTGTTTGTTTGGAGGGAGCTAAAGGGAATTATAAGCTAATCATTTCCCCCATTTGATTGAAGAAATAAAGAATCAATAAATACTACTACTTCAGCTGTCACTGCTGAACGTGAGTTCCGTTTATAACTCAATGTTTAGTTTGTGTGCTCTCTGCAGGACGGTTTCAGCCAAAGATGGTTTATGAGGCAAGAGAAGCGTGTTTTTGTAGTTCTAACAACTCCAACAGAGCGATACGTCTCCCAAATAGCAGATCTTTTGTCGTCAATGTCACATCATCAAGTTAAACTTTCATCTATATCACATGAATAATTTACTCTCATCCACTTTAGAGTTTTGAACCAGCACCTTTTATTATTTAGACCAAGTTAAAAGACTAAGTCTCTAAAATACTAAATGTTGCTCACTCTCAAGGTCTAAAACTCAAATTGGTTTTCACAAAGATAGATTTCCAAGTACACACACACACACTCACACACACACACACACACACACACACATATATATACACACACACGTTTGTACATTTGGACTGTGTCCCAGTTTTGTACTCTGCTTGTTTTTTAATGACTGTTTTCTATCTTGTGTGGGGAGACAGAAAGTCTTGTGTTATTGCCTTGTCCTTGGAACTCATTACGAGTGTGTGTGTGTGTCTAAAGGTGATGGTAAAACATTCGTAGTGTCTCTGGACAAGACTCCACATACACAGAAGGGAGAGAGAGGGATGTGTGTGTGTTTTGCTTTCGTTTCTTCCCAAATGCACATTCTGTTCTGTCCTCAGGTTCTCTTGAACTATACTGTGTTTGTATGAGATGTCTGACCTGATGTGTAAGTGAAAACGTCCTCCGTATGAATTTAAAAAGGAGGGAAACATAGAATTTTTGCCAAAGACAAATCACATTTTTACTGTAGATCTAAAAAGATATTCAGTTCTCAACGATTTAAAAGAGAGAACAGCAGACCATGGTGGCATTTCTGCTCAACTTAAAAGTCAAGTTTTTTTAAATTCTTTTAGATCACATCCCTGATCACATTTTGCAATATAAGCAAAACAATATCACGACATCCAGCCATCAATCAATCTGCAACTTTTAGCGACTAGGGAGCCCGCCTACTTATTAGCGGATTTTTGCATGTTTACTATTAAACTATTCAATCAAAATCGATTCTGTTTCTGAGAATCGATACAGCATCACAAAACATAATATCGTGATACACAATGTTTTCTTACACCCAGGATATGTATTTTTACAGAGTGAAATATTCATTTGTTTTCCTTTTAAGGCTGAAGCGCTTTATTTTGGGACATTTTATAACCCTTTGAGCATCATTTTGACAATATCCACTAGAATTGTAAAAGAACTTCTGTGGGATTGAACAGTGTTTCGCTGCACAGCATGACTTTGTATCCACTGTCCCATCAGGAGGTCAATGTTGTTTTTTGGTTCATTATCTGTTGGTTGACTATGATGACTGAATTTTAATAAGAGATCATTCTATGCATTTTGACTTCTGAACTCTGACATGGCCCTTTATTCTCTTCTGTAAGATGTTCTGTCACAAGGTATCAGCACCAGCTAATATGTTTAGGGTCATTTTGAAGAACAGAAAACAATAACGGCACTGATATAGCAGAGATCATAACGATTATGGAGAACATGAGGAAACGACACAAATGGTGTTTATTGGTGTACTAAAACTGCTCGGTTTTGTTTTGGTTGCATGAAATGTGAAGATATGGATTTTATTGTTGTTATTTTAGTTATTCCAGGACCTGCAGATGTTCCACTGTATCGTGGCCCTGTGTCTTTGTGGACCACAATGTCGTTGCATAGCTGAGGTGTGTGTGTGTGTGTACTTCTGTGTCACTGCTATTGCTGAAGCTAGTCAGGGCCTGTCTCTCTCCCTCTCTGTCTGTCTCAAACACACACAGTCCCACTTACTACAGCATTCCACAGCCTCCGCATACAAACACACAACTCTCCTATTACCTCACATTCCAGGGGTGTCACCACACACACACAAACACACACACACATCCAGATTCTTGAATTTCATCATAAAGAAGAGAAACAAACAAATAAAGCGCAGCAATCCTCTTTAAAAAAAAATCCTTTCTTTGTTTCTTCCTCTTCCTCCAATCTACCATCCTCTCTCTTCCAGCCTCCCCCTTTTTCCCCTTCAGTCCCCCCCCCCTCCCTCTTTTCCTGACCTGGCACGTCAGACCGTTCTTGAGAAATTCTTGTGAGTGCACGGCCGATTTTGTGCAACAGCAGATAGAATCCTCCACCCAGTGGAGCATCTAGTCGGAGCGGGCCTGTTGTGTAAGGCTCTCTATAAGAGTCGTCCATCATTCAGGAACACTGCTGTGTGGCAGCAGTAATGTGCGAGACTGTGTGTTGTATTTTGTTTTCAGCGGAAAACTCTTGATCCAAATGCTCGAGCTGAACACAGTTCTGAGGCAAACCGTGTTTTGAATAATTAAAAGAGTCGTGCTTATAAAACCTAAAGAGTAAAGAACCTGAAGGATACCCCATGTACCTTTAAAGGCGCACTCCACCGATGTTCCCGTGAAGATGAGTTTAACAGCCGTATCATGTCTTCTGTGGCTCTGGGGGAAAGCTGTAGAGTTTGACAACCCGGACGACGCCTCCGAACGTTTCCATAACTTTCCGAAACCGACAATCCAGCGCTGTGTGGAGGTGAGAGAGTGGGCTGGGTTTGATCCTTTCATGTGTGCAACACTATAAATGTCTTCCGGTGGCACCATTACACCCGTATCATAAGGACATCCTGTCTCTGTGGCGCTCGGATTTTACTCCCCCTTCCATTGGGACCATTCGGAACAGCCATAAACACTTTCTGACTTTCGACGGGTTCAGTCTTACGTGCTATTCCTGTTGGTTCAACATTACCCAACTACCAAAACTACTGAGTTGCATAATGGGAAATGTAAGATCCAGTGAGACCAATGCAAGGGACTAAAAGTAAGGACATCGACAAGAATATTCTCTCTCGCAAGTCCTTCAACTTTGTGGAAATGCAATGCTACGACTGCCCTTTACAGGCCAACCTCCTCTGGTAGATGTCCCTCAGTGCCTCTCTGTGGGGATTGTACTGAAGAAAAGGGTTCTAGAGACCGAAAGCCCCTTTCACACATGCACTGTAGCTCTGAAATGATCTAGACATTACCTGAGGGAGCTGTGTGTGAGAACGCAAATGACCGAATCAGTTGAAGCAGACATTAAACGGACTTTACCCTGCCAGCTCCCGAGAACCAAGTCCATGCAATGTCCGATTGAGCCCATGTGTGACTAGACACACATTGTCCGGAGAATTCACGGCGTGCAAGTGGGCGTGTTGATGCCGTTTCAATGCACGAGGAAGAAGCCAACGAGAATGTCGAACTGGAGAGATGAAAAGATTCAGGGACTTTTATCAGTGCCACCGCCGAAGTCGTCAAACAAAATTAAGGTACGACAAGAGACCGGCTAAATGGCCGCGATGTTTTTGGAGTCATGGCCAGCCTCCTGCAAGCTCTACCCAGGCCCAACCCCTTCGTATTCCCAGTAGGTAAGAATATGTCTGACAGGGACAATCTCCAATCTCTCACCGGGCAACTCTGGTCAATGTCTGGAGAATCAGGTCCGGACATTTCATACGAGAAAACGTCTTAAGTTGGTTCTGTACTTGGGAGTGCTTTCGTCCTCTTGAGATTTTCCAAATGATCCTTGAAGGCCATCTAAAGGTTCCCTGGAAACCTTTCATTTTGAAGGTTTACACAATCAATACGCCAAATTATAAATAGACATGCATGTAATAAATCTATCTATGCACCTCTTTAGAAAAACTTACAACTAAATCCATCTTTTCCAAACAGCCCCGCAGCTTTATGTGCCCCGCTAAGTGCTTGTGAAGGCTGCAGCTTTAACGAGTGATGATCCCTGCTGAGGAATTCCTGCCTTCGGGCAATGACTAACAGCAGAAACAACAGCAGCAATTGTGTCGCCTGGAGCACAGGATAGGCTCACGTAGGCGTGGCCTTGAGTGTTGCTTAACCTGTTGAGAGACAACGCTGGCAGGAACTTATGAATAGCTGCCAGACACACACAAACACACAGACAAAGATGGTTGGACAGTTCAAAGCAGCTCCTCCTTGCGCCAGCCACAGCCAGAAAAGCAGGATGGAAGAATCAAAGCATCTGACACAAGTAGAACTGCTTTTGCTTTGGCTGGGATTCAACTGAAATACAAAGCAATTCATCTAAAATGTGTCACCTTAAAACTGGGATTTCAGGGAACAGAAGATCTGAATGTGCGTCCACGGAGCTGTTCACACCTGTGTTTAAGGGCTTCACTAACCTGCACTTACACAGGTAGCAACGACCTGAAGCTAAACCCCGCTGACACACCCTCTGATCACTGACTGTGTATGTCGGTGGCAGAGAGATTACAGTCTTTATTTCTCTGCTCAAAACACACTTATGATGAAGTGCTGAAGCCTTCATCTTCACACTGGAATAAAAGCATACAAAACTTATAAAAAAACTGTAAAAAACGAGTCTGCATTTGGGTCCTTGAACACACCACATCATGAACCGGGGCAAATCCGCCCTTGAGCTTGCGTTGTCGTCCTCATTGCGCTGTCCCCTTAATCTCATAGTATCCCAGCCTTTAGAACCCGTTGGTGAAGGTGGATTCTTTCACACTGTTCCGGGCTGTTAGGATCCACTGGCAGACTTCAGAAAAAGCTGATCTTCTCTGCTCATAGCTCTGAATAGCATTTACGGCTAACTGGCTTGGCCAGTTGCTGCTAGCACAACAGCTATTCAGAGCTATGAGCAACAACAGTTATTACCTCATTGCTTTTCGTTTGGTAGCCATGAGCGACCTTAGTCTGTAATGCAAGTATGTCTGCATGAAAAGATGTACAAAGATATATTATATATTCGCTAATGCGAATCGCGGTTAGCATTTCCCCATTGGCAGTAATGTTAAAATTAGCTTAGAAGCTAGCGACATGTTATGATGTTCATAGAAGAAGACAACTTTAGTACTGTTGAAAGCATCTGGCTGTTCAACGGGGACACCTGTGGCCTATAGACCAGTGCGGCTTATCTATGTACAAATTATTTTTTCTTTTAAAAATCAGCTGGTGCGGCCTATATACAGGTGCGCTCTATAGTCCGGAAAGTACGGTAGCATAAATATTGCATCAATATTTAGTATTGCTATATCTCTCCGCAGAAATGCTGGGGCAAAACAACCGACCAAATGTGTGCGGTTTTAAAATGGTTTCACAACCACAGGGCCGTAAATCTCCACACTGGTGAACTGTGACACTTTGATCACTCACATAAATCTGTTGAGAAAGCTGCAGCTGAGACTGCAGTGTTGACTCTATGATTCAGCACTGAGCAGTGGGGGAAAACATGCAGTGATTCATAGCTTGTTGTTTGTCTGCTAACTCTACTCAACTGTACCGTGAAACCAAGGGCAAAAGAAATAACGGTATACTGAAGAAGACGTCACATATTCTGGTTCTGAGACATCAGCGAGAGAGCTCACTGTGAAAGACACGCCCTTCATTTTTCAAGGTTTGGTGTAATGTGCATGACATTAGTCAATTTACAAGGTGCAAACACTAAAGCCTCTTTCACACAAGCACTGCAACCCTGAACTGATCGAGATATTACTGGAATCAGTTGGAACGGACATTGAAAAGACTAGCTCTCTAGTACCAAGTCCGTGCAATGTCTGATTGAGCGCACGTGTGAAAATAACTGCTCCAGCGCACGTGTGAAAAAGCAGAGAAAAAGCAGTTTAAAGCAGAGCAAGTGTTGATGGCGTTTCTATCATGCAAAACTGAAACAAAACTAAATTCAGAGGGGTGAAGAAGATATGTTATTTACACCAAAACGCCAACGAAAGATTCAAGGACTTCTTTCGATAAGGGCCGACATCGACATCCTCAGAGAAATTCAAGGAACGGCAAGAGACGCGGTTGTTTATGACCAAATCCCGAACCGACTACGTGACCGCAGGGTTTTTGCATCATGCCTCGTCTCCTGCGCGCTGTAACCCGATGCAACCCCTTCGCTTAAACCAAATAGAGTATTTACAGTAAATGAGAACGCATCTGTTGTGTGCTACATGTGTGAAATAGATACTCCAACAATGTCCAGACGCCTTTCTTCAGAGATTGTCTAGAATGGCCCTTTACATGAGAAAAGAGCGTGAGTTTGATCTTTACTAGACCTCCACTCCTCGGTCCCTTATATTAATCCTTAACAGGTTAAATAACTGTATTTAAGGTATACTTGTGCTTAGCCGGTTTCCAAAGCTAGACAAATAAAGGAAAATTGAGACAAAAAAAGTAACAATTCAAGCAACCGTGACTATATTTATTTGCGCCTTTATAGAGTTATAGATGAACCCAGTTTTGTGGAATTTGTAGGGATTATTTGTCACCTAATATGCACATCTTTCCAGTCCCAGTCTTTTTTATCCCAGTCCCACACAGTAGCAAAGCTACCCTGCTGAAGCCACCGTTTGTTTCCACTTTGCAATTTTTGCAAAAAAATCGCAAATGAAAGAAAAAACCCGATACTTCAACAATTGCTGAAAAATATGAACTCGCAATTTTCCTGCTAATTGTAAAGCCAACACAATTTAACACTGAGAAAACAAGCTGACCTATTAATGACTGAGGAAAGTCCATTTGATCCACTCTGTTCTCGTTGTGGGATGTGACTTCTGACTACTAAGAATGTTGATGTGCATGGGAACCTTCTCTCTAATGGGCAGTCCATGACCAGCGCGGTATGAGTCAGTCCAGAACAGGACAAAGCCTCGTCTTTCAGCATTGGTCCCAAATCTCAATGTGTCTCAAAGACACTGCAGCATTCATGTCCAAAGGGACTGGGGTCACTTATCTGGCAGATTTCATAGAGTCTAGGGACTTGACGTGACAGTACGATTGTCTTTTTTAATGTGTGTGTATATTGTGAACTGATTCATGACAATGTCAGTTGTTGTTGCCAAGTCTCTTGTCAGCCAAACAGGCAGAGCACCATGTGGTGCAGAACACTTAGAATCAATCCATTAATCAATCAATATCAATAAATTATGGCGTTAACCCACAACCTGTTAACCCATAACATGGTGTTCCACGTACCAGCAACCAAAACAAAGCCGGCTTTCTGTGAAATTGACTTTTTATATACATTTCTGTCGTGAGTTGCAGTTGAGTCTGGGTCAGGTTGGTACTGTTGGTCGGTTACTTGTAAAACATACAATATTGAAATTAAATTGGATACATAATATTTATTTTCAGACATTTTTCAATCAGGAGGAAATAGTGCATTTTTTGATGGGGGACTATTTTCACATTGAGTATTTCTGGCAGCATGACGGTGTAACTCGTGAAGTTTCATGTCACCCAGTGCACTAACAAAACTCATTGATGTGTTTTCATTGTTTCTGGACAGCAATGGCGCTCTATGGCACAGAGTTTTAATCAGTGGGTAGTCTATGTCAAAAGTCTGTTTTACATTCAGACAGATGATGCATACAGGTCCTTGTCATGGACTGCAATATGAGCAGAAAGCTATTGGAGTGGTCCTCGTGTCAGTACACATTTCTTTGTCCGTGCATTTCTCCTGACTCACTCACTGAGTCATGGAGGCCTGGCTTACAGCAGGAATTCCATTCTGTCTCCTGCATGAGACTCACACACACCAGGTTGTTCTGGCTCCGGTGATTAGCTGCCCCCCCGCTACCAAACCACACACACACAGAGCCACCGAACACGGCCATCTTTACTGTGACTTATATGTATATATATATGACATAAAGGGCGCACACACAGGTGTCGTCCATAAAGTCAGTCAGTCAGTGGATCGGCCAATCAGGACACAAGTCAGGCAGTAAAGTTCTGCTCTATATTTAGACACCTGAAAAACCCCAGATCCTGACTTTACCGCAGTTTGACCCGGGACAGAAGCATGTGCAGTCGTAATGAGACTCATAGGTGCCAGAAAACGTGACCCAGTGGACGGAGTCACCTCTGACCCACATACCAAGGGGTTCTGGGACGCGGCACAGAGCGCCTGAAAAGGCTTTGGAGATGCCAGAGACAGTTTTGGGCCTCAGTGATCAAACCAAACAACATAACAATATCCATGCCAGATGGTCTTTATCATATCAGATCAATACCTGTATGTATGCCATCAGGAGCAGTAAAGAGAGGCAGATGAACCGGATTCTGTTCACAGATTATTGCATTTACTGCAGTTTGAGGGCAAAACAAATGACTGGAAGTTATTTTGATTAAAGTTACAGATGGTAGTATACGTGCTGTCTTGAAATCTGTATTGTAATAGTTGTAGCAGGAGATATTTGATGCAATAGATAAAGATGGAAAGAAGTTACGGACCCAATGGAGAGATTGTGGCTCGCACTACGTTCAGTCTAACCTGATCTGGTGAAGTGCCCTTGTTGCCATGCAACATGCCTTCTCTTTAAAAGATTTATACAAATCACAGATCTTATTTAATTTTCTCTCAATTCAGAGCTGAATACAGTTAAGCCAATTAGAAGTGAAGAATTGACATTATAGTGAGAATGAGCTGACGCAACATGGCAGCGTTGTGCAGTCAATGGGACGGCTTTGACATGGCTGCCTCTGAGCTCCACCACAGTGGAATCCTATTTTATATTAAGTACACGCTAATTACTGGTGTGTAATTACTCGTCACACACAAACACACACACACACACAGCGATCTGCTCCACAGTATTTCACTGTCGGCCACATTCCTCACTGTGTAGTTAGCCCAAACACACACACACACACACACACACACACACACACACAGTATGACAGTCAGGCCAACGCTGACGCAGAAGCCCTTCAAACAATAGCAGAAAAGGCTTCAGGACTGTTGCTGCCTTTTCTTTTCTTTCCCTACTCGCCGAACCATTATTCTCTCCCTCCAGTCAAGATCTGCCCCGTCTCCATTTGACTAAATCAATGTCTTATTCAATACTCGCACATATCATCCTGTCCTGCCTCTCTCTCTCTCTGCTCTTGTTTTTGTCCTGGGGCATATTTTCTTCTTCTCTTTCAGCCTGCCTCTGTCTCTGTGGCCATAAAACCTTCATTTCTCTGCACCTTCCTCTGAGTCAGCAGAAAGACAGACCTCTGCTCTCCCTCTCTCTCCTTTCTTTCTCTTCCTTTCTGCCATAAACCGGACGACGAGGCCTGCGCTGTGTGTTCCCAGTCTGTGCAGCGATGCGTTCAGGGAAGAAAGTTTAAAAGAAAACATGCAGGACTCAAAGGTCACACACTTTTACTGAATTACACCTTCTAGTATTCAGATGCCCTAACTCCAAATGCCAATTATTTCACGTTCTTTTCTCACAACTTATTTTGGATTTTTAACTTATTTCCTGCCGCGTGCCGCTTCCATTTCGTTCCTATCGTTTTCAAGTGTTTAACTTAAAAACAAAACTCTTTTCATACAAAACAAGACACCGAGAGATAAGTTGAGGAACACCAGGAGGGATTGTTATAAACTTGTTTTCCCCTTTTGGTCTCAGTGCATTCCTTCACAGGACAGCCAAGCGTCCTCGACATGTGCATGCTGACTCTAAACCCGTTACCACACACACCCCGAGAGCCAACAAAAGGTAGGAATCCACAGAGAAAATGTTAACTCTCCTCCCCCCTTCACATTTCCCTTTTCTTCATACTCAAGTCCCCCCCCCCCCCCCCCCCCGTGCACAGCTGGGGCATAGCAGGTCCTGTTAAAACACTCACATACACACACACACACACACACACACACACACACTGAACCACAGGGGATGAAAGAGTAGCCAAACAGCAACAAAAAAAGAAAAGGCGCAGTTTTAAATTTTTTAAGCCAAAGAGCCAGTGATAACATGCACACACTCTCCTTCACACACACACACACACTCACCAGATAGTTCATGTTGTCCCTGCTGCAGTGGGGCGGCTGTGGTAACTCCGGCTGTAGCTCAGCCCCTGCGAGACACTTTGCCAACTCGATCCTTTTTAGTTTTGTGAAGAGTATAGATCCCAAAAAGATCCCCCCAAAAACTCCTCCAGGTCTAATCCTCCGCCCTCCTTCCTTCCTTCCTTCCTTCCTTTCCTATGTCCTTATGTCCTCCCTGCGTTTCTCCCCTCCCTCTGTGTCTCTCCCTTCGGTCTTGCTCGGTCTTGTTTTCAGTAGTCGAGCGGATCCCGACACATTCTGCCCCGCTCCGTGATCTCACACGGCAAGAATGAGACTGCTGCTTGACTCCCTCTACCTCCACCCTGCTCGCCCCTTCTTTCTCCCTTGATCTCCCTCCCTCTCTCTCTCCTGCCTGAGGAAAAGAGGGAGGAGCGTGTAACCCGACACGTCACTTCCTGTTCGATCCTCATATTCCCTCTATCCAGACTGGCCATTGGCCCGAGGAGCCCCTTCTCATGCAAATAAAGCTTTGCCCTCCCACTGTCCCTGCGTCCCCTTCTCTCCCTCTCTCCCTCTCTCTCTCCCCCTGGCTGTGAGAGACTGTCAGTGCATTGGAATGCTGCTGAGACACACACTCACTCACAGTGTATTGCAGCAGAGCATGATGCTGCGTTCACACCGGACGCGTCGATTTTTTGATGCGTATCGAGATTACATACAAAGTCTATGCACAGACGCGATGAGACTGGCCCGCCGCGATTTTGCGATGGCGCAGCGCGTTGGACGCGTTTTTGCGTTGGACGCCGCAAAATCGTTGGACGCGCGAGTTGAAATTTTTCAACTTCTGCGACATAATCGCGTGACGCTGTGGCGCGATAGCCTATCAGCGTTGAGTTGCTCCCCCTGTCATCACTGGCTTCCTGCCGTTGAATCAGGAAATAAATCCTGTAGCCGTCTGTGTTCACCCAGAGCGCTACGATACCTCATATCAACAGAGACCGGACCAAACTATGCGTATACATGTGTGTGTGTAAACCATACGGTACAAACAATGAATAGACGCTGCCGTATTTACGTCTACGTGACGTTATTGAGTGCTGGTGGAGCTGCTACGATGTTAGCATAGCCTAGCACCGATCCATCAGAGCTCCATTGAGAAGACCAGTAACCTACAAATCGGCGGCATCATTACGTAGTTATTTCGGAGTCCCTTTTTGTCGGAGAAGACAAGTACAAATCGGCATCATTATGTAGTTATTTCGGAGTCCCTTTTTGTCGGTTTATTGCCGTTGAATCACAGCCAAATCAGTTTATTTTGTGTTCCTACAGCTGTAGTAAACAGCGACCGGTGGCTTGCTAGACAGTGAATACAGCTCGATACAATCCACGGAGCTCCTCTGAACAATATTATGAACCAGACATGACGGCGTTTGGCATTCCGATGTTTGAGGGACTTCCACAACACGTACAAAGCAGCAATTGTCCTTATTCCTTTCACGGTTGACAGCGGAAAGAAATGGCGGCCAGGTGAACGGCTTCCAGTCGATAAACCACGCCCCCTCTCCGGCGCTACGAGATTTTGCGGCGTTTGGTGTGAACACGACCGGCGGCGCGTTGGACGCGATTTTGCAGTGCGTCAAAAAATCAACGCGTCCGGTGTGAACGCAGCATAAGGCAACATGACCTCAGGTTGGTGGTCCTTGATCAGCCCGCCTTAACCCTCTGATCTCTGTGGCCTCTGTGTTTCACCTCTATGGAAAGAGCACAATCATGGCTAAAAGTAGAGAGAACTCAAGCACAATAACAGTTATCATGCCATCAATTATTAACTCGAAAAAAGTGCAAGTTGAATTTCTTTGATAATTTATCTTAAAAATTGGAAAACAATGGAATCCACAATGGTGTCCACAAGTATTACTAATGTTCGGGAAAAAAGTGGAGGCTCCACAGTCCAGACAGACAGTCCTGTTCTCTCCTCAATGCTCTGCGCTTCACTGAATTCCTTTCACGTGACTGTTGGTCTCAGACGAATCAATCATGGCCTCCTAGTCGCGCTGAGGAGCCCAGATTTAATGTTTTTTACAGGATTCGGTTTCAGCAAACGGTTTACAGCAAACTAGGTTTTTCTGAATTCAATAACATTTCATTTGTGTAGCCCAATATCACAAATCCCTGCATGGCTGCAGCCTCAGCCCGAGAATCTACAAAAAGTTCCACAATCCTTAAAATACAGTCGCAGCTAAACAATTAGCATTAATTCATTAGCCTGTTCTTATGATCAAACTCTGTATGGCGTCGCTAACGTTACCTGCAGTGGACGAGGACGGACGGCTGATCCACAAACAGCAGAAAACTGAGCATTTCTGCACATGTATGTTCTGTGTGTTGGTCACATGTTGTGATAAACTGCTGCTGTTACCTTTCTTACCTTTGAGGCTTTTATTGTGTTTGAGACAACGAGAGTTCTCAGCATCTACTGGAGTAAAATGTAGCCACACTCTGGATCTTTTTCTTCTCTCTGCCATGATGTGTGTCAGAGTAAAGCACGACTCCACCTCTCATTCAAAGACACAGAAACAGAGAGAGACTGTTTTTTAACTTCTTAAGTACCGATAGCAGAACCAGACTATCAATACTCCGGGTATTTACTACTGTCTTATCGGTTCCCGTTTAGCACCGAGTTTCGGGGGGCATTCCTAACGATGCTTATACTGTAGCTCCCAACTGTCAACAGTGACTTAAGAAGTGGACATCGTCCCTGTGACCATTGGCATGTGTACTATTACAATTTTGAAGCATTGAGTTCGACATTTTGGTCGTCGCCAGCTTGGCTTTCTGTAAACAGAAGTGACACGAGAGAGTCACGTTAAATACAACTGAATGCTGAATAAGACATTTTTAGGCAACTAAAAGGGTACAATTAACGTCATTGAATTAAAAACACACTGTCGCCCCCTGATGGCCATTAGAATGCAAGCTTAAGGCTCTTCTGCATTGGCTTCACGTTTCAGAACTGGAAGTTGCCGCCTGACTAGAACTGACTTGTCCAGATATTCCAGACCTTCCTATACCTTCACTATTTACTGTATTTCTGCTCAGTATGAATTACACCACTTTTGTTTGTCATTTGGAATACATTTATCAGTAAGATGATTGAAAGGTGAATAGGTCCGTGAGAGGTTTAGGAAATAAAGCATGGTTTCTATCTTTTGGTAGTTTTGCCTGTACCAAATGTAGGATGTCCAAATATGGCCATGCATACCCTCTGCTCCTTGAAGCTTCTCCTTTAATATTTGAGGAACAGTAGTTACATTGTGTCGGACGCTGACCAGCCTGGTGCCAACTATCCAGCAGAACATTCCACACACCTACACACACACTTCACCCTCCGTGACCTGGGCACTGCCCTCTCTGACCACCACACTCGACAACAACAGCCTCTGTCAAGCTGACCTACAAGTGACAAGTGCGTGCCACACACACACACAAGAACAGAAAGCAGTCATTGAAGATTTAGCAATGTGGGTCAATGTGAATCTGAATATGGTAATGGCCTCTGCTGGGTAAGTTGCTTCGTGAACACTTAGTTTCTGTGTCTTCACTCTCAGTTCAGGTTAAGCACGTCGTGCGTCTTAACTTCTGGACCAAAATGAAGATGGAAAACGGACAACCAAATTGCCATGATGTCTGGCCACCATCTTTGTTTGGGTCAAGCAATGAAGAAAAAGTATCTTTGTAGAGGGAGATCATAAGAAATGGACGTAGTTACTGTGATGTCACCCACTGGTTTGTGGACTACGGTTTTGAAGCCTCTAGTTAAGCATTTTGGCCATCGCCATCTTGTTTTTTGTTCGTCGTCATCTTGGTTTTTGGCCGTCACCATCTTTTTAGCCATTGGTTTAGGGACTACGGTTTTGAAGCCATCAATTTTATCTGCCGTCTTGTTTTTTTTAAACCACATGCGACACGAAAGGGTGGAGCTAGGTACAACCGAACGCTGTTCAAGATATTTTTAAGAGACAAAAATTTTACAATTAATTTTAATGAACTGAAAACTGAATTGAAAAAGGTAAGTAAGACGAAAACACGGACAACTCCCGGACCGGACAACGTCGTGGTGGTGACCAGTCAATAACAAGGTAGCCCCGCCCTAAAGCATCCCCTGCTTCATGGTCTGTTTGACTCTAAATGGACCATAATGTACTAAATCAGCGGTTCCCAAACTTTTTAGGCCGCGCACCCCCTTCTACATCCCGACCGGGTTCGCGCACCCCCCCCCCTTAATAAAAAAAAAAAAAAAAAAGAAGCAACAGAGCCTTTTAAGCCTTCATAGCCGCATAAGAATCGGACCAATGAGAGAACAGTTTGCTCGCGCGTGGCATTTGTTTACAAGATTTAGTCCGCTGTTAAATGTTGCAGTGTGAACACAAACCGAACAAAGGAGCAACTGCAACAAAGCAAACGAACTGAAGGTGTGAAAACGCCCTGAAACACTGCAACAAAGTTTCAATAACTTTCAGTGACACAAGGCGTCACTTTTAAAGAGCAATACGGATGCGAGCACACACGCACAGGCTCAGAGGCAGATTATCACATTTAATTTACAATTAATGAGCGACTAATGCAGCCAGGATGTCTTCGGACAAAGCATCGATGCGGCGCGACACAGTGTTGTTGGACACCGGGATCATGTCCAACTTTTTTGCTTCTTTCTCCCCAATCATACATTCCACCATCTCTCTGGCAGCTGGCGAGCTCACGTCTTCGGCGATTGTGTGCGGTAGCCCCTTTCTCGCTATTCTGTAACCAGATATGAAGCCCGTAGTGCGTCATTTATAGACCAACACATGAATGAGACTCCAGTTGTTTTGGGCTGTTTTGTAACTCCTCCAATTTCGATATAAACAATGTAAGGGGCTTTTGACTTGCACTGGCGTGCTTGGTGTTCAGGTGGCGACGTAAATAAGAGCTTCAGACTGTTAGCCAGAACCTCACTGCACACCACGCACTGTGGCTTTGGGCAATCTGCGTTGCCAATCCAAGTGAAGCCCAGACACAGATACTTTTCATCATATTTCCTCTTTTTTTCCCAGTCTGCGCCGTCTCATCTTCCTCTGACTCTGGCTCGATTTCTTCTCCCGGTCTCTCCCCAACTCTCCGTTCCCCTCGCCTCCGATTCCTCTCTCTCTCTCTGTCCCTCTCCTCTTTTACGACTGATAGCTTCAGATGTCCCACCTGACAGTTTTTAAATTAAAATTACATTTTTTTTTTAAATATTTAATATTATTACACCATCAGACCGCCATTACACTTTTCCTCTCGCGCACCCCCTAGAGGCAGCTAGGGGGTGCCTCTTTGGGAATCCCTGTACTAAATGAACATCATGCTGTGTTGAAGAAGACTTGAAACTAGAGATTGAGACATAAACTCATGTTTACAATGTTTACTGAGGGAATAAATCAAGAGAGAAGTAGAGTCATTTTCTCATAGATTTCTGTACAATCTGACTTCTATTCAACCAGAGGAGTCACCCAATGGTGGTCATTGGAAGAAATCAAGGCACTTCCACATTGGCTTCACTCTTCAGAACCGGAGGTTGCGTCGTGGGTGGAATAGAAGAGTCTTTGAGGATTTTATATCAATTATGTGACTCCTTTGTCATCACCAATGCAAAAATATCAATGCAAAGGAAGAATACGATGCATGTGCATTGAAGAAACCACTTTCCTGTTGGCAGTGTTCTAATTTCCAAACCACCATGTAAATGTGAAACCTGGTTTCTGGTTTGTCCAACTGGATTGTTACAGGAGAAAGACAATTTGTAAGTCTAACTAGGTTTCTAATTTGCTATTTCCATGTGAGCATGAAATTGTCAGTTTTTGAAGTGGGTTCTTGACTACAAGTATGTTTCCATTGTCAGATTTTCCTTCCTGTTAGCTGTTGTATTGAATCTAGAGGTCTGGCACTGGAAGAACCTCAAATGTTTAACATCAGCACTGCATTAAAACAAATGCAGCCCCCTCATTCATTTCAATGAGACCACTGCATTGATGCAGTGTAAGTACTGGCACAGAGTTCTCCAGCAAAACAAAAGGCATCCGGCCCCAAAAACAAGTGAAACCCGGTTCAACTCTTGCTGCAACACAATGTCATGTCATACTTAGGAGCCAAGAGAAAATGTTCATTTCTGGCCAATTTTTTTAATCTAAAGCCTTTATCTACCGATGCGTATGACGTGCCGATATCATCGTGCAGATTAAAACCCGATCTTAAATAGAGTGGAATCAGATGAATGACTGTGTGTGGATGAGCATCTCTGCATTCTCTCGCCATTCAAATGGTTAATAACTTCATTAACCCCTGTCAGCTCTCTGCTCTGGTCCAGCGGCTGACACACACACTAATTGATGAGCTTGGCGAGAGTGTGTGAGTGTGTGTGCGTAGGACTGTGTGTTCATCATGTAGGCTGATTATTATAACAGCGAGTGATCTCTCTCAGCCCTCCGAGCACAAAATACAAATGGCTGCTCTAGGGTGAAAAACCTTGTCTGTCGGATTTTTGAGATGTTCATGAACCGTATAATATCTCCATAAGCTGATGACCATTTCCATTCTCGAATGACTGTGACATTTGGTACCAAACATTAGAGAAGATATTACATACACACACACACACACACAAAGAAGCATAATAGGATTGGTGTTTGTCCCGATATGAGATTAATTTCCTGAGATGTTGTTAATACTAGAATTCCATTATCGGGTTGCGTTTGTGGATCCAGCTACAGCACCCAGGAGAGCGGACAGACAGTGTGTGAGCGGTGTGTCGTCGTGGCTGGGAGGGTGGCTGCTGCTGCTACACCTTGTGATCATTTGAATTTTCTCTCCGTTCTTCTCTCCGCCGTCTTAAAAACCCGATGAGTGTTTTCAGAGTGGTGCGGCTGTTAAAGACCCCGACTACTGTAAACCGCAAGGATTGCTTCCTCCTGCAGTGGGAGGAAACAACAGGTTTGTGGACGTGTGTGGAAATAATATCCTTCCATATCCTGCTGTAATACATCACTGTGGGACAAGGAAGCCACACACACACACACCAAATTACCCAAAGGGCTAAATGAGGATTCGTCATTGTCATGCTCTGAATCTGGCTCTAACCTCTTCGAGAGTGTCTTTAAAATGTCCTCACTTGACTTTCTCAATGTTTTTGTCAGACGAGCGTAAATGCGCTTTTTGAAACTGATCAGCAGAAAAAAGTAATCACAACATCCCTATAAATTAGGGGTGTAACAATACACGTATTCGTATTGAACCGTTCGGTACGAGGCTTTCGGTTTGGTACGCGTTATGAACCGAACAATACTTTTGAATAATACTATTGTTTTTGGAAAATGCAGAAACTTAAATTGTGTGAAATATAATGTTCTCTTGGTGGAGCTACTGCGCTCAACATGGCAACCCGTCGGACACGCCCACCACGGAAGAACAACATTGTACTGGTGTTCTGGAAGGCATGCTATGCTAAACTAGCTTAGCAGGAAAAACAACCACAGCACACACGCTACAAACTCTCCCCGCAGCGTTTAGGCAGTGGTGGGCCGTCAGGTCCTTCAAAGCCTTCTCTGCTGGCCGAAACAGACTCACAAAGTTATAGCTATTTTATAATTTAATAATTTTTCATAAATACACTACATGTATTATAATTTTTTTCCCCCATTAACTTATTTTCTCATTGCACAGCTACTGACTTCATCAGTTGCTCTGCTTTGCTCTAGTGTGCTCTAGTGTGACAGTGGGCGGTGACAATCCCAATATCTGCTGCCTCTGTCGAGCGGACATTTTCAGCCTCAAACGCATAAAAACGTATTCAAGAACTGGGGAGGCTCGACTGTCTTCACTGGCGTCCATGAATCGAGAAGGACTTCTTACTGGAACTAAAACACACGGATGTACTGAACAACCGTGAGATTAAACTCTTTATTAACAAAGAAAGGAGGATGGACTTTGTCTTTAAATAGTGAACGGCAGCTCTGGTAAGTTAACTGCGTTTGTTTTTACATCTTTGTTTTTACAACCATTGTTACGTCCAATGTTGCTCTGGGGACATATTTAGTTGGTACCAGTGTTGCCAACTTGGCGACTTTCTCGCTAAATCTGGCGACTTTCTGAACCCTCTTGGCGACTTTTTTTTTCAAAAGCTACTAACGACAAATCTAGCCACTTGTTCTGGTGTTGCTGGAGACTTTTCTGGTGTTTTGACTCTGACGTGAAAGCACGTACCGTTCTGCACTGTCGTGAACGAGCAGCGGCTGCTGCCGTGAGCTGCCCCAAAGCACTCGCAGGCGGCTACTCTCACAGAAGCCTCGCGCAGCTGCAGTCAGAGAGGAGACGCACTCCCGGCGTATTCTCTGCAGTTATTTTTACACAAAACAAATAATAACCGCAGCTGTGGCGTCATAATGAGGTGTTTCAGCTGCAGGACAGCAGTGAAGGCCCAGGTATAAAATGCACGGCCCGCCACTGCGTTTAGGTAGCTTCTTCCTACTGATTGGAACAGGGCTAAAGGTATATTTATAGCTGCGGATATGAGACCCTACTCTGGAGAGGTAAACTAGGCTGTACTAACATGCTTAATGCTATCGAGCCCCGTGACACTACTCTTTCACAAGCCCATTTCTCCAGACCATAATTCCTGCTTTGTAAAAAGAAAACAGAAGCCCAGACAGAGAATCAAATGTCCGAGCACCCGCTATTCCTCTAACAACAGACGACCAGACGTCACGGACTACACAAAGACTGTAAGGACACATTACCTCACTACTGAATGGAGATAAAGAGCCATGTTCTTCAGGCACACCCCCTTGAGAGTCTCACCAGCGAGGATTTGGCATTTCTGTTTTTTTGCTGAATTGAAAAACGTACCGAACCGTGGCACCACTGTATTGTATTGAACCGACCCGAGAATTTTGTGAACCGTTACACCCCTAACATTAATGTATTAAAATTAACTATAAACTGAAAACCCTAAATAGTGTTTACCGCCTCACAAATAACAAGTGTGATCTCTAGGAATGTGCATCTCCATCACTGAGGCCGATACGCATCTTCATGCATTGGCGACGATACGATACATTAAAGGTGCATATGAAACATGGTTTATGGTCTCAATCGCTCGTCTCAAGTCTACCTCAAAACAGCATGATGTTCATGATGCAGTCCAAATATGGTCACTTCCGTTCATTGGTTGCAAAAAAACAACATGGCAACAGCCTAAATGCCAAACTCAACACTTCAAAAAAGCAGTCCACAAACCAATGGATGACTTCACGACGACTACGTCCACTTCATATACAGTCTATGATATGAGGCAGCTTCCAATGCAATGAAATACTATTCAGCCATATGACGATGCGGTGCCATTCAACACACTGACAAAAACACAAGTGCAGTTATCTACATAGGTGTCACCAGAGAGAACTAAATGTCTTGCCAAGCTGTTCGTTTTACGGAAAAATCTGCAAACATTTGAGCGCACCCTTTCTTTAACTGCAGTGCAGCTCTACAGGTCAGGGACGACCGCTCGGTGTGGGAGGATCCCATCGTGGGCGCTCTCCACGGCGCCGGCTGGCCCCTGCCGCGCTGATTTCCTCCGTGGTGGTGCAACGTGACCAGCTCTAGCTCGGCTTGGAAAGGCCCAGGGTGAAAATGGCGCTTTACAGCACCCCTCTCCCAAACCTCGGCACTAAGTGCCGGTTCCTCTCTCTTTCTTTTCTTCGGCGAGGGGTGCGCTGGATTTATAACACAAGACAAAATGACAGCTTCATTGCAAAATGGAAAGCGGCGTTACTATTGCTTCATGACAATTATCTTGTTTTGTCAAGGTCGTAATTTAAAATTGGATTAATTGTACAGCCCTAATGCATAGTCATAGTCATCCAACCCGTATTGAAACACGGACCTCATCCTGTTCACCATGCTTTGTGGGTTTGACTTTTTTGCTGTGTCGTCAACATTCATAGCTATAGAACCAATGTGTTGGTGATTCAATTTGTTGTTAAAATTGTTTCCGAGAGCACAAAGTTCTCCATAGATCCAGCCTCTTCGTTTTTACCTTCAAAGTGCACCAGATTGATGCATTTACCTTTCAAATGTAGGCTACAAAATGCTCTAATAAATACATGACGTTTTCAAAGTCAATGAGCAATTTGTTAAATAATCGTGATCTAAATATTGACCTGTGTGATTATGATTTTTGCCATAATCAAGCAGCCCTAATATGCATGAGAAGTGTCGATATTGTATATTAGACACATTGTGTATAATTTCAAAATGAATACAATCGCTTTATCGGTGGTTTTACATGCTTCTAAAATGCTTTTCTCGTTCTCTCGTCTGATCAGCAGCACTCGACTAAAAACAGCACCTACTGTGCTTCTAACGAACCGCCCCGGACTTCATAACTCATACATTCCAAAAGCTAAAAAAGAGAGGGAGGGGGGGATTCGAGCTGGAGGCTTTTTGGTGAAGATGAGAGAATGTGTTCAGACAGTCTTCCTGCTGAAAGTGTGTGAGTGTGTGTGTGGGGGGGGGGGGGGGGGGGGGTTGGAAAAGTCCAGAGTGAGACAGAGAGAGAGAGAGAGAGAGAGAGCGAGAGAGAGAGAGAGTCCCTCTGTGAGTGTGATGTCAGAGTTTGGTGAGGTCAGGGGACAAGCACAAAAAATGCAACTGGTGGATTAGACAGAATGCTCACACACACACACACACGCACACACACACACACGCACACACAGAGAAGTTAACATTTTCACACAAACAATAAGAAGACCCACAGCAGAACTGAAATACATATTATAAGAAACAGAACATGCAAGTGAAATCATAAAAGAAGCGTTTAGTAGAAAAAGGCTTCTGCAGTTGGTCTCCGTCCTGGAGGTCAACGGCCTCTTTATCGGCCGTGATCTCTTTCAATATGGGACTGCAGAGTGTGAATGCATCCCATTCACTGCACAGTAACGGCGATTCAGAGCTGTCTGGGCCATTATCATGAAACTGTGGCATGAATGCCACACTGTCAGTTGCGACTTAGTGAAGACAAAACATACTGGACACGTATTGAAGAGAGATACACTACAGATGTACTTGTGATTTAGGCATGTAACCCGGAGCTAAACACCGAAGGCTGGTTACCAAACCTCGATTCAGGAATCAGCTCAAGCAACGAAAAGCTCCCGAAAAACATATTTATTTGTTAAAACGTCCAGCGTAGTGATCCTACTGAAAACATTCTCACAGACTGACACGGTGGAGAATCAGTCGCGCCAGAGGCAACACTTTGTTCTACTGTGTCAGACAATCAGCTCTTTGACGGCGAAGCGAACTGACAGCCACTGTAGGGAACATCACACACACACACACACACACATGGCCTATGGGGATGTGTGGAGCATGGACCGGTTCACCTTTCTCTGTCACGCATCATTCGCTCTCTGTACAGTGAGTGAGCCGTGTCGCTTCCTGCAGCCGGTACGGTTAAATAAATACACAGTAAAATACTGCTTCTGCACCACTTCAAGTACTTTTAGAACTAGCTCATGTCATATACGGATTTAGAGTATGACGTTACCATGACCAGCGTTCTGATTTGAGCACACCGTCCCGCAGGAAGTTGGATCAACCAATCAGCTTGTTTGAAATGCAAAGGCACACAACCCTAGGTATAACCAGGATACAAGGAAACCTGCGAGGCGAGAAAGCACAGATACTCCGGTGAAGAAGCAAAGTAAATGATGTGCGTTAATGGTATCGGACACACCCCGTGGTATCGGACACACCTCGTGGTATCGGACACACCTCGTGGTATCGGACACACCACGTGGTATCGGACACACCTCGTGGTATCGGACACACCTCGTGGTATCGGACACACCTCGTGGTATCGGACACACCTCGTGGTATCGGATACACCTCGTGGTATCGGACACACCTCGTGGTATCGGATACACCTCGTGGTATCGGACACACCACGTGGTATCGGACACACCTCGTGATATCGGAAACACCTCGTGGTATCGGACACACCTCGTGGTATCGGACACACCTCGTGGTATCGGACACACCTCGTGGTATCGGACACACCTCGTGGTATCGGACACACCTCGTGGTATCGGACAAATAAGATGTGCTTTCTACTACTGACCATGTCTGTCGTATCCATCGTCCCCACAAGCTGAGTCATCATATTTTGGTTTCATCCTGACCTCCTTGACTACTGCCACAATCAGGCCAAAATTTCTACCGGTAACGTTTAAAGCAACTAAACATTAAGCACTTCATGCCACACATGGGAATCTCAAAAACTGGGCCAACTGTGTACCTCCAAAAACATTCTTTATTGCATTTGAAATCAGCCTAAACTTTTTTGATTACTATGATGTTCTTAACTGCCTGAAATAAAAAAAATATTTCCATTTTAAAATAACAAAAAAGAACATTAGCTACTTCACATCACTAGCAGCCCACAATGGGGCGAACGTGCTCAGGCCATTACGAAGTGAGAGACACACGCTCGATTAGTTAATCATACCTGCATGTTAGTTCACATAGATTTTGAGATTCATGCAGCAACAATCCACACAGTATGCAACTTAGTCAGTGGTTACATCACACTGATATGTTTTATAGTTATTGAGTCTATTTCAAAAGCGTGACTTTTCTTTCCGTTCCACTGTACGCAGCCTCACACTGAAACTGAGATCTATAATCTGACTGTAGCTGAAAGATGTGCACTTTTAAAATGTTGCACTGTTCTCTTATGTCAACTTGTGAGTGAAACTAGTTAACGTTGCGTTTATTGGCATAAAGCAGATGGGAACCTGATAGGAACGTCACAACACCAGAAATTTAGTCATCAATGTCAATACCAATGAAATTGCACGATTCTCGATACTCAATTCGCTACCACGGTGAAAAAGACCTAAAACAAAACAATAAGTCCGGAACACTTACAAAACTTCTTTATTATCGTTTGCATACGGTGTTTTGAGAATCTATTATCAGTCCCTGATGATCCGGCTCCAGTTTTTTGCCAAAAACAATCAATGTTATCATTTACCTTCACCCAACACAAATCTTTGTTGACTAGAGCTTGAACGCATCACAATGTAACTCAGTACGTTAGCTGTTAGCTCCGCTATTTAGCCAAACTGGACTGCATTGCCCACTGGCTGCTAACAGCTAATATTAACTAGCTCTCCTCCTTCAGATTCCAACACAGAATTATTTGGGAACTATTGTATGGTCACCGGGATGACGTTATTCTCCAGCCCTGCTCCCTCCAGACTAACAAATAACATCACATTTTCAGAATTTTGGCGTCCCTACTACAATATATCAATCGTGGATTCAAATGAGTCTAAAGCTGTGTAACATACTTTCAGTTGTAATATCTTTGGGATATGAACGCATACTTTATTTTTTTTAGATAAAATCTGTCCAGACTACTTCAATCAATATCAAGTGACACTGTATTAAAATATGGCACACTTGTGTGCTACATAAATCCTGTGAGTCTCTGAACGCTGCTGCATTGTGTCCTCTCTGTGGGATTATGTTCCATCTCAAGCACATCAGATGATTTATTACTAGAGCAGACGTTTGGTGCAGAGTTCAGGTGTCACCACTCCACTCCATGCTGTCAGACCTACCTCTACCTGTGGTGGCCCTTGCAGGCAGTCAAAGAATCTACAGAACACCTGGAGGACAGGAAGGGACGACAGAATACACAGCACAGACATGAGCATGGGAACATACCAGCACAACTGTGCTTATATGTTGGAAAGCTCACCATTTGATGGTGAGGTCTTCATAACAGCACAACAGCTGTTTGACAATAGGGTTTAAGTGAGCTTTACCTTCAGATCATATATCATTTGAAGTCTGGCCCCATACTCTCATCACACACACACACTTGCACACATAGGGCGGTTACTATGGCAACCGAGCCTGAAGGGCCAGTGAATCAGTCTGGACTGATCTAGATTTGCTGATATCACATATACAGGACACACATCTTCTCTCAAAGCACACACACACACACACACTAATCTAATCTAGTTAATTAGATTCAACAAAATAATGCATAATTACTAGAGCGGTTCCGATACCATTTTCTTCCTTGCTGTTACCGATTCCTTCACCTTCACCTGCAAATTAACTGATACCGAGTACAGATACCAGTGTGTTCACAATATACAGTACATATATATCAAAAATATATAGAGGCCTTTTATTAGTATCCCCTAGCCTGCGGGAAAATACGCTAAAATAGCATATCCGCAAAATTAATCAGAAATATATCCTCAACAGAAGGCTATTTCTGGTCTCCTTTGAAGGGTAAGAAGCTATGGAATATCAACCCATTGTTAAGTAAGCATATCTCCACTATCATGCAATAGTAATATGCAATGAACGAAAAAATACCACTTTTATCCTTGAGTAGTATACAATCTAAATTTCAAAGGCAACATCACCATTAAAACCAAGATCTATAGATCATGCTGCAACTGAATCTACTCCTCTTTTACTACAACTGGGTATGTACATGTGATGAGAATACACTAAAATACAACATTTATGTTACTAATAAAGATATCTTCAGGCGGTCTCCATGTTTTGGCCATGTCTACTGTTTACATGTTGACTCTTCACTGGGAGTTTTACTTCACACTATTAATCCATATAGCCATGTTATAACCTAATAGTATCCATATGGCCATGTTATAAACTAATAGTATCCAGTGGTGTATAGTAACGAAGTAGAAATACTTCGTTACTGTACTTAAGTAGTTTTTTTGGGTATCTGTACTTTACTTTACTACTTATATTTCTGTTGACTTTTACTTTTACTTCACTACATTTTGCAAAGAAAACTGATACTTTTACTCCGATACATTTCCCCTGAAACCTTCGTTACTCGCTACAAAATCAAATCTATCTTTAGAAAAAAATAAATCACGAGAGCAGCGTCGGGGACTGTGGTGGAACACAGACTGCAAGCAAGCAGGTTTGGTGAATCAGTGGTGCTAGCAGCAAGTTAAATCATTGGTTAATCACGTTAATGCACAATTGAAAACAAGTGCTCTCAAAGCCGCGTGTTTTGATTCCCTGAGGAAGGAGTGAGCTGAGGAAGTGTTGACAGTTGTGCAGCACTAGTTGGCTAACGTTAGCTATAGCTAACCACCACACCATAGGATTGACGGGAGCCGAGAGAGCGCAGCGTTAGCATTAGTGTTAGCATTAGCTTTAGCATTAGGGGAATCCTTCGCAGCTGTGCGCAAGCTGTCTGTGACGCTGAACACACCTCTACCTGCCTCAGCGGCCTGTGAAAGACTATTTAGCATCGCAGGACTAGTCTTCAGCCCAAGAAGAGCGAGACTGAATTCTCACCATTTTGAAAACCAACTTCTTCTGAAGATGAACAGAACATTTTTCAGTTTCAAGTAATGACTGGGTTGTTCCTTTCGGTGCTGCTTTAGCATTGATCATGTTTTGATATTTGAGTCATGTTGTGGATGATCAGATGGAGTTATGATGGTAGCAGTCGCCCAATTGCAGATTCAGCTTGAGCAAAACCTTTGCCTGTTGTGTTCAAATCAGGCCCATAGGAGTTTACAAGGCAGGTGTCCTTTCTCTAAACACTGACCTGATGCATCAAGTGGATATGTTTTGCTGAACATAATATTATGCATTTGTCCTCTACATCCTCTAGTCTAATGAGCAGACTTATAAACGCACTGTTACAACTCCTTCATAGTGTCATATTGCTTTTCGGAGAATTATGATGATAAGTTCATAGTAGATGCAAAAGTATCCTTATGTACAATATATTATGTTGAACATTGTTGCTCCTGAATGGATCACAGCCAACCCAATTATGTTCAACACAGCTCCATGTCCTTGGTCATGATGCCACAGCACTTAAAAGAATAAACTTCATAATTCTCACAATTCTGACCCTTTGCTTTTTTATTAACAGCATTTACTTGTACTTTTACTTTCAATGAACAGGTTATGATGTTCATTTAATGTTCAGGTTATGATGTACATTTAATATCAGAAAATTACTTTTGATACTGAAGTACTTTTGTACTTAAGTACAATAAATATCAGATACTTTAAGACTTTTACTCAAGTAGTATTCTAATAGGTGACTTTTTACTTTTACTGGAGTAGTTTTCCAGTAAGGTATCTTTACTTTTACTCAAGTATAGCTTTTGAGTACTTTATACACCACTGATAGTATCCATATAGCCATGTTATAAACTAATATTATCCATAAAGCCATGTTATAAACTAATAGTATCCATATGGCCATGTTATAAACTAATATTATCCATATAGCCATGTTATGAACTAATATTATCCATAAAGCCATGTTATAAACTAATAGTATCCATATGGCCATGTTATAAACTAATAGTATCCATATAGCCATGTTATAAACTAATATTATCCATAAAGCCATGTTATAAACTAATAGTATCCATATGGCCGTGTTATAAACTAATAGTATCCATATAGCCATGTTATAAACTAATATTATCCATAAAGCCATGTTATAAACTAATAGTATCCATATGGCCATGTTATAAACTAATAGTATCCATATAGTCATGTTATAAACTAATATTATCCATATAGCCATGTTATAAACTAATATTATCCATAAAGCCATGTTATAAACTAATATTATCCATAAAGCCATGTTATAAACTAATATTATCCATAAAGCCATGTTATAAACTAATATTATCCATATAACCATGTTATAAACTAATATTATCCATAAAGCCATGTTATAAACTAATATTATCCATAAAGCCATGTTATAAACTAATATTATCCATATAGCCATGTTATAAACTAATATTATCCATATAGCCATGTTATAAACTAATATTATCCATAAAGCCATGTTATAAACTAATATTATCCATAAAGCCATGTTATAAACTAATATTATCCATAAAGCCATGTTATAAACTAATAGTATCCATATGGCCATGTTATAAACTAATATTATCCATATGGCCATGTTATAAACTAATATTATCCATAAAGCCATGTTATAAACTAATATTATCCATAAAGCCATGTTATAAACTAATATTATCCATAAAGCCATGTTATAAACTAATATTATCCACTAAGTCATGTTATAAACCTCCCCAAAACATTGCAATAATAATAAACACAATGAATATTGATTAATTTGAATGTATAACCGAAGCGTACCATGCTATAAGATATATGGAAAATGCAAAGGCCCACAGGCCTCAAACAAGTTTCATTAGATTCTTCCGGCTCTGGGGTTTACATCGATATTACACTTGTTGCTGTCTGTTGCCATCTGATGGCTGTAACAAAGTACTATGGGGGGCTGCAACCTGACCTTTCCTCTGTCACCACATCGTGACAAAATTCCAAACCATATGGCCTACAGTTGCATACAACTTTCCTCCCATACAAAAAGCCGACGATTGCTAGTCCGAGCTGGCTGTTGTCACAGCTATTGAGAAGGGGAACAGAGAGTTTGAGGGTACCATAATGACGTTTTTACAATGACAGACAATATTATGTGTATGTTCAAAACCATATGTTCAAAGTTTCTGAAAGAACTTAAATTATTCCATGTTTTCTTCAAAGAATGTAAAGCTTTGATGGTGGGTGCATTTGGATCTCTAAACCACAATTCTCTGCATTGATTACAACATGATGTACCTTTCACAACAACTACTTTTTTCAGGGATCTTTCCATGTCTACATCAGGCCTATATGCTGCACTAAACGTCTAACTCCTGTAAATACAAAGATCCATTTACATCATCACATTGCAGAGGAGAGAAAAAGCAGGAGGACAGATCAGTCGCTCAAAGTTCTCCAGAGGCTGCGCCGGCTTTTTATAGGCCTTCAGAAGTGGAGTAGGCTAATTAGCATTCAAGCCCCAATATAGAGCAGCAAAAGCACTCGGCCACGGTCTGCTGCACGCTGCTAGAATATCATGAATCTTTCAGACAACACAACAGGAAAGATCATCTGCAGGCTGAGTTCAGGGTCTGTACTCTGGGTGCCTGTTAGCATTAGAGCGGATATAAACAATTGACTTATGAGTTTTAAAGCATCAAGTTGCACCGGTGACCTTTTGTCCCCATGGGAGCCTGATCAGCAGCTCCAACTGGCTGCTCTTTAATCCAGGTAATATGTAGATTCGGAGAGATTTATGTGGATTAGATGGATTCTTTCTACCATCAGGACTCCTACACAACCTGCCTGCGGTGTTTAGGCTGTTACATACTACTACAACTACTCATAATAATATTCTCTTTATCGATTACCAACAGCTGACTAACACTTTGGTCCAGAACAAGATATTTTGGCAACTAAAGAAAAGATTGCGATGAAACTATTTGGATTCATATCAAAAATATCTGTCCAGTGCCATTCTTGCAGGTAGAGCAGGTAGAGCAGGCCGATAGCGGATTTTTAAAGGCCGATATAACACAGATACTTTGGAGCAGGAAAACAAACTCTAAAGTAATACAAATCTAAATAAATAGCCAATATAAATCTTGAACTGAAGATCAAACTAGCCTTAAAAAAATCTAGGTGAGATTGATTTTCATGTTTTAAAAGAGTGAAAAGGTTTATTTTCGACGACATCAGCTAAAGTTTATGACATGCTTTATTTCTGTCGGCTACTTTTGTGTTTAATCATTAGTAAGAGAATATCCTGAAGTGTGATTTGATGGAATACGTCGCTGGAATATGTTCTATTTATTAACACTATGCGCTGCGCCGTTCTGTGGCTTATGACTGGCCAGCACTACTTCTGTTGCGTGTCCCGTTACATTGTTAATGCCACTCTTACATACCATTAATGTCGATGCATATTCCCGGGGTAAGAAGGCCCCTAAAGTGTGCGATGTCATTTCATGAATGGATAGTTCCGAGGCTGGATTATTTGGACAAAGGAACGCGGACTTGATAAGTAATTCAAAGTAACCTGTCCTCCTGTCCCGTATTGTGGACAAAGAGTTGATAGTGTTGCGTTATATATTTGACTTGTGGGGGGAAATAAACTCATAATGCGCAGTTAGCGTCGCTATGATATTATTTTTTTAAGCCTATATTTCTTTACATTTTGGTAAATCTGCACCAGGGAAAGGGATGCTGCTTAACTACCAGTTTTACACTGTAACTGGACTGCTTTGACAGGAAAAGAACAGCCGAACATAAAGATTATGAGGACCTGAAGTATCGTTTTAATATGAATTCTGAGCACATTTATCCATCACTGGAAAGAGGAAATCATGCTGATTCAAGCGATACGTGTATGATGTCTGTGTTCTTACTCTTCTTAAGCGTCATAACTCATTTTTGATTTATGAAGCGTCCGCCTCAGGACAAACTGGATCTCCTGCCCTCTAGCCGTCCAGATATGATTAAAGAACCTTTCATTTACATTTTAGAGTGTTCTACACGATAAACAACTGTATGTAGTCCAACAAGCACTTTATATTGCAAAGAAATAATATTTCAAAAATAAATATAGATAAATCAGTGCAGTTCTTTCCCACACAGACTAGCTGAAATAATTTGCCAGAGATGTAGATTAGTGGATTGAAAGAAGGAAGGGTGTAAGGGAGGAGCTAACAACATGTCAGTTTGGATGAGGCACGAAGTAACATGACTGACCTACATTATTGTAAAGGACCAGAGGGAGAGGAGAGCAAGCCAAGACATGTAATGCTTCATCTTACACGTATTCATTTATAGCCATATATTCACGCTATGTGCCAGGAAGCCATTAGGATCCATTGAGCAGTTTAGTTCATTTAAACTGCTAATCGCTAAATGTTCCTGCTGATGACATTTAACATGTATTTGTTTCTGCTTGATTACATTTTTCCACAACTAGTAATCACATCATATCACCTCATTCGGCACTAGATGGGTTTGGCACGTTTCTGTCCTCTCATGCCATTTCAGTAGTCTGGAAGTGAACTTATACCAAGAGGACCAAGAGGAAGCTAAGAAGAAGTTCCTTAAAAGGCATACTTTTTTTATTTGTATCAGGAAAACATAATGTTAAAATGTCAGCAACAGCATCATGTTGTATATTTCATTTGATACAGTCAGAAAATAAAAAATGTCTTCAAAGTCAAAGAACTGGGAAGTGGTATAATGACTCATATCGGTACTTTGTATTGGCAAGTACCCTAATGTAAGTACTGGTACTTGTACCCGCTCTGAAAAAAATTGGCACTGGTACATCCCCGATGTCAAAATCAGCTTTCATAGTATAATGAACACACCACCATATGCATGACGAGTAAAGAACTGTTGTCCGGCAGAGTAGTGACCCGGTAACCTCCAACAAATAGCCCTACTTTGAGAGATCTCTTTGCAGATGAAATAAAGTATTGACTGAGCTCATCTTCGCATGTAGACTATTAATACAAAAATGGTGTTTTTCAGAGGCAATACAGTTTCACAAAACATAATACTGCGATCCTTCTTTCATTCCTTCAACCACAATGTTTAAAAGTAGGTGTGTTTCTCCTTCTGACAGAGAAATGTGGGCTTTTCTTTGGGGCATGCATCTCTACTCCAGCATTGCAAACTATTGGCTCGTTGGTTTGTGTACGACACACAGAGCTGGTCGTAAACAGGAAACCCTCTATTGAGACGCATATCCAAACGCTCTGTATACATGTCCACAGACAGCTTCTAAAAGCACAATCTCATCGGCACATCACACGTCTCAATCGGAAAATGCTCTATTTGGAATCAGGCCTCATTCATATACATACATATATATATATATAATATATATATATGTGTTTACATTCGCCATGTCAAAATCGCATTATGTAACTGTGATGTGAAAGCACCAACGGTCTACCCTACAATATCATTCCAATGGTGATATATACACGAGGTAGTTAAAATATGATATTTGATTTTCTCCATATTGCCCATCCCTATCTGAAATGACTGTGTGAATGAGAAACAAAGGAACTATTTTCAAATGACAACAGTTTGTGGCAGCCGGCCTGGTGGGAGATACTGTACCGTGAGCTGGAATAATCCTGACCTAACGTCACTGCTGTGCTCCTCACAGCGAGGTCAAGAATGTGTTCGAGAGAGATGTACAGAATACACGGAAAACAGAGTCTCACACACACACACACACACACACACACACACACACACACACACACACACACACACACACACACACGCACACGGTGCAGCCTGACTCATGTCCCACTTCCTCCTGTCTGGCTGAAGGAATGCTGTGTTTCCTGTGCACGCGGCCTGCTTCCCAGCGGCTCCATAAGGAAACAGCCCTCTCTGGTAGGAGATACGACGAGTACTGAAACCACTGCGCTCCAACTTTGAGCCATTTTCACACGATCTGTGAAAGTTCTGGAAACATTGCTGCTCTTCCCAGAGCTCCGGTAAAGGATTTCATGGAAATGCAGAAGTTTGCACAGCTAAATAAAAGTGGAACAGTCCTAACTACTTGGCCCGACGCTAAATCAGCTTTAAATGACCAAACTCTTTGGTGTATTTGTCATCAGGCTGCCCCGGCTCTGTTTGTCGGGGCTGTGCTCTTCATTCTGTTTGGACTCCACTCAGGAATATGATTCATTTTATTGACATTTTGGATTTGTTTCCAGTGAGATATTAACTCTCTGAACCACACGCAGTTTCAGGTTGTTGTTGTCTCATTTTCCTCTCTGTGGCCTCGTTTCTCACTGCAGTATAGAAGTCCTGCATCTCTATGGAAACGGCACAATCATGACTCCAAGTAGAGAGAACTCAATCATTTTTTAAAATTATTTATTTTACAAAATTTGGAAATCACTGTAATGTCCACAAGTGTCCAATGTTGGTAAAGAAGATTGAGGCTCTACGTGCAATATATGTTGAACTATTTACAATTTTACAACCTCTACGTTTAACCGTAAAGCAAAAGGTTTATCTGAGGCGAGATTTTAAATGAAACATGTAAAATACAATGTTTTTGATGAAATATCACAATTTTAAGCTTAGTTTTGGCTGCTTTTTCTGACAGAAGCGTTCATCGCACAGGATGTGTTCAAGGACAGTCGGAAAGATGAAACTCTTACTGTTATGATTCTGTGTCATTTTGGCAATTGTTTAAAAGAAAACATGCTTTTCGATCCCGGCTTTTGGGGTTCAGAGGGTTGAAGACTTTACATTCATGGCTTTGCTGTTGCTGCTCTCGAAACATTTAGTTATATTTACAATACAAATACATTCTAATCCTGTTCTCAGTTTATTCATTCTGATAACATATTAAAAAGCAATTATTGAGTAATGAAAAAGAACCGATAAAGAATATCGATAAGAGAACTAGTAGCGATAAAATCCTCATGATAGTGAAGTAATTGAGGTGAATTTGGGAGATATTTGATGAGGAAGTCATTCAGACTCCCATTTCCCTCATAATAAGACCCATTTCTTTCTTTTTTTATTTCAGCACCGACCGAAGGCTCTTTCACGTCTCCAGCAACTGACATGTGTCTCATGGGAGCTGTAGCTGAAGTTAAAAATAGAACAGTTGTTACATCTCTGTGGAAAATAGCGGGGGGTCAGATTTTATTGTCGGCGACTGAGTGTGGAAGACGAAAGACGCTGCTACAAGCTGAACATCTCGAGCACAATACAGGATACTGTGGATGAAAAATAAATATCAACTGGGCATGATCCTGACTGTGTGTGTGTGTGTGTGTGTGCATATGCTGACTCTGTATTTTCTCCAAGTCATCGTTCTTTCAGCGCAGACACCAACGCCCTCTCTTTATGTCTTCCTCTCTCTCTTTCTCACTGTCCATTGTTACGCCCATTAGCAGAGCGCCAGCACACAGGACACACACACACACACACCACGCACGCGTCCTAATGAATGTAACATCTGAGGCTGATGTGCGGCACCATTACCGGAGCAGTCAGCAGAAAAATCTGGGTGTTAAAAGCTTCACTCAGCAGAAACTCTACAGTCTGTCTCCTCGTCTTCAAACCACGGAGGCTCAAAAACAAAAGTGTGTCCAACACACACAGAGCGGCCATGTGGATAAAATCATCCATCATGTTTATGTCATTGTATGTGAAGGTATCGTCAATGTAATGTATAAATACAACTGTTTATTGATGAAATAAACAAACGGGAATGCCAGTTTTGGCTAACGCGCCACTTCAAAATTTGATGGAACCTCATCACAATGACATTACAAAATCACAAAATCATCACAAAATCGAAAAATGAAAATCCAATGCTGAGAATAAAACAGGCCATGAGATTATAACACCGCCCACATTGACCTAACATCGTCTGCACTGCAATAGTCTGGAGTGGGTGTGTGTGTGTCCGTGTGTGTCGCAATTATGCAACGCTGCTGCCCACGTGTTTACGAGACATTTTGGTACCGACAGAATGTATGTAAAGTTTGCGCTGCAATAATGGAGTACTATGATGGCCAAAACTACAAAAATAAAGCCAGAATCCTCCTTTAGGATAGAAACATCAATAATGCAAGTTACACAAATGACTTTTGTGTCGTTTGTTTGTTGGGACTGCAGCTGATCAGCACAATAATCAGCAGCTCGTTTCCTTCTTCTCTTCTTTCTGCTCACTTTCTGTTCATGGGAGTATGCGATGAGCTGAGACAACTGCAGCTTGGGTGGTCAGCCATGCACACACATGTACACGTACACGTACACATACACACTATGGGAGCTGGGAGTTTAATCTGCCCAGCTGCCATCCTGTGAATTGGTTGTGAACTGAGAGGGCAAGCAATTTACTCCTCACAAAGGCCATTCCACACCACCGAGCGGTGTGTGTGTGTGTGTGTGTGTGTGTGTGTGAGATGGAATTGAGACGGGTGGGAGGGGAGGGATGATGGAAATATGTGGAGGATAAAGAGTGCTGCAGCAGAATGGATTTGGAGTACTGGATGGATGATGGGGATACGGAGGGAGAGAGGGCTGGAGGGATGTGAGCGAGAGAGGGATGCTAGGAAGTGAGGGAGGGGAAATGAGAGGAAGGAAGTGTAGCCAGCGTTTACGGAGGTGAGGAGAGATGGGCAGGGAGATAAAGATGGATGGGAGGGGTTCACCCCCGGTCTGACGTCACTTTTAATACACACTGTTGGATACATTGCACTCTGCGACTGACTCGCTGCGATGACGTCATCGTCAGATCTCATGAGAGCCATTCAGCATCGAGCAGCTGTCTCCATTTACTCAACTTTGGTTCGAGTAATGTTCGTTTGAACTGAATGTCAGTGAAGTGTCATGATACGTTTTAACCATAGACTGTATAAGAGGTGGACAGGGTCGTCGTGATGTCACCCATTGGTTTGTGGACTGCAGTTTTGAAGAATCGATTTCGGCGATATCTGGAATTACGGCCATCGCCATGTTGTTTTTTGCAACCGATGAACAGAAGTGACCATATTTGGAATGTGGAGGAGTGACGCAGAGACGCCGTATACAGCTCTGTGAGCGACCTGTCAATCACAGTAAGCCTGCCCTAAAGCATCCCCTGCTTTAAGGTATATTTGACTCTAAATGGACCATAGTGTACTAAAAGACTTAAACCTAGAGATTGAGACCATAAACTCATGTTTACAATGTTTACTGAGGTAATAAATCAAGAGAGAAGGCGAGTCATTTTCTCATAGGTGTAGTCCTGATGAATCCTACAGTATAAATACAATCAAACTGAGTCTATCACCGGACACCTAATCCTTACCGATTCCTGCAGGCCTTCTTGTAATGAAGTGACATGATAGTGAGCAGCATGACTGTGTGCCTGCAGCAAAAAAGACAAAAGTACTCAGTGATCTGCTCCTCTGTCTGTGCCGCCCAGACAGCAGGGACTCAGATTCCGCTCTCTGCCTTTCTGAGGCACACACACACACACACACACACACACACACACACACACACACACACACACACACACACACACACACACACACACACACACACACACACACACACACACACACACACACACACACACACACACACACACACACACACACACACACACACAGCGAGCCGGGAGCTCAGAGCTGTGAAGCGGTGCGACCCACGGGAGCAGCTTCTGTTTGCCAGCTGACTCGCTGACTGAAGCACAGAAGCTGACCGAGGCCTCCGAATGCAGCAGTGCAAGCAGTTCTTATGATATATTACAAAAAGTTATTTCTCATTTATCGTGAGTCTGAATGTGGAGCAAGCATAGACTGAAAGAAGTGGACGTAGTCATTCTGGCGTCACCCATTGGTTTGTAGACAGCCGTTATGAAGCCTTGAGTTCGGCGATTTCGACGTTGACGTTACCATATTTTAAATGTGGAGGAGTGACGTAGAGACACAGTACGTCACTCTGGTAGCGGCTGCGACCTGTCAATCACAGTAAGCCCGCCCTAAAGCATCCCCTGCTTTAAGGTCTGTGTGACTCTAAATGGACCATAATGTACGAAATGAACATCATGCTGTATTGAAGAAGACTTGAAACTAGAGATTGAGACATAATCTCATGTTTACAATGTTTACTGAGGTAATAAATCAAGAGAGAAGTAGAGTCATTTTCTCATAGACTTCTACACAATCTGACTTCTTGCAACCGGAAAGGTTGCCATCTGCTGGTCAGTAGAGAGAATGCAAGTTTTAAGTCACTTCCGCATTGGCTTCACTCGTCAGAACCTATTTTCAAATCTTCTTCAATTCAGCATGATGTTCATTTAGTAAATTGTGGTCCATTTAGAGTCAAACTGACTATGAAGAGGAGTGTGCTTCAGGGCGGGGCTACCTTGTGATCGATAGGTCGCTATCAGGGCCATACACGGCATCTCTACGTCACCACAGTCCAAATATGCTCACTTCCGTACACTGCTTGCAAAAAGTCAAGATGGCAACAGCCAAAATGCCAAACACGAGGCCTCAAGACGGCAGCCAACAAACCAATGGGTGACGTCATGTTGACAACCTCCACTACTCATATATATATATCCAGTATATAGTCTATGCTAAAAACGCCTGCAGTGATTGGCTGCGAGAAAACCCTACAAATAGTGATTTGTTTCTAGACCCGGGCACAAAAAGGATTGATTGAAGGTATACCAGTTGGTACTGGGTTATATTCTTAAAGGCAACGAAGTACCAAAACCAAGCCCTAGAGGTCACGATGAGTAAGGTGTTGGAGGGAGGCAGCCAGAAGCCCTGCAGGACTTTCAAAACCTCCTTCCGCACCAGTTCTCGTGGGCATCAGGCTCCTGGCGTACATCTGAACCATGCCGATGATCTTGAAGTGTTGAAAACAAAGGTGGAACAACCTCTTGTGAATCCAGCGGCCTTCTGGCTTCTAACTCAATGTCTCCTATTTGCATGCTGGCGTTTACCTCCCACAAACGGTTTCGAGAAGAGGCTTCCGCCTCATCAAAGTCCTCCAATTCTAACTCAAACAACACTCGGATGGCTCTGTGGAGGTCTCTGCTTCCTACAATGAACTCCATGGAAGTTGAGTTGCTGCACATCCCGATAGGAAAGTAGATGAACCTTCAGAAGCGCCAACAAAAGGATTCCAAAACAATAGACAGTCTGTGCAGCGGCAGACTCTCTAAAGAGTGTGTGAAGTGTGCAGAGAGTCATCTTCTCATTGTTGAGTCTCAACATGCCGGAGTTCTTGTCTCAGTGACTCACGCTTTCTGTGCCACAACGCAGCAGAAGGACCGGCAGAATTTAAGTCCTCATCGTTTCCAAGCGAACGAGACGTGGCCCTGCTGCCTTTTTAAACAGCCTTTTGAAACAGCCCCTCCCCCTCCTCCCCTAAGAGCCATACGGCGCGTTCATTTTGCTGAACAAATAATGCGTCCATATAAAAACAAATCCATAGTTTTATCAGGATTATTTTCACACTATTTGTCATTGGTGTAGCTCTATAACAAGCTCCAGTCTGTAATAGAATGAAATCCCCGTTCTTAATCCTGCCTACAAAGCTCCGAGTGGTCCATTGTTTCTTCACTCTGCAGAAATAGTGTTGGTGGGAACACCGGACCCATTTAGGATCTTTGAGAAGGGGCAGTGGATTATCCAGAGCCCTTAACCCCGCACACCTCCATCCATAATCCTACAAGCAAAACTATCTGCATGGAAAGATATTACTACAGGCTAGACAGAAAATAGGTTTGAAAGGTGGTGGATGCTTTGTGTTTCCTGCATTTCCACGACATACTGAGGAAGACAAAGGTGGACAACATGCTTATCTGCCAATCCTATCAGAATACTAGGGTGCTGATTCGATATGCATTGCGATTTTTAAGTATTGCGACTTGATATTACGATTTATTGCGGCTTGTTTGGAATTTTTTGACATTTTTGACATTTTTTGATCATGGGAAAAATAAAACATACTCAAAAAAATGTTTTCATTAATTAATTTCAGCAAGTATGTAGTCAGAGATGTTTTTCAGTCAAATATATCAATGTCAGAAATTGTATATTTAATTTTTTAAGGGACACATGTTTTAAACATCTTGTGAATATAAGCCAATTTTTCTCATTTCCATATATGTCATTTGTAAATACCCGTTGTTAACGCCTCACTTTAAAATCGAGACGTAGTCACATTCTTCTTCTGCCTCCGTTCTCTCAATGCATCAAATAGCTCGATAACATGGACGTCCGTATACGGGCGCACTGCAGATTTAGTGTCGGCTGATTTGACCACGGAGATGTGAGCGACGGCAGTCGAGCACTAAGGATGCTCATGCTGGTCCGTTTCAACCGAATTGCATTGCTAGGGTAACAGGTTGGGTCCATGTTTACTTCCTGTCAGCTGATTCAATTCACATGAACGGCAACAGGAAGACAAACCGGGACAAATGTGGGTTTGCGACCGTGACACGGTGGACTAGCGGTGTCCAGGACGAAGTTTGCGTGCAGCTTTCGTCGTGTCTGACTCTGCTTTTCCTGGCACTGTGTGAAACCCAAAGTGTTCCCATACCTGATATGTACGATTAAGATTCACCACCCTTTGGATTTTAAGTGTGAGGGTGCGGGTCGCATCCCGGACGATCTCGAAACCCTTCCGCCGTTTCCTGATTTTGCACTTCGGCTTTGTTTCGGCCACTGCTAGAGCATCATTTGATTTTAAACGTGATGTTGATCGCTGTGTGCGGTATGAAGAAGGAAGAGAGCGAGCTGATTGAACGGAAAGACGGGGCTGCATAGCAAGGGAGTGAGGCGAAAGGGAGGTAGTGAACAGTGAGTGAGGAAGTATCTGGGAGGGAAATGACATCAAGCCCTCCATCTTCCAGTCCGAGCACAGTAATATCTACCTCTTCACATCATTAATCTCCCTCCGTCTTCCCCTTTCTCCTCCACCCATTTACCATTTCATTATCCCCCTCTCATTGCCGCCTTCCAATCCTTCCTCCCGGCCCTCCCCTCTCTCCTCCTTCTGCCTCTCCACAGTGTGTAAATCATCCAATCAGGCCTGACGTAGACCCCATCATGGCAGAGGCCAGGGGTCAAGCACAGACAAACTGGGATGAGGCGTGTCCGACTGGGAGGGAGGGGGAGACGGCTGGATAAATGGAGGCATTCAGTGACTCCATGAGAAAATTAGACAGGGTGGGTTGAGACGAGGGCTCTGCACTTCCAAGATGAGATTCATGAAAAACTGTTATGTTCACGATCGATTCGTCCGTCAATTTATTTTACTGATTAACTTGAACAATTGTTCAGCCGATCAAAATGTCAGAAAATGGTCAAAAAAAGACGTCACCGGTTCCCAAGGTGAGCCACTGTCAGGTCTGACTTCTTTATGTGGCGTCAGATGACCACTCACCAGTCTTATGAGAACTATTCTACAAAGAATATTTTGTGATGATTTTGACGCTAAATAAAGAGAACAAATCCAAGTCATATTGTTTCAACTGAGTCATCCAATAAACAAAAAAACTCCCTTTCTACAAGTCGTTTGCTAGATTTATGGAGTAGATAAAGGACATTAATGGACACACTACCTGTGTTCCTAAGAACATTTGAAATTGAACTTTCGAAACGTCTCTAAACTAAGAAATGTGAATTAGGCGTGTTTCTATTGACTGCTTTGGTACGGGTAAACTTTGCTACAGCGTAGTTTGGTCAGAAACTGGTGCTTTAGACATTGGCTGTAATCTACCTGTAAACGGAGTAGAAGAAGAAGAGGTTGTGAACTGGAGGCAAAATAAGTCGGTTTGGCCATCTAACCATCTTAGAGAGAAGAATGCAGCAGAGGAATGGGACATAAATGGGGAAGGACCCACTTTATTTGACATGATGTTCATGGCTTCTACATGTCACTTCAAAGTGGTCAGTGGTCAATAAGGTGGATGGAGAGGAGGAGGAAGAGGGTGATGAGGAGGTGAAGGGCAGACACAAGGTCAGGCAGAGGGACCATCTCTGAGCCACACAACACACGGCGACCTGTGTTTCTTCATAATCACATGGCAGATGTCCTTCAGGTGATGTGTACAGAAAAGTAACAAATGCATATATTTTTTGTTCCTCATTCATGAAAGGATTCATTAGCGCGTTTCCAATTTACACAAGTCTTTTACATTAAGGCATGCAGTATTTGCTTTCATAAATAATGACTTTGTAAAATAGATGATTCAAGAAGCTTTTTCAATTTATATAAAAACATTATAGAATTCCCTCCAACAATCAGAGGAGATGCTATTGAAAATGTTAATCAACAAGAAAACACACACACACACACACACACAACACACACTAAAGCTGCATTTAATGGAACACTCAATGTTATAAACTGCCTCATTGCACAAAACGATCATTATTTGCCAGCAGTTTTTGACAGGGTTGTTGATCAATGCCAGTTCACTGTCTGAGCAGTTTCCCCCTGCTTCTAGTCTTTTTGCTAAGCTAGGCTAAAGCTGTTGCTGTAGTGGACACAGAGATGTAGCCGACATCAAACTTCTCATGTGGCCAAAGATGTTCCCTTCAACAAGCTCAGCATGTACTAGCATACTCAAGTTGCACGTGGCCACCGGCTGCATTTAAGGCTTTTATGCACCGGGGACGTTTTGGGTTTTTTTGCGCCATTAATTTGAACGTCATTACATTTTTTCCAACTGTTGTATTACAGGAAGGGAAAGTCATTAAAATAGCTTACAGACACTTAGGCTATGCAACAACTTACTGCAAAACTGCAGTAGTACCACTGTGTGGCAATGAGAGTAATATTCAGATGGACAGCTGTACTAAGGGCAACACCATCCATATCGTGTTACACTAATAACACACTGACTGCAGTGAAAGAGACTGATGGAAGGTAGTATCTCCCGTTGAGGACTGCATCTTTCAGAGGACTGTAGAGCGTTCTTTGGTCCAGTGCATTTGATTCCATAATACAAATTAAAGCCGAATGGAGACAATTACTGATGAGGACATTGGACATTTTTTTGAATAAAACATATATAAGCCGTTCGTCATTTTTGAACATAACTGCATAACCGAAACAAATATTTTGAAAAAGATCTTGATGTGTTTTTTAAAAGAATTGTGACTTGATGTCGATGCTGTGAAAGGGAGATTTTACTGTGTAAAAGTCAACAGACGAACAGGTTAGAATATGCTCATTTAATAATATCAGCCAGGCAAGCAGTAATGCATGCCTCCCCCGTGTGTATGAAGGTGGGGGGGATGACAAGAAAAGCTGGGCGTCGTCAGCATAGCAGTGGCCCCCAAGCTTCCTTGTGTAGAGGGAGGACAGCATGGGGCCCATGAGGGAGCCTTGTGGAACCCCTGGTGCCAATAGGGAGAACCTGAACTTCCTCGTGACCATGACATGCCAAAGTTCTTAAAACGTGATGGTACCCGTATCTCCACGAGGACGAAAGGGATTTTAGTACGCATGTATGACAGCTAATGTTAACGGAGGTTGCATTCAATTACATTATGGTACGTTCAAGCTCTATTCAGTAAAAATATGTATTGGGCAAAGCTAACTAATAACATTGTAATGATGTGTTCAAATGTAATCTTGTAAACTGTAGCTTGAATACAGTTATACAACATATAATAATATAAAATAGATAATAGAGAAGGAATTATGAGCTGTTTATCTTCGTAACACTAACGTTAGCTGTAAGATACTTTTTTGTTATAATCAAAGCAAATATTTAAAAAAAATGGAATCAATAATAATAATACATACGCAAAAGCCAGTATGAAAACGACGCCATGAAACTTTTCAAACAAAAGGAGGACATACTGCACCTCATTTTCATTTCAACGTTTTTGTGTTTATTGTTTAGTTTTCGTTTTTTACCGTTGTATCATATTGGTTTGCAGGAACCGTGGAATTTGATTGGTGTGGGTATCGACAACTCAACTTCTGGTATCCTGACATCACCAGTTGCCAGTGATAATGTACTGAAGATGTGTGTGGAGAACTTCCCATATCAGCCTCACGTAAACACAAACACAGCAGCATCTGTTAATGCCTTCAACTTGAACATCCTAAAATGACATTGTAAGTGTGTGCAGCCCATGTTCATGCTGACTGCAGCCAAACACCGAGGCTCGATCGGCTAACTGCAACACTCAGCTGGCCGACGCTGTTTTAACAGACACAGTTTACACAGACTCAACAGTGTGTGAAATGTGCTGATAGCACTGACACCTCTGCACCTGCACCTCTATAACTGTGTTCATACACTCTTTCCCTGCATATACTTCTGTTTACAGTTTTTCTCAATTGCTAAAACACTAAAACCCATTGGCTGAACAAAGTTCTGTTGCCTGAACTCATTTAGCTAATTGTGCAGTCTGTTGTCAATACCTTAAACTGTGTCACATGGTAAAACACAATTTGCAGATCTCACTTAGACTTTTCAGCAAAACTCTAAACACATTCTCAGTCTCAAAACACATTCTGCACTCTAATGCACATGTCATCCATACTGGCAAACACAAGTGGCAACAATCAAATACAAATAGAGAACACATGTCATTGATTACAGTTTTTCTCAATTGCTAAAACACTAAAACCCATTGGCTGAACAAAGTTCCCAGTTGCCTGAACTCATTTAGCTAATTGTGCAGTCTGTTGTCAATACCTTAAACTGTGTCACATGGTAAAACACAATTTGCAGATCTCACTTAGACTTTTCAGCAAAACTCTAAACACATTATCAGTCTCAAAACACATTCTGCACTCTAATGCACATGTCATCCATACTGGTAAACACAAGTGGCAACAATCAAATACAAATAGAGAACACATGTCATTGATTAAACACAATCACTCAAAATTGATTTCACTTGTATCAAATGATGTGACACAACCAATATAAGCCAGTTTAGAGAGCAAACAGGTGGTTGAAGGTGGGAAGGAGAAAGTCTGAGAATGGATAGAAGAAACAATGTGAGAGGACATCGTGCTTTCTATTTGTTACAGTAACAGTACTGACTGCTCAATAGATGTTGACTGGTTGCAGGTTCATATCAACAAAGAACAAGAATTACAGTATCACAGAGACAAAGGACACGTTTGTGAGATGCAGGGTACAGTACTGTAAAAATAGGGGTACAAGGAGGAGGAAGAACAAAAGAAATTGCAAAGAGCAAAGCACAGTAGTCATTTCTGATCAATTTTGAGCTACTGTAATAGAACATGTTTTCATTCATATGAAATTCGTTTTGAGATTAAAAATCTACTTCTCCCTGAGAACTATATGGTTTGAACAATGTGTTTTCTATTTATTGGTGTATTGTTTACTGACTGCTTGATAGTGTATATTATTTTGATCACTTTGTTTATGATTTTGAGCACAGGTAAAACTGTTTTGAGGCGAAAGTTTCATTTTGCAAGAGGATTCAGAGGTTTTGTAAATAGTGCTTGAAGATGAGGTTTTGTGTTTCCAGTTTTGAGAGAATGGGTGACCGTTTCAAGAAATGTGTCTTAGCAATCGAGAAAAACTGTAACACAACTACCAGGGGTGGTGGAGCGCAGCAGCACAGATGCTCAGTGGAATATCCAATGTTTTTATACATTAAGGCACTGAACTAGTGGGGCCCCAACAGTTGCGTCTTATATTTCCATACTCCAGATGTTAAAGCAGAGCAGGTCTCATTCGTGAATATTCTTTTAAATATCAAACACTGTCAAATAAAGTTACATACCGCCAAGCCTTTCACACATTATCCATTGTGCTACAAAAGTATCAGAATAAAATTTTTAAAATTAGCTGACATGTTAATGTGATAGGGGGGGGGGGGGGGGGACCGATACGGGATAGTATCTCGATATTTTGCGTGGCACTATTGAACTGATACACGAACCAGGAAGTCGGTCAGAACAAAGAGAGTGTTGGGTCAGTCCGTCTGCTTTACTGACAGATGAACTGCGTGAAAACGATATCTTATTCGATAAAACAGATGTTGACAAACTGCATAATTTGAACAGCTGAAAAAACGACATAAATCACAATATTTGCAATAGATACTCAGCGTATCGCAAAAGGGCAGAACGATTGTATCGTGATGGGTACCATTAGGATTCTATCGATACCAGTACTATTATTGATACTGCTCATCAGTTCGGTTCCTTATCGATTCTCTTATATGTTCTTTTTGATTATTTTGACAAGTAAGACAATTAGTTAAAAGTAGGGGTGTAACGGTACGCATATTCGTATTGAACCGTTCGGTACGAGGCTCACGGTTCGGTACGCATGATGAACGAATACGTTTGAATGAAAATAAATAAATAAATTTAAAAACCTTTATTTAACCAGGTCGTCCCATTGAGATTAAAAATCTCTTTTGCAAGATGTAAGTAACAATACAAGATGTAAGTAACAATACTACATAACATTAAGGAGCAGTTTTAGTTTTTTATGCTTATGTGTTGCTAAGAAGACACCCCAGAAGATGAGTCACTCAGGTATTGTTCCATCATTGTTCAAAGTCAAAGAATAACTTCATTATGTTAGTTGTAATGAATAAATATATTTTAAAATCAAGTACATTTCTCTGGCATTTATAGTTTTCTACTGTACCGAAACGTACCGAACCGTGGCTCCACTGTATCGTACCCAACCCAACCGTGAGTTTTGTGAACCGTTACACCCCTAGTTAAAAGAGAATTTTTAAACAAGAATCAACACTGCTTTGTTCTTCATCTGTAAACAAGATCTCCTCTGCATCTCCTGTTTGAAGCGCGGTACACAACTTTGGTTTTAAGGGCGTCCTGTTTCACGCTGGGCCAAGGCTGCAGCCTCAGCCCGACAATCTACAAGAAGTTCCACAATCCTCAAAATACAGTCGCAGCTAAACAATTAGCTTAGCGATTAGCATTAATTCATTAGCCTGTTCTTATGATCAAACTCTGTATGGCGTCGCTAACGTTACCTGCAGTGGACGAGGACGGACGGCTGATCCACAAACAGTAGAAACTGAGCATTTCTGCACATGTATGTTCTGTGTGTTGGTCACATGTTGTGATAAACTGCTGCTGTTACCTTTCTTACCTTTGAGGCTTTTATTGTGTTTGAGACAACGAGAGTTCTCAGCATCTAGAGTAAAATGTAGCCACACTCTGGATCTTTTTCTTCTCTCTGCCATGATGCGTGTCTCACGCTGTACTGACCTGGAGTCGGTGTCGGGGTGTGTGTGTGTGTGTGTGTGTGTGTGTGTGTGCGTTGGTATCTCCGGATTGTGAGGGCTTTTCACCTGTTTACGTACTTACTTTGTGAGGACATGCCGGATGTGACGAAGGACGACCTCAGACGGGTTTCGGAGAAGCAGCGGAGCAGGAACCGCACTACGCCCGTTGCGGAAGAGGACGGTAGTCAGCTGCTCGCGGACTAATATTAACGGCGTGAAGGAAGTGAAAAGGCTTGAACGAGCTAGGCGGCGCGAAATGACGGCCGTGTCTGTAAATACATTAGTTTATGTTGCTCTTCGGAGTTTGACTCTCAAGACTGTGTGCGTGCAAACAACCAGGAAGTAGATGTAAAGTTTGGTGTTAGTCTAATGTAGTTATAAGTGTTATACTGTGTCATTTGCACGGCAAGCTATTCTGATAGTTAGTAGCTCGTTCCTTGTTTGCTAATTGGTGGCTGTAGGAGTCCTGGACCTGTTTATCACAGCCTGTATTCTGTCCATGTATGTCCTAATTAGAAACCAATGTTGTATAGAGGTATTTACTAATTATTATTTCATGTATGTCTGTTTCAGAACCACACACAATTGCTTGTTTGACTGTTGTCAGTAAACCTCTCAAAGGGAACATCTTGTCTGGAGTGCATTCTGATCGATGCCCCCTGGTGGCCACAACTTTTAATGAACCACAGTAAAAATATACAGTCCTTTCCCAGTCAATACAACACCGGACTTGTGAGGACAAAGTCCATGTCCTCACAAGTCGCGCACTTATCAACACGTAACTAACGTCCTCCCGCGTTTTCTCCGCATGTCTCAATAACTCGGTTTTACCAGAATTCTAGTGTATGCCAGTGTCTACCCCCAGTGTATCATTTCCATTTTCACTTTTCTTTTTTTATTTTCCCGCGAGTGTGTATCAGTGTGTCGTCAATGATTGGCTAGTATTAGGCAGACTCTGGTCATTGGCTGTTCTCGAAGTCAGTCAGGGAGATGCTGGTCAGTGATTGGCTTCTGAACCTGCGGTCAGGTTTCGCCCTGACGCTGAAGAAATTAGTCTGGATTCGATGGACGTCTTTTGTGGGTTAATACGGACTTGGAATTAACTTTACCGAACTGGTAAGTGAAAGTTTTAACGATGTATTAACAACTAAATGCATTTAGTGAAGGGCTGTCTTTTCGTTGCTTTGTAAAACAAACGTCTCCACTTCCTCATGAGCCTGGACCCGGCTCTGCACTAGGTGGTAGACCAGCCTCGCCAGGTGGAATCAATCCTTAATGTTCAGCTGATTCCTCCACAGACTTTTACTGAACTGTAAGTCTATTTTACAGACTTAAATGTAAATGCTATTCCGAGCTACGACGAGCAACAGTTATTACCGGTATATTCGCTAATGCTAATCGCGGTTAGCATTTCCCCATTGGAGGTCATGTTAAAATTAGCTTAGAAGCTAGCGAGTCGGACATAGATAGAGATAGGTAACTGTTACTTTATTCATCCCCAGGGGGACATTTGTATGTTACAGCAGCAAGACACACCAAAAAGCAAAGTAACAGAGTAACCAAAATATTAAGTATTAAAAATAATATCCATTAGAAATAAGACGTCTTAATTAGTGACAGCTGATATGACTTAAGCCCGGTGACGTTCGTCAGCCCGAGCATTCATAATTATTGTGAGGAATAATTAACATGGACATGTGATCAGTCTCTTCACATATATTATTATTATTATTATTAAAAGGTGATCTGTGCAACTTTGTTTTTCAGGAAGTTTGTATCAAACACGGTCACACCATCACGGTCAGTAAATGGCATCACTTGTGTGTCGGGGGATGGGCACAGCATGGACCTGCTTTGTGAGGACGCCTCTTCTTATGAGGACCATCATATTTCTTCACACACTGGTCAAACACGTTGGTTTTATGCAGTGGTGTATAGTAACGAAGTAGAAATACTTCGTTACTGTACTTAAGTAGTTTTTTTGGGTATCTGTACTTTACTTTACTACTTATATTTCTGTTGACTTTTACTTTTACTTCACTACATTTTGCAAAGAAAACTGATACTTTTACTCCGATACATTTCCCCTGAAACCTTCGTTACTCGCTGCAAAATCAAATCTATCTTTAGAAACAAAATGAATCATGAGAGCAGCGTCGTGGACTGTGGTGGAACACAGACTGCAAGCAAGCAGGTTTGGTGAATCAGTGGTGCTAGCAGCAAGTTAAATCATTGGTTAATCACGTTAATGCACAATTGAAAACAAGTGCTCTCAAAGCCGCGGCGTTTTGATTCCCAGGATGCTACATGCTATAAGCTAGCGGGCGACTACATGAGTATAATTCCACTCTACGATGACTGATTGCATGATGGAAGCAGAAATGGAAGCACCTGCTACTCCTGAAACAAACGACGGTGGTGACGAAGACCAACACCAGTGGATCGCTAGCGAGTTAGTGAGCTGAGGAAGTGTTGACAGTTGTGCAGCACTAGTTGGCTAACGTTAGCTATAGCTAACCACCACACCATAGGATTGACGGGAGCCGAGAGAGCGCAGCGTTAGCATTAGCGTTAGCATTAGTGTTAGCATTAGCGTTGGCATTAGTGAAATCCTTCGCAGCTATGCGCAAGCTGTGTGTGACGCTGAACACACCTCTACCTGCCTCAGCGGCCTGTGAAAGGCTATTTAGCATCGCAGGACTAGTCTTCAGCCCAAGAAGAGCGAGACTGAATTCTCGCAATTTTGAAAACCAACTTCTTTTGAAGATGAACAGGACATGTTTCAGTTTCAAGTAATGACTGGGTTGTTACTTTCGATGCTGCTTTAGTATTGATCATGTTTTGATATTTGAGTCATGTTGTGGATGATCAGATGGAGTTATGATGGTAGCAGTCGCCCAATTGCAGATTCAGCTTGAGCAAAACCTTTGCCTATTGTGTTCAAATCAGGCCCATAGGAGTTTACAAGGCAGGTGTCCTTTCTCACAACACTGACCTGATGCATCAAGTGGATATTTTTTGCTGAACATAATATTATGCATTGGCCTCTACATCCTCTAGTCGGAATGAGCATACTTATAAACGCACTGTTACAACTCCTTCAGTGTCATATTGCTTTTCGGATAATTATGACGATACGTTCATAGTAGATGCAAAAGTATACTTATGTACAATACATTATGTTGAACATTGTTGCTCCTGGATGGATCACAGCCAACCCAATTATGTTCAACACAGCTCCATGTCCTTAGTCATGGTGGCCACAACACTTAAAAGAATAAACTTCATCATTCTCACAATTCTGACCCTTTGCTTTTTTATTAACAGCATTTACTTGTACTTTTACTTTCAATGAACAGGTTATGATGTTCATTTAATGTTCAGGTTGTGATGTACATTTAATATCAGAAAATTACTTTTGATACTTAAGTACTTTTGTACTTAAGTACAATAAATATCAGATACTTTAAGACTTTTACTCAAGTAGTATTCTAAGAGGTGACTTTTTACTTTTACTGGAGTAGTTTTCCAGTAAGGTATCTTTACTTTTACTCAAGTATGGCTTTTGAGTACTTTATACACCACTGGTTTTATGTTAGCTTTTAAGCATTGACTAGGCTCAGGCCTTACGTACACAATTCAAGGCAGGACATACTTTCATACATAATTTGTGGTATTTATTGAATATGAAGGAAGGTCTTGATAGATTTCTCTCATCAGTTGAAGTTATTTTTCTCAGGTTCTTTTGTCTCCGTGTATAGGATTCATCAGTCATCTTTTATGTTCCATCCTTCCTTGCTGGCTAGTAAGCAGAATTTCAGCCAGACAAATGGCCAGTGTTGTAGAACTTTGATTGCTGAATGTAAATGAATCGCTGCTGTTTTTATATTTTCTAAGAGTGTGCCTATTTTTGACTCATTTACAGGAATTCTGTGGTGAATCAAGTGATGCTTTGAATACACCTTGTGCAACTCCCGTCACACCAGAGAATGAGAACGTAAGTTGGAATGTATTCTTCTTTCACACACTGGCAAGACGTTACATGTGGGTGGCTGGGGGAAGACGGTAGTACCGGGCTGTTTTACCTGAACCATATATGTCTCCACTCTTTGGGTCAAACAGAAGCTGGTGGAATGTTTTAGAAAACTTGGTAAAGTAAAATGCTGTCTGGTCACAGTGTCTTGTGAGGACAGCAGATAACTTGTCAAACATGAATTAGCCATCCCGGTCAGTAAATGGCATCACTTGTGTGTCGGGGGATGGGCACAGCATGGACCTGCTTTGTGAGGACACCTGTTCTTATGAGGACCATCATATTTCTTCACACACTGGTCAAACAAGTTGGTTTCATGTTAGCTTTTAAGCATTGACTAGGCTCAGGCCTTATGTACACAATTCAAGGCTGGACATACTTTCATTACTGTTACAACTACAACAAATGACTTGCATACATAATTTGCGCTATTTGAAGGAAGGTCTTGATAGATTTCTATCAGAGGTGTAACTTGTTTTTCTCAGTTTTCTGTTGTCATTGTGTATAAGACTGGAGTACTCTGTAGGCTAGCTGATCCACTGTAAATGTACACTCCTTCATAACTGCAACGCCTCTGCCTTCACACAATAGAAACAAGAACACTTGCAAAAATAAGTGTGGATAGTCGGTCCTAAAGATGCAAATTTCAGATGGAGTTAAATTGAATTTGTTACATTTTAAGTCTGCTGTTTTTATTTGTCTTTAGGAAAAAGAAAAAAGATGGAGCTTGCCCAGGATGAAGCCAAGAGTTCCAAAGGTATATAGAAATGCCACGAGTTATCATGACTTGATTTTTTTTGTTTAAGTTGCAATAGTTCAGTTATGTGAAAGCCGTATATTGAACTCTGCATATTCAGTTTTAGTCTTCTTTTTTTAGACACTAAGTTTTTGTACAATTTCGAATGTTTCAAATATATATTTTAAGTGTACTATGTTACAGCCTTAAGCAGGAGTTATGTAAAGTTTATTTACCGAATACTATCGGTACAGTGGTGACATAATGCTGTTTTTATACTCATTTTAATTGAACTTAAGTATATGTAACTTTGATAAATAATATACTCGATAACCCACAAATGCTACATTTGAGTGCATCAACAGTTATTCCAAGAATGTTGTAAATCTCGACTAAACTTATGATTGTCTTTATTATAATCTAATCAAGGAAAATATGTTCTTGTGATTAGCAGATGTCTGAAGAAGATCTTCCAAAAAGCCGTGGAGCAAGGTAGAAGTTTCATCTGTCATGAAACACTTTAGAATACACATTTCAAAGGGACACCTTGCTACGAAGTTGAGAGTGAGCAATGTAAGAATGCTCAAGACCATGTTTTGAAAGACAGAACTGTTCAAAACATCCAAGATTTTGTGAGGAACAGGGGCCTGACTTACAAAAGGAATAATGTAACATGAATATCCATTAACCGTAGAGTTTAGTGCATCTGTTGCATTACTGCACCTGTTGCAGCACAGTTTGTAGCGCCATTTACTGCGTCTGTTTCTGTTGCGGTGCCGGTTAATGGGACAGTTTGCAGTGCCTTTAACTGCGTTGTTTGCAGTGTGTTTTACTGCGTTTCACTGTGCACTGCGTCATTTGCAGTGCGTTTGCAGTGCCGGTCACTGTGTCGCTCGCAGTACAGTGCGTTTTGCCACAGTACGTTTCGCCTCAGTGCGTTGCGTTTCGTCGTTTTTCTGGTCACAATGCGTTTCACTGCACACTGCATCGTTTGCAGTACGTTTCACTGTACACTGCACCGCTTGCAGTACGTTTCACTGCGTTTGTCTGGTCATTAGGGGTGTAACGGTTCACAAAATCCAAGGTTGGGTTGGGTACGATACAGTGGAGCCACGGTTCGGTACAGTTCGGTTCAGTAGAAAACTATAAATGCAGAGAAATGTACTTGATTTTAAAATATATTTATTCATTACAACTAACATCATAAAGTTATTCTTTGACTTTGAACAATGATGGAACAATACCTGAGTGACCCATCTTCTAGTGTGTCTTCTTAGCAACACATAAGCATAAAAAACTAAAACTGCTCCTTAATGTTATGTAGTATTGTTACTTACATCTTGCTTACATCTTGTATTGTTACTTACATCTTGCAAAAGAGATTTTTAATCTCAATGGGACTACCTGGTTAAATAAAGGTTTTTTTTTTTATTCAAACGTATTCGGTTCGTCATGCGTACCGAACCGTGAGCCTCGTACCGAACGGTTCAATACGAATACGCGTATCGTTACACCCCTACTGGTCACAGTGCGTTACACTGTGTCGCTTGCAGTGCGTTTCGCAGCAGTGGTTGCCTTTTGTCATTTCTTTTTTTGTCTGGTCACAGTGCATTTCACTGCAGTGCAGTTTAAAATGTTGCTGTTTTCTTTTTTTTACGACAAAGAAATCTTGTACTGTCATCTAAATGTTTAAAGTCATGTACATCATAATACATGTATTTTCATTTAAAGGCATTCTGATCTAGCTTTTGATTTTATTTCCTCCATTACCCTGTTGCTGATACCATTTTATACTTATTCTAAACAAACAAAAGTGGTCACAATTTTAAAGTAAAAGCAACCTTTCAGAATAAACATTGAATATATGCAATTCAAATGTTGTCTGTCTCTACCATTCTTATGCAAACGTCCATTTGAACTCACGGATGAAATTATTAGATTTTGATGGTCAAAGGTCACTGACCAGACAAAAAGTCTTCAATTGCTAATTATGACAATATCACACGAATGAATACAAAAAATGTGCGTGTGAAATGTTAACATTTAAACCTACATGGATGTAATTTGTAACATGTTGATGGATGCATACAACCGTGAAGAGGTAATTCTAGTTTAATGGGAGGGGTTTGTTTGAGTTTGTGTGTGTATTAGGGGTATACAGTTCATGAAATTCTCGTTTCGGTTCAATATAATACAGTGGTGCCACGGTTAGGTTCGGTACATTTTCAATACAGCAAATAAGCAGAAATGCCTCGCTGGTGAGACTCGTGGGGGCGTGTCTGAAGAACATGGTTCTTCATCTCCATTCAGTAGTGAGGTAATGTGTCGTTACAGTCAGGTAGCTTTGTGTAGTCCGTGACGTCCGGCCGTCTGTTAGAGGAACAGCGGGAGCCTCGGACATTTGATTCTGTTTGGACTTTTGTTTTCTTCAACAAAGCAGGAATTATGGTCTGGCGAAATGGGCTCGTGAATGAGTAGTGTCACGGGGCTCAATAACATTAAGCATGTTGGTACAGTCTGGTTTTCCACTCCAGATTAGGGTCTCATATCCGCGGCTATAAATATAACAATCGCCGTGGCGATTGCTTTAGCCCTGTTTGAATCGGTAGGGAGTAGCTGCCTAAACACTGCGGGAAGAGTTTGAAGTGGGTGTGCTGCTGTTGGTTTTACTGGTAAACTAGTTTAGGGTATTGCGCGTCCCAGAACACATGTGCCTCACCAGAGTAGAATGTTGTTCTTCCGTGGTGGGCGTGTCAGACAGCACGTTGTCTGTTATGTCGGGTGGGTTGCCATGTTGAGCGCAGTGGCTCCACAGAGAGAACATTATATTTCCCACAATTTAATCTTCTGCATTTTCCAAATACAATAGTATTGTTCGGTTCATAATGCGTACCAAACCATGAGCCTCGTACCAAACGGTTCATTGCGAATACGTGTATTGTTACACCCCTAGTGTATATATAAGTACATATATGTGAATATAAGTATATATATATATATATGAATATATATATGCATGTGTGTGTGTATGTGTGTGTGTATATATATATATATATACACACACAAAGGATGTCTTCGTTCTGAGCACAGGCAGCGTGGAGACAATATGAATCAGCAGGAATGACCTTTTGCGGCGTTAGCTGGGTGATCACGCAAACTCAGCAAGTTCCAAAAGGCCGCTGTAGCCTTTAGACTGAGACCGGTCCAACTCTGAGTTTGCATTCTGAAGGGATGCTTTATTACAGCTTGGGGCTTATGTTTGTAGTTTTGATTGTAATTTATTTCTGTTCTGATAACACACGCTGGAACGTCTGACCCTCCAAACCACTTTATTTGGAGGTCAGACTGAAATTGAACGCAGTTGAAATGTCGCTAATAATCCCTCACTGCACAGGAAAAAACTGTGTGAGCACAGCTACAGTAAGTGCGGTAGGTCAAAGTTGAATTAGGAAGTACATCTGTAAACTGTGATGAATGTTTGTAACAGACATGTTTATTCCCAACATGCAGGATTGTCTGCTGTTCGAGTGTTTAGGACCCATTGGACCTACTTTTAGTGATGTCACCATGTTTCCAGCAGTTCATTTTGATGGGCGCAATAGCATTATTACTGATAGGGATAGAGATTAAACATAAACTAAGAAAATATCAGAATTGTCCTATAAGCAATAAATGCGCTAAAATGTGATGTGAAATTGAACTAAAACCAGTTTTTTTCTCTGGAGTCAATGTCACAACTGAGACAGTGATGGAATCCTAATGACAGCATTTAACTGCCTTCTCCAGTAACTCTCCTACTAGCTTCAGGATTCCCACCTGTCCTTACATCACAACACACACTCAATACACACACTGCACCCTATATGTGAGTGATGCACCAAGCGCGCCCTCCTGTTGCCCCTGGCAACTCTCTGCCGACGTGGAGAGCTGCGGGAAATTGAAATGCAAGGTCTGTGTGTGTGTGTGTGCGCATTCGGATGGGAGGAAGGGCTTCCACCTCGCAAAGCAGCAATGATAAACATTGAACTTAAATTGAGAACGTACACACATGCACGCCGGCCAGGCGGTCCCTGTGCATTGCCTCAGGAGACCCCACCTATCCCACTGCAGGGTAGTGGAGGTATTTAAACAACCAGGATCGGCCAGCAAAGCTGAACACACACATTTATGTATTTATGTATGTGCCCCGCATGCATATCTGCATTATTTAGAGCGTACACACATACGTGGAGCGGGCAAACAGCAGAAAACATGCACTCAGCACGGCAAGCACTTAACCTCAGCCCGTCTGCTCACTGCCATCGAACACACAATACACACACCACTCAGTTCAAACGGTATCAGCACAATACTAGTTGGCTCTGTGCTTCTCGTTAGCACGTTTGAAATAAAATGTTGGAAAAGGGATTTATTTTTTACAGACTATGAGAAAATACTGACCCACAATTTAAAATATATGAATATAACAATAAAATATTTAGATTATGTACTCTATGCCGTGCACACAAAACTCAATAGGCAACTATTTTGAAAATCTATTTCAATTATTTTTGCAAATGGATGTCTTTTTCAAAGCCAAACTGCTGAAAAAGCCAAACATTGATGCTCTTCAACTGTCATACTATATTCCCTTCATGAATGTCTTTGGGTTTCATCGAAGTCTCGATGAATCGCAGTAAACCGGGGATTAACAACAGCGAAACTATTTCAAAACAACCGTTCACAAACTCTCACGCAACTGGTGCAGTACCCGTCTCCAAACAGGTGCATCTTTGTTAAAACTTCCCTATTGAAAGCAGGCGGCAACCTCCGGTTCTGCCGAGTGAAGCCAGTGCTGAAGTGTCTTAAAAGCTGCATTCCCTCGAGTGACCACCAGGGGGCGACTCCTCTGGTTGTATAGAAGTCTATGAGAAAATGACTCTACTTCTCTCTTGATTTATTACCTCAGTAAACATTGTAAACATGAGTTTATGTCTCAATCTCTAGTTTCAAGTCTTCTTCAATACAGTGTGATGTTCATTTAGTACATTATGGTCCATTTAGAGTCACACAGACCATAAAGCAGGGGATGCTTTAGGGCGGGCTCACTGTGATTGACAGGTCTCTACCAGAGACGTATACTCTATGTCACTCCTCCGCATTGCACATATGGTCACTGCGTATAAGTCCTGCATTTATTTGACCCGCCCACCCTGAGCTGACTGTCTTGCTCTTTTTAACCACATCCGGAGCCCTGAGTGTCAAATAAATGGCGGATAACATTAATGATGGATGATGGTTTACATTGGAGGTGAAAGCCTGCTAGAGATGTTTTGATATTTCTCTGATTTTTTTATCCTTAGTTCGCCGTGGATGCATAGAAGAATTCAAGGTAACACGGGCTGAGTAATTGAAATGCAAATGATCATTTTGGGGGTTGTGTATTCCTTTTTTAAACCATTTTCTGCCATTCTACAGTAAATAAATACTAAGCAGACAACTGGAATACTAATATTTTGGTTACTCTTTTAATGTGACAGTGATTTAATGTAATCGGGCAAAACATCGGGCATGTCAGCGACGGGGACACTCCGGTGTAGAAAACAAAGGATTTCTAAATCTGGTTGAAATGCTTGAGCCACGCTACGAAATCCACTCACGCACCCACTTCAGTGTGAAGCTGTTCCAGACCTCTATGAGAAGGAAAAGACTGCAGAGACTGCTTTCACCACGGCGGAGTGCTTCTTAGTCCGGTGCTGTAGACACGCCCCCTCTGTGAGCGTCTCTCACACACACACACACACACACACACACACACACACACACACACACACACACACACACACACACACACACACACACACACACACACACACACACACACACACACACACACACACCTGGTTCAGGTGCTGACAGAAGCATCAGAGTGAAGCTAGACACGCCCAATAATATTCCAGTCACCACAGAAAGGTTCACCCTCTCCCCAGACAATGGAGATATTCTCATCTTTTTGAAAATAATGTCACAGTAATGTAACATTATTGTGTATTTGAATGACCTGACAGGAAGTAAACACAGACCCAAGTTGTTGCTGAGCAGTTCAGTTCAGTGTAAGCAGTGGAAGCTCACTGGCTGTTTTTCTTTCAGTATTGATCAAAGGACGAGGATATCGACATAACTCATGTTGCACTTAAACTTAACAGAATTCTTGAATGTATTGTTTTTATTTATTTCATTTTGTTTCAAATTGGACATCTTCAATATTTTAGTTTTCATGTAAGACTACAGCCCAAAGTTCTTTGCTTTAAGTGTTCTTGAAGTTCTTTAATAAATGGAAAGCAAAGTTATATTTGTCTCCTCCCCTTTTCTGTGTTGATCCGAACTGTGACTCCTGACCCGTGATCCGAACCGAACCGTGAGGTTTGTGATCCGTGACACCCCTAGTGAACACGCTCCAAACACACACACAAATTTCCCATGTACGTCATGGAAAGCGTGGCTGTGTGTGTGTGCGTGGCTGTGTGAGTGTGAGTGTGAGTGTGAGTGTGAGTGTGAGTGTGAGTGTGAGTGTGTGTGTGTGTGTGTGTGTAAGAAACAGTACAGAGAGATGCGACCAGGTGAGTGGAATCATGGGAACGGTTGCTGTGGCAACTCGGATTTCACTGGCTGGTACTGCAGGTGTCATGATGTCACTGGCATCGATAACAGCGATGGAGCAAGTTGACAGGAGCAGTGCACGAGAACATCTGAGCGACGGGGCAACCAGTCGCCCCAAGGCAGCAGAGAGAAGTGGTCGGGCGGGGGTGTAGGGCTTGACCATGGCCTGGAGATAGGAAGGAGCTGTTCCTTTCACTGCCCTGTAGGCTAGCACCAGAGTCTTAAACTGGATGCGAGCTCTTACAGGAAGCCAGTGTAGAGAAGGGAGAAGGGAAGTTGTGGGAGAACTTGGGGCGATTGAACACCAGACGAGCTGCAGCTTTCTGGACAAGCTCCAGAGGTCTGATGGCCGACGCCGGGGCTCCGGCAAGTAGTGAGTTGCAGGCGGGTCCAGGCGGGAGATGACAAGAGCCTGGATGAGCACCTGCGCCGTCTCATCAGTGAGGAAGGGGCGAATCCTCCTGATGTTGTAGAGCAGGAATCTGCAGGAGCGTGTAACCGATGCAATGTTTGCTGAGAATGACAGTTGGTCGTCCAGGGTCACAACCAGGTTCCTCGCAGTCCGAGTTGGCATCGTATCGTCAATGGTGATGGACAGGTCTCGGTGCGGGCAATCCTTCCCCGGGAGGAACAGGAGCTCGCTTTTATCCAGGTTGACCTTGAGGTGGTGTGTCACCATCCACTTCGAGATGTCAGCCAAGCACGCAGCGATGCGTGCCTCCACTTGAGTGTCACCGGGGGGAAACCGATGGCGCAGACGCCAATGTTCGCTACTTGATTGGGTCTCATTAATCACGACGTGTCTTTCCCCTGATTGGCCACGCCCCTATCACGTGACCCTTTTTTCCAGAAGAAAACAAATGACATCAGCCTTGATTCAGTGGTTCATTCACCACAAAATTACAGGCGTTGCTGACCTTGCAGTTTATGCTTGCATCTGTTACGCCGTTAAATTCTACTACCGCCTACATGCACAGGAGGGAAGCTGCTCTTTGAGCATTTTGCAACAACTCCCATAACGTCACCGTCCGGTACGATTCAGTTATCAGGAGGCTGATGTTCTCGTCCTGAAAACGAATGAGATCGTGGACAGAAGCACCCAGTTGGAACATTATGTTCTTTCGAACTGCAGCAGGCAAACTTTGGAGAAGAATGCAGACCTACTTAACGTCCTCCCCACCGAGGAGACGGTCCCACCTGCTGCCCGTCTGTCTCACTCTGCTGTCAGAGAAGACAGGAGCTGTCTGAGGAGGTTCCACTGTCTCTTTTTTTTCATGAAAACATCCGCACACACACTAGATGCATCCAATATGCTTTGAGTGCCACGCTTTCATCATCACAGTTTCTACCTTCGTGTTACACTGGAACACGAACACTGGTTCACTGGAAGGGGCGGGACTTTGCCTCTGTATGAGAGAGCAGCAACTCTCCACAGCTGGCTGTGATAGGCTGAGACAGCTGTTAATTAAACAAAACACCTCAAAACACACAACTTATAGGTATAATCGTTGAGGGTGCACAATGTTTTGCTCATCTTATCAATATGGGGAAATAAATTCTGACAATGAGTTGTTCAATCAGAATGGTGACTGATATGAAAATGATGCCCAAATTATACTGCGCAAATAGTTTCATGTGTGGAGGTGCATGAGCCATGATGATAGCGATACAGTGGAAACCTCTTGTAGTCATCACGTCTCTCCGGGTCAAATTGAGCTCTATGAGCAGAATATTATTTGTAAATTTGTTTTCTTTCTTATGTTGTGTTCACACCAAACGCAGCACAAATTTCTTGCGCGAGTAGATCACATACAAAGCCAATGCAAAGAAACAAATGGACGCAAGTAAACTCGAGTTTGCACCAGGCAGCGCGAATGGCGCGATGCGGATTACACGAAATTCGCCCTAATTTTTCAACCCGGGCAAGAAATTCGCGTGACGCTGTGGAGCGATAGCCTATCAGCGTTGAGTTGCTCCCCCTGTCATCACTGGCTTCCTGCCGTTGAATCAGGAATCAAATCCTGTAGCCGTCTGTGTTCACCCAGAGCTCTACGATACCTCATATCAATAGAGACCGGACCAAACTATGTGTATAAATGTGTGTGTGTAAACCATACGGTACAAACAATGAAAAAGACGCTGCCGTATTTACGCATATTTGACGTTATGTTGAGTGTTGATGGAGCTGCTACAATGTTAGCATAGCCTAGCACCAATCGATCCGAGCTCCATTGAGAGAACTAACAAAACATGAATTCAAACTTTTTACAAATCTGCATTATTACGTAGTTATTTCGGCATCCCTTTTTGTCCGTTTATTGCAGTTAAATCACAGCAAAATCTGTTTATTTTGTGTTCATACAGCTGTAGTAAACCAGCCGACGTGTGGCTTGCTAGACACAGTGAATACAGCTCGATAAAATCCACGGAGCTCCTCTGGACTATGTTATGAACCCAGACAAGACGGCAGTTAGTTTCCTGGGATATCTGGGACTTCCACAACAAGTATGTACTAAGCAGAAGTAGAGGTTATTTCTTCCATGGTTGATTGCGGAAATAAATGGCTTCCATGGAGATAAGCCACTCCTCCTCTCAGGCCCGTCTATCGCGAATGAAGCGAATAACCACAAATGGTCCCGCGAGTAGCGCGACGCGGAAATTTGCTACCTGTTTTGTGTGAACGTAGCATTAGTGACACTAGTATATCCAGTATATGAATATAAAGTAATGAAAATGATAGTTTCAAAACACAGTACAGCTGTTTTTTTTATGACAGTAACTTACTGTACAAATTGAATTACTGTACTGTGTGTACTTCAAATACACTAAAATACAGTACAGTACTGTATATAAATTACAACTTACCAAGGCTAAAATTATAAAAAGGCCATAGACTCAAGCAGTATTTGTACAGTTTACAAATAAAACAAAGTCAGTAGTGCAAATAGGCTACGAAGCCGAAATTAAGTGTACAGGCTTTCAATGACAACCTGGTATACCGGGTTTGAAAACAAACATATCATAAAACACAGTAGCATGGGTGTGAAATGAAAAAACAATTATGGTAGTTTTAATTGTTCTTTCCGTATGTTGTCGTGTACGAAAAAGACCCACAATGTACGCTGCCAGCGGACTACTTTATTATTGTAAGCAAATCATTTGTATAGGAATGACTCTGTACCGAGCTTTTTGATTTGTAAAGGCGGTTTTCCGCTGAAATAAGGTTATTTCTGTTCTAATGTTACCAATTACCAATGGTTAAAAGGTAATATCCAAGCTGTTTTATAAATGATTGATAGGATATATTTTACAAACAGCATATTCCAAGAAACCATTAAAAGCCTGCAGCACATAAAAAAGTACTTGTGAATTCACCGTGAACTCCCATTAAAAAGGTACTGTAAATACAGCAATGAATCAGGTTATAATAAATAAAGCATGACCGTTACAGTAGGACAGGTCAATTCTGAATCTAGTTATTATTATTATTATTAATATCAAACACAAGGACTGTGGAAATCATCAGTTATCGGACGTGACTAAAATGGAAATATCCTGCATTCCTAAAAATGGGAGTAATACAATAAATGCACACAGACTGGCAGGGCTGACACCAACATGCGCACGCAGCTCGCCATTGGACCCTCCAGGCAGAGTTCCGTGAGACAGATCCTAAGGAATGCGATACCACACAACCAGCTCCAGAAGGACACCTTCCAACGGCGGCAGCCTGTGCTAAAAACATCTGAGATTGTTTGTAAAAGCAACATTATAGAACCCCCCCACCCAAGAACACACACACACACACACACACACACACACAACACACACGAGCAGGAACATCAGCTGTCTAAACGTGTTGACAGGCCGGGGCCTGTCGAGAATAGCTTTAGCGCCGTGTGTGTGTGTGTGTGTGTGTGTGTGTGTGTGTGTGTGTGTGTGTGTGTGTGTGTGTGTGTGTGTGTGTGTGTGTGTGTGTGTGTGTGTGTGTGTGTGTGTGTGTGTGTGTGTGTGTGTGTGTGTGCGTGTCTGAAGAAGAGCAGTAAATTGGTTGGACGTGTCAAGTCTCGCTCTGCCGTGTGGACACGTTGTATGAGACACTGAAGGACAAATAAAAATAAAAAAGGAGACAAGGTGTGAAAGTATTTCTTGACATACTTACAGGGACAGACATTTTGCTGGTGTGTCACTCTCCTTAATAACTCCTGGCTTCTAAAAACGTCCGGTGGTCTTCTTCTGTTTTTCCTCCCAGATGCTAACGTTACTTTTCCAACAGAAGTACGGTTCTTCACGGCTCCCCGAGTGTCAGTCCTCCTTCTTCCATTCCGTTGTGCACTCTAAGGTCAAACATACAGCTGGAAGAGGGTGGTCGGGGTTTCGTTGAATTTAGAGGGTTAGAAAATGTTTCTGCGGCGAAATAAAGCGGGGTTTTGCGGCAGCAAGCAGCCGCTTTAACGTCCGGTAGAGCCGGCTCTCTCTCCTCCGTTCCCCGCCTTCCTTCCCTCTCTCTCCCTCCGCCGCTGCTTCGCTTCGGTCACGGTTTCCTTCACGGACCCCTTTGCAAATGCGTCAACAACTGCTGCTAAAGGACGAGGCGACGATTCGGGAGGTCAGTCGACTTCCACCGTTGCGTTGGCAGGTCTGTACCGTCAGGAGAAAGGCAGGAGAGAACCGCGTCTGCCGCGGTCTGCTGCCGTCCCTTTCCACTGAGATGATCCGATCCAGCCTTAAAGAGACCGCCTCGCTGCGAGGGCGACAATTCCTACAATTTACAACGCACTTTAAACACCCACAGCAGGGTAGCTACCCCCCGGGCAGTGCTTTTGGAACAAGCCTTTAACAGGACCGTACCAATGGGTTTGCATGGCCGCTTGCTAAAAATGATTTAGCCGTAACATTAGCTCGCGGACAACTATTATGCAAATCACGCTGACTGTATTTTGGACATGTTTACACATGACACAACACAGAATATCCTTCATTATACAACTACATTATTATACTGGAATCTACTGTAAGCCTACAAATAAAAAAATTAAGAACAGATCGGGTTTAAAACTGTAATATGACAATATACTCTGGAAAAATTCTTGAATTGTATTTCACTAGAGTGAATATCAAGTCTCACTACTTTCTTTTCTTAAATCAAAGTTAAAATTGTATTATTTATAAAACACAACGTGATTTAGCTGTCAAGCAGGTGTCATTAGCTTGGAATCAGTTGCTGCTCATTTTAATAATGTGGGCAAGAATTGATCATCTTTCACCATAAAGACACTGAAAAAAAAGTAGTCATAAAGTGTTGTTATTCATGAAGACACCTCTGATTACAGACAGTTGTTTGAAAATCAGTGAGTCATTATGGTGATTGCAATGGGAGGATTGTCAGGGCGATGTGCGGTATAAATAGCTGAGCACTCTGTCTTTCTTTCTGACTCTTTTGTGCGTGTGTGCATGATTAAAATCAATCCCTCATGATGGTTTTAAATGAGACCCGAAGGCAGTTCCACTGCACTGCAACATGACAAGAGATTTAGTGAAGACATCACGTGTCCATAAATAATTACAGCAGCTTCATTTTAAAATGAGCAGCCCTCTGGCTATCGTGTAAATAAAATAAAACACAAGAGGAGAGACAAACATCACTGTGTCGATGTGCAGTGCTGATATCCTTTTAGTGAACCATAATCTGGTCCCGTCGCTGTGGACCACCTCTAGCATATTGCATCCATCTGATTGATTGATTCCATCATCATTATCTGTCTATGGGAGACCTTTACATTACATTGATTGGAGTGGAGGTTTAGTGTAGTGTGATGATGTAAATGCTGTTTCAGACTCCTCCATCCTGATGAGAATTAAATAATCGTGACACATTCCCATAGAGGCCTTCCACCCCGATAAGGTGCGTGTGAACATGTTTGAGTATAATCTCCTGTCAGTCCTGCGCCACAAAAATCCCACTATCTGTGTGTGTGAGTGAGTGGAAGGAAAGGTTTAGTAGCGAATCGCAAGCTGTTGTTAGGCAACTGTCAGGAGCAGTTCTGTCTTCGAACTGTAATAAAGCAGCTTTATTCAAACATAGTTTACCATCCTCCTCAGCCACCAGAGGAAACTGCCTTAGAAATAGTAGTAACGGCAAATACACTATGTTGACCAGCAGTGTTGTAGTCAAGACCACCTCAACCAAGACCAAGTCATGGCCAAGACCAGAGTGTATCGAGACAAAGTCAAGAACAAGACCAGAGTGTATCGAGACAAAGTCAAGAACAAGACCAGAGTGTATCGATACAAAGTCAAGAACAAGACCAGAGTGTATCGATACAAAGTCAAGAACAAGACCAGAGTGTATCGAGACTGACCCAAGACCAGAGTGTATTGAGACTGAGCCAAGACCAGAGTGTATCGAGACAAAGTCAAGAACAAGACCAGAGTGTATCGAGACCGACCCAAGACCAGAGTGTATCGAGACCGAGCCAAGACCAGAGTGTATCGAGACCGAGCCAAGACCAGAGTGTATCGAGACCGAGCCAAGACCAGAGTGTATCGAGACCGAGCCAAGACCAGAGTGTATCGAGACCGAGCCAAGACCAGAGTGTATCGAGACCGAGCCAAGACCAGAGTGTATCGAGACCGAGCCAAGACCAGAGTGTATCGAGACCGAGCCAAGACCAGAGTGTATCGAGACCGAGCCAAGACCAGAGTGTATCGAGACCGAGCCAAGACCAGAGTGTATCGAGACCGAGCCAAGACCAGAGTGTATCGAGACCGAGCCAAGACCAGAGTGTATCGAGACCGAGTCAAGACCAGAGTGTATCGAGACCGAGCCAAGACCAGTGTGTCTCGAGACCGAGCCAAGACCAGAGTGTATCGAGACTGAGCCAAGACCAGAGTGTATCGAGACTGAGCCAAGACCAGAGTGTATCGAGACCGAGCCAAGACCAGAGTGTATCGAGACTGAGCCAAGACCAAGGCTTTGAGGGGTTTGGACCAAGCCAAGACCAAGGAAGAGCAAGACTGAGTCAGGACCAAGACCAGAGTGTATCGAGACAAAGTCAAGACCAGAGTGTTTCGAGAACGGGTCAAGACCAAGACTTTGAGGAGTTGAGACCAAGTCAAGACCAAGGCAGGGAGAGACTGAGTCAGGACCAAGACCAGAGTGTATCAAAACTGAGCAATGACATTATGCACTTACGATAAAATGTGGAACATGCAAACCAGAAACACATCCAGCGTATAAGTCTAGCATGAGAATTATCTTGATAGAATAATTAAAAGGCATTGCAGAGTTGTGTGAGGGAATTTTCCTTTGTTTTTTATGAGCAATCACAGTAATGCTATTAACCAATAAACCAGAAACTACGCACAGACAGTTTAGTGATATATCCAAAGTTGTGTTCTTGACCGATCCTGAAAAGAAATTCAAAGTCCTCTTTGTCTGAAGACAAGACCGAGTAAAAAAGTGGTTGATTCTGAGACATTCAAATAGAAACCAAGACCGATCCAGATTAATACAACACTGGTGACCAGACATCCCCAAATTTCGGGACCAGTCCGAAGCAGTTGGCCTGAATCCCGAATCCTGTTCCGTTTGTCCTAAACATTTTATTCAATATATTTTGTAAAGCCCAAAATCACAAATTTGCCTCAGAGGGCTTTACAATCTGTATACATGCAACATCTTCTGTCCCGGGACCCTCACATCAGATGAATTGGACTTAACCCGAGTTCCGATGGCTAAATAAAACATTAAATGCTGATTGTTGTGAAAAATTACTTGCAAAGACAAGCAATGTTACGTCCGTCCCCCAAATTAATTAAGGCGGTTGTAGTTGTATTTATTAGAATCGTCATGACAGGGGCACTCAGGTAGCTCACCTGGGAGAGCAGCCACCCCATATATAGAGAAAAATAGATACATAATACATTCATAGAGGAAATGAAGGCATCCCTCTGACAAGAAGGCGGAGTGTTTGGAACCTGGTCAACTGGTACAGCCAAAAAAAAGACATTACAGCCAGCAGGCTACCGGGTGGGATCATTGCAAAGTCTGCAGGAAGAATACTCCTAGAAATATTACTACTTTTTGTTGAAAACCAAATGTACTGGCCCACCGACGCACCACATAACCACGCCCACTCGCAATGCACCTGTCCCCAAATTTCCGAACCCCATCTCCAACATAGTTACGTTCCCCAACTGAACTGCATTCTCAATTAGGGTTCAATGGAAATGCATTTTCACATGGTTGTTGTAAATTGAAACCAACAAAAAAACGAACAAAAAAGCAACAAAACTAGTTTGGTTACAGGACACAAACAGCGGTCTCCTGGGTGAAAGTCCTGTGGTTTGTGTTTTTTATACATCCACCTCATTGAAGTCCTCTAAATGTGGACTTCCGTGGGTTATCATAAGAAAAGTGTTTTCGATACATAACAAAAAAAAAAAAAAAAAATTTTCCCATCTAAACAATTCACAATGCAGTTTTGTTAAATGGGAACATAAATGTCAAGAGACCGCTTAAATTTCATCCGTTCTCATCTAAATAATGAAGATTTTTGGTTAAGTAGCGTATTTTACACAATTTATTCACATGATTACATATTTCATAATGTCTCATCCTTTGAATATTGATCCTTTTGGGCTTCCAGGTGAAAATGACACCAGTGAAGAAGAACAATGATTTGATGCAGAGGCTCTTCACCGCCTACTTCCAAGAACAAACAGTCTAACATCTCAGCAAACAAAAATAAATCAACCAGCATATTCAAAATGATCCGTTTGTGTTTATTGAATATCTAATATTTACATGAATAAACAGAGAGCTGCACCAAGACTCCACGGTCAAACTAACACTCACACCCGGTCTTCGTCCCCATGTTTGTTCATCGTCCTGAGGGACGGGCGGCCGGTGTGGTCCTCCTCTGATATGATGGATAAGACGCGGTTCGATTGATTCTACGTCTGTTGTGGTATCGACCAGCGTTACGGTGCTCTGTACAGTGTCCCAGCACAGCCTGTCACCTGAACGTATGAATACATGTCATCATCAATTCAGTGGTGAGCAGGCTGTCTTAGTGTCCCATGATGGTTTACAAATTATAAAAACATTTAATTTCAAAGGCATTACATCAACCCCAAAAACAGACTTCAAGAACACAAATTAGTTTGAACATTGGAACAACAAAACACAAAAATGGCATGAACGTAACAAAACCTTTAACACAAAGGACAGATTTAACCGTTACCGTCTTTATGAGGAGCCCAAACATCTATTCTCCGTCAGCGGATTAAAGGCAAGGTTGGTAATCTTGAGAAACTAGCAAGAGTACGCCAGATTTAAAAAAAATGATCCAACCGAAAAACACAGCCCAGTGTTGCAAACTCTTTTCCAAAGAAAGTAGCTGGAAGCGCTACATCTAGTGAGAAAGTCACCAAGTCGGCAACACTGACAGCCGGCCTCTTCAGGCCTCCCTCCGAAGCCACTCCCCCAAAAGTATCATAATCAACGTAAACAACAAACACGGCTATTGTTAGTACTCCCAGCTGTTAAACTAGCAGCTTGACGAGCAATAAATGCACAGGCAGCAAAAAAAAGCGTTGACGAGTAGCCAATTGATTCGTGCTGAATTAAATGATTGGACTGGCTTATAAACAGTCCGGTGACAGCCACACATACCGTTTCCTTTTCTTCTCTTTTTTTGTCAGAGCATTTGATTTATTGATTGCTGTCGGGATGTAATAAGAATTTCAACAAAAAAATACCACAAATGGTTTTGAAGAAGATTACCAACCCTGCCTTTAAAGCACATGTGTGTAGAACTTGAATGCAACTTCAATCTTTCAACTTTTTCTGATGACATAAGCTTTTTTTCCCACAGAAAAAGTCAGGCTGGTCTCATCAAGCATTCCGAGCAAATACCTACGAAAAGTAATGCGCCCTAATTCACGGATATGACACGAAATGTTTTCGTGTGAAAGGAGAAGTCAACGTTGATGTTTTTGTCACATAACTTGCGGACTTCAGTAACGTTACTTCAGTGGTTATTTTAACCCAAACAACAATCTTTTCATAACTCACTGAGTTTCCTGTGAAGACGGAAGTTTATGTAAAAAAACACTGTATGATGTAACGAGCAAGAGTTTTTTTGCCGGCTTTCGCAGGAAAAAATGCACAAAAAATGAGGAGTAACTATTCGCAGGACATCATACGAACCGTTGTGTGAGGATCCGTTGATAAATGGCAAGGGACTGTGCTTTGTTGTCTTTTTGGATTGTCCAACTGAGAATTGCCAATGCCAGAAATGTTCAAAATGTACACGTGCGGGGCCGGTTTCTTTTCCCCGATTTGTACCGGTTTACGTCATCCTGGGTTTTGTTTTAGTAGTAGTCCATAACCAGTCAGACATGACTTGAGTACAATGTTATATGCAAATAAAAAAAATATAGAAACAATGGACAAAACAAAACTGGAATTTATTCTTTAACCCTAAAATTGACTCCTAAATCAGCCCTGTCAGGAAGAAGAACCGGCAAGCGTGACCTCACTTCCCCAAAGGATTGTCTTCAGTGTGAAGATTCGACACTAATTGGTTCTCACGTGGATGGAAGCACAGGAAACACTCAAACTCAGCCAAACATTACTCTCCGTCCTGAAATAGACTCCAGCCGCTTCGAGCTAAGTTTACCGGGGAGTAGAAACTCTGCCATTAGAGACAGAGAAATCGAGATACAGGGAGCTTTAACATCTGTTCCACTGTCTTTGTGTGTGTGTGTGTGTGTGTGTGTGTGTGTGTGTGTGTGTGTGTGTGTGCGCGCGTGCAGTCAGTCTTTCGTGTTGCTCTGTCGCACGGCTTTTTCTCTCTCAAACTGTCGGTGGTCGACGCGCTGCAAGAAGTTCTTCCGCTCCACGTACCTGAAAACACACACAGACGGAGAACGTTAGAGCGGCTTTTATCCACAACAAACACACACTGAAAAATATGATTAAAGGAGTATCGGAGCCATGTGCTCATCTCACACACACACACACATTTTCCCACCGCTAAAACCACTTTTCTTTCCACTTCAGCACAGGAAGCAGTTATGCAATTTGTCCTGTCATGTGTGTGTGTGTGTGTGTAGAATAATTTGAGTGCCTGTTGAGTCTAAGTGTTTCTAAATTAGCCCCCATCCTTCTGCTTGGTTGGAAGTTAGTACATGTTAAGTATGTTGTCGGAGTGTGTGTGTGTGTGAGGCAGACTCATGTTATTTCCCGAGGGTAGGCAGTCTTCCCGTTGGCTCCCTCCCTCCCCCCCTCCAGACTGAAGCATGAATCCTGCTCATATGAAATCAATGTCTCCCTCCCCATTTAGCCTTCGCTGCTCTTTCATGATTAAGAACTCAGCGTTTTCCCCATTGGGCCTGCTCACTGTGGTTGAGCCGTGTCAGCATTATGGGATCATTGAATTTAAAGTGGCAATCTTGAAGAGTTTCATTTAAATAAATGCGCGTTATGTCACAATGGTTACTGAGCCTACGGCCCACTGATCTGCAGTATTGCAATATTTATGTATTTGCAGAATTACAGCTGGGCATTTGTTTTTCTTCATTGTATACACACAGAAAATGCACACAATGATTAAAAATAGCATGATAGTATGGAATTTCCTCCTTAAGACTCCAGATTGCTAAACTCTGAGCACAATTCCTTTGTTTTTACTTAAATAGAACTTCCACACCAACCAGGACTGAAATCCTGAAGGATTGCACTGGAATGTCAGATTGGATTCGTCACCAATTTGCAGCGCAAATAAGGAGCTCATATGAGAAAACAGCCGCTGGTTCTCTGTAATATTTAATTATAGAAACACTACGATAACTTGATATCGGATTCTGTCCATTCTGAGCTTGTCAAATCTACAAAATGGCTTTTTAAAAACATATCTTTGGCATTTGTTTGTAGCGCAGTTTCTTCTTAATTAGCAACCGACATAGAATGGATATTGATTTATCTGCGATAAGCTAAAATTGTCACTCGTGAAAATATGCCAAATCAGCAATGTGTGACATCCGTCTCATTTGATGGAGATGAAGCAGTTTGACTGATTTTGATGAATCAGCAAACGTATTTCCGAATAACTATTATGGGTTTAGGATTGGTCAGATCACTAGAGATAAACAATCTTTATTAATCCCAACACATTCACTCATTCCTTGTTAGTGGGTAAAGGTTATTTTAAACTATTTTTAAAAACTACACGTTTTCTGTCAAACTTTGTGAGGACTTGACATCTTAATCCAACAACAAGTGTTTTCGTGTTCACCCCAGCATTATATCTTGAGTCGGTTCTCGTCTCTCACCCTTCTCTGCCCCGGTTGTGGATGGCCAGCTCCTCGGTGATGCCCTCCTCCGACTTGAAAGCGTCCCAGTCCATCTTAGACTTTTCCAGCGTACTCATCTTCTGTTTCTTTGACCCCATGCGACCCAAGATGCTGGACACGCCTGCCGGCCGCTTGGCACTGCAAACACAAGCAGGGGAACGTTAGGGGATGCACACTAAAGACGCACAAAAATAGTTCACTGATAGTTGTACGATTTACATGTCTAGGGATTATACAAAGAAGGCCGATTCATTTTTAGATGCCTCAGAAAAAAGAGATCTAACATCTTCATTTGAGTTTGCAACCAAATCAAATAGTTTGCAAGATATTCAACCTTTGTTCCTTTATAATGCATGCAATACTTGATTTGTTTCTTTACAGGACTTGTATAAAAGCAATACAGTCGTGCATAGATATGAGATATGAGTTTACAGATCATTACAACCCCTCATCTCATTGTGGACATTAGTTTCATGGCTTTTACACTCGTTGTCTTTTTGATTCTTCACAGTTCATTTTGTTTGTTGAGTGTTTTAGCTGGCACTGCTACCTGCCACCATTGTGGGCTCAGCCAGCTCCCTGCTTGCTTGTGATGTCAGAGGTGAGGGCTGTGTGGAGGCCCAGCCTCTTTAAATAGTCACATGTGCAGCTCCTCCAAGTATCACATGAACAAAGCAGGAACTATACATCACTGAAGCGTTGATAAATGTATTCATTACAGTGAACAGGCATGAAAAACATGGAGTTACACTTTTAAGTATGACAGAGATGCATTTTAGCATCAGCTATATCTGGAACACACGTCTTTGTCACGTATCCTTGTTAGTCTGAATGCAGCAGGCGGTTAAAAGAGAGAGGAGCTGATGAAAATGTATGAGCTCGACCCAAAGCACCTCTGATGAGACTCCACAATATTCTTCTCGAGAATGCTTTCGCTTCATAAGAGCGTGTTGCAGTTGTGCGGAAGCCTGCAGAACGAAACTATGAAGACAGACACTATTTTGCTGGCCGTTTAAACTTTAAAGCACCATCTCTAAAGATACATGATGTTGACGGCCACAGTTCTAGCCTCACTAATGAGTGAGATCGACGGACGACAGAGACTTCAGCAATGGACTCTGACTCACAATCGTCCAACACAGATGAGCCGTGATGCCCATATAGAGCTGTAATCAACGCCAATCGACAATCTGCACGTTGTCTCTGGATTAACTATATAGGCCAGAGTGCACTCTACCTGCTAGCCTAAAAAGCTATTTGCAGCAAATTATTTTTAACATAATTAGTTTATACTTAATTTATACTTATAAACGACAAAAACAGGCACAAAGCCCACCAGTGTGCACAAACCCATTTTCCTTGACATATGAAAATAAAACTACCGGTAGCTGTCATGAGGGGAAGTGCCTGTTGTTAAAAACAAAACTCACACTGTATGCACTGTCGTGGTGGGCAACAGTCAGGACTGAGGACTGAGAGCAGCTTCAGACAGCTGTCCACCCCACACAGTAGCTGAACGATCGGGGCTAAATAGACAGACAAATTGTTGAAAAGATGGCTGAGGAAGCACTTTTCTCCTCACGAATGTAACACGTCCGACCAATAGAAGCACTACAGACGTACAGAGATACGAAGCAGACATCCACCTCCTGAAGCATGTGATTAACGGTTCTGTTTACACGGTGTTCCACTCTATAGAGAGGCTGGTATGACAAGCGGCTAATGCAATGTTACACCAACACACACCCACACAAACAGTTCCTCTATACTTGTGAGGGCCTTCACTGTCAAAATGAATCCCCTAATGCTGCGTTCACACCGGTCGCGTTGATTTTTTGACGCGCGTCGAGATTACATACAAAGTCTATGCACAGACGCGATGAGACTGGCGCGCCGCGATTTTGCGATGGCGCGGCGCGTTGGACGCGTTATTGCAGTGCGGTGGACGCGGTGGACGCCGCAAAATCGCCAACGCGCGAGTTGAAATTTTTCAGCTTCAGCGACATAATCGCGTGACGCTGTGGCGCGATAGCCTATCAGCGTTGAGTTGCTCCCCCTGTCATCACTGGCTTCCTGCCGTTATTGAATCAGGAAATAAATCCTGTAGCCGTCTGTGTTCACCCAGAGCGCTACGATACCTCATATCAATAGAGACCGGACCAAACTATGTGTATACATGTGTGTGTGTAAACCATACGGTACAAACAATGAATAGACGCTGCCGTATTTACGTCTACGTGACGTTATTGAGTGCTGGTGGAGCTGCTACGATGTTAGCATAGCCTAGCACCGATCCATCAGAGCTCCATTGAGAAGACCAGTAACCTACAAATCGGTATCATTACGTAGTTATTTCGGAGTCCCTTTTTGTCGGAGAAGACAAGTACAAATCGGCATCATTATGTAGTTATTTCGGAGTCCCTTTTTGTCGGTTTATTGCCGTTGAATCACAGCCAAATCAGTTTATTTTGTGTTCCTACAGCTGTAGTAAACAGCGACCGGTGGCTTGCTAGACAGTGAATACAGCTCGATACAATCCACGGAGCTCCTCTGAACAATATTATGAACCAGACATGACGGCGTTTGGCATTCCGATGTTTGAGGGACTTCCACAACACGTACAAAGCAGCAATTGTCCTTATTCCTTTCACGGTTGACAGCGGAAAGAAATGGCGGCCAGGTGAACGGCTTCCAGGACGATAAACCACGCCCCCTCTCCGGCGCTACGAGATTTTGCGACGTTTGGTGTGAACACGACCGGCGGCGCGTTGGACGCGATTGTGCAGTGCGTTGGACGCTTTTTTGCAGTGCGTCAAAAAATCAACGCGACCGGTGTGAACGCAGCATAAGTCCGAACCCTAATCATCACGAGTAAACTGAGCCTAATACTGCGTTCACACCGGTCGGAGGTCGCCGGTCGTGTTCACACCAAACGCCGCAAAATCTCGTAGCGCCGGAGAGGGGGCGTGGTTTATCGACTGGAAGCCGTTCACCTGGCCGCCATTTCTTTCCGCTGTCAACCGTGAAAGGAATAAGGACAATTGCTGCTTTGTACGTGTTGTGGAAGTCCCTCAAACATCGGAATGCCAAACGCCGTCATGTCTGGTTCATAATATTGTTCAGAGGAGCTCCGTGGATTGTATCGAGCTGTATTCACTGTCTAGCAAGCCACCGGTCGCTGTTTACTACAGCTGTAGGAACACAAAATAAACTGATTTGGCTGTGATTCAACGGCAATAAACCGACAAAAAGGGACTCCGAAATAACTACGTAATGATGCCGATTTGTAGGTTACTTGTCTTCTCAATGGAGCTCTGATGGATCGGTGCTAGGCTATGCTAACATCGTAGCAGCTCCACCAGCACTCAATAACGTCACGTAGACGTAAATACGGCAGCGTCTATTCATTGTTTGTATCGTATGGTTTACACACACACATGTATACGCATAGTTTGGTCCGGTCTCTATTGATATGAGGTATCGTAGAGCTCTGGGTGAACACAGACGGCTACAGGATTTATTTCCTGATTCAATAACGGCAGGAAGCCAGTGATGACAGGGGGAGCAACTCAACGCTGATAGGCTATCGCGCCACAGCGTCACGCGATTATGTCGCTGAAGTTGAAAAATTTCAACTCGCGCGTTGGCGATTTTGCGGCGTCCACCGCGTCCACCGCACTGCAATAACGCGTCCAACGCGCCGCGCCATCGCAAAATCGCGGCGCGCCAGTCTCATCGCGTCTGTGCATAGACTTTGTATGTAATCTCGACGCGCGTCAAAAAATCAACGCGACCGGTGTGAACGCAGCATTAGTCATCTCACAACCAGAGCCTGAAGAGGGAAAGGGCCTCGCTAAATTGGTCCTCACAAAGACAGCAATACAAGTCTACACACACACACTCACACACTCATCCAGAATGGACAAGAGTCCAATTTAAAAAATAAAATAAATTAATTTGGAATTTAGCTTCTTAAAATCTGTTTTTGCTGATCAGGAATGATCTATCATCACACGTACATTCTCGTATCCCTGCTGCTCTCTCACATCACTGGTCTTACTATGGTATGTATTCTGTGAGTATGATATATCTAATGTGAAGGGATTCATTTTGTGTCAGCGTGATGATGTTCCACTGGGGACCACAGCAGACGCAGCATTTCATTTACACACACGTTGTTAATCACCGTGAGCCTCTTAAACGCCGGCCATTTTGGCATTCCACAACCACATGCAGCCCTGAGAAGCTCAGACTGGAGTACTTCAATTGCAGTGTGTTTCAACCAAAGGCCAAAATTCCTCTATCCCAGCCAAGGAGTGTCCTCGGCCCTCCCCGTGTCACTGAGCAGGCTGAGACTTCCTTCCTGTCTGTGAATAGACCAATAACGTCCGTGCAAACTTCCACCCTAACCACAGCTTAATCTCTTCATCTGTACTCTTAATGTATTCATACATTAGAATTTCGCGTATCTTTGCGGTCTTGTCTGTGATTGTATTACGGCTCCGGTTCCCCCCTCCGTTAGCCGCTTGCCACCGACTGAGGCGTCGCCATTTTGAGAGCCTTATGGAGGCAAACCTTCAATCATATATGTGTATTGAATTTCAATTTTAGCACCTTCAATGTTTATCAACAACCAAGTTAGTGATACTATTGTATGCACATTCTGGCTTGTTACTTTCTGAACAATCAGAGAATATGTTGAGGATGAAACTCACCCCAGCGTGGAGGAGGCCAGACCACACGTGTGTCCAGCTGCTTCGTGCAGTTCACACGCTGCAATAAGAAATCTACCAAAACTGGTTTACAGTTAAAAGGATTTAATTCCACTGATGCAAGTATGATTACAGTTAAACATTGGAGTACATACTCCTATGAAATATTACAATATTAACCCACTTTGGAAAAAACCTACCTCTGGTCCCATGAGACACAGCCGTCGCTGGGGACCACACGCTGAAGAGGCAGAAAAACACTTCTAACTCCGCCCACATATTCGTTCGCGACTCCTCCCCTTCCGTCTATCTCAATTTCTATTGGCTAACTTCTCTATGCACTTCTGTAAACGCCTATCTCCACATCTCTCTCTCCCTGAGCAGCTAACACATTCAAATCCTGTCAGTTATGACTTAATTCCTTCTATGATAATCCTTCAGTATAAAAGTTTAACTTCTGCAACCTTGGCAGAAGCTTCATGTCTTATTAGCTACTAATCTTACAACCCTTTATGTTTATCTTAATTATGCATTCCCAATACACTTATGATTATGACTCATTATGAATTCTTAATTATGAATTATTAAAGACTTTTATTATATCTACTGAACATACAGTTCTTTGCTCAAATTTCTTACAAATATAAACGTAAAGCCTGGACTTCTAGTAAATTGCATATGCACTTTGCAAACGCCTCGTCTCATGCAGTTAGGACAGAGCAGCGGGGATGCATGAAGGTCAACACATTAGGTTCAACATACAGCTAAACAGCGTTTAAGGAGTCCTTACGCATTTTGCCTGTTCACTTCCTTTCTGAGTAAGATGAAAAGTTGATGGATGTTCATCTAACCAGCTGTTTCACCTATTTCCAGTCTTTATGCTAAGCTAGGCTAACAACATCCTCACTCAAGCTCTGTGCGAACCACACAGAGCGGTGTCCATCAGAAAGAAAGTGTTTTCAGGAATATTGTAGTATTCCTTTAAGTTTGGGATCCACAAGATATTAAAATGTCTGAAAATGAATTAAATACACGAGATGAACCGACCGTTTTCATATTTCTGTTTTTTTTGCCGGTCACATTTACACACCGCATGACAAAGCTACTAACGCAAAGCAAATATTTAAGTAATATACATTCATTTATTTCCTAATCACTTGAATTCAATTGCATTTAAGTCTTATTAATAAGGTAGATGCTGACTTTCACTTTAAAACTTTAAAAAAACTATTTTATTACCGTGACGTTACATAACAGCATCATTTCAATCTGCAACAAACAAACAATAACTGACCGCGTGTGTGAGTGTGTGTGTGTGTGTGAGTGTGTGTGTGTGTGAGAGTACGTGCACACAAGGTTAATGAGGGAGTGGTTCAGATGGCTCTTTCCTGTTGTGCTGGGTGTGCTGCACAGTGCTGAAAGATTATAGGAAATTGCTTGTGGACACACTGTACTTCCTGTCTGTTAGAAGATGATTTCCCGTTTCCTGTCTGGGGGTTTTGGAGGGAAGGCGTGCACAGATACAATAATACAATACAATACGAAATCCACATGTCTACACACAAAATCGAAGACAATATCTAGTCTCATTTCACAATACCGATATAATATTGACATATTGCACAGCCGTACTGTGAGGGGGGGGGGTCATTATGTGTACAGCTGTGTGCGTACCTGGTGCCAGGAAGAGCCGGTTGGCCGGGTGATGGGTCCTCCTCGTCTCCACTCTCCTCCTGTCTGATGTTCTGGCTCTTCAGATAACTCTGAGCTTCCTTGGAGTCTGCCGATACCACTTTATTCACCCTGACAGTGGGAGACAGACACACAACGTGATCAACTCTACAGTTAGTACATGGTGGTGATGATACTGGCCCTTCAGCACCAGGAATCACTGAAAACCTCTTGAAATTATGTTTGTTTATTGGTTTGCTTGCTTAACAGGGATATTAACTTTTGTACAGCACTTTGATCATGTATATGTGTGTATATATATATATATATATATTAGTTTGTTTTTTTATTAAGCGGACATTTTTAACACAAGAACCGGCTGGCGGACGGGCAGCGAGCCAACAGCTGTTTGTGTGGCGTCTCTTCCTGTTTCCTTCACCTACATTCCCCTGGGTCCTAAGTCCCTCCATGTACAGCTTCTTATCACCCTCTATGTACCAACGTACATTTAAATTATTTCGAGTTTTTAAAGTTGTTTTGTTTGTAATATGTATAATAAGCATCATTTAGTTATCGCTACTGAGAATTTAACAAACATAAAAGAAAACATAAAAACATGACTTAGATAGGTTTGCAGTTTTCAAGGTGTATATTTAAATTGCATCTCTTACACTGTAAAACTGTAATATAACTGCTACGGTGTAGAGGGAATACTGCTGTTAAAAATAACCTGATTTGTTTAAAGTATTTACAAACCAAATGTTATTGCCCTTTTGTTCATGTAGCAGTACTTTTAAAATAAAAGTGCGCAATACACTACTTTTTAATTCATTATTGAATTTTGCGCATAACAATGCAATTAATCGCGATTAAAAATTGTAATCGTTGCCCAGTACTAATATATAGATATATACACACACACACACACACATATATATATATACTAGTGCTGGGCAACGATTTAAATATTTAATAGTGATTAATCACATTGTTATGGCAAAGTTAAACAATGAATTCAAAAGTATTGTATTGTGCACTTTTATTTTAAAAGTACTGCTACATGAACAAAAGTGCAACAACATTTGGTTTGTAAAGACTTTAAACACATACGGTGCTTTTTAACAGCAGTATTCTCTTTACACAGTAGTGACCATATCATTCTTATATCATATGCATATTTTCCCTTTAACTCACGAGATGCAGGCAGCATGTTTTATACTTAATGTGAATATAATTCATACTTTGTTACTTATTCTGAAAACCGGATGTTCGTCTCACGTTAATATTTCCGCTAACTTTCAAAGTCCTTCGCTCGTTCCCGATCTGCGCCGTTTGAATGAGTTTACCGTGAATTTCAGCCAATAGAGTGGTCTCGTGTGACGTCACAGTTTAGCTGTCGGCCATGTTGGAGTACACACAAAGCCACTGGCATGCACGGCTGAGTCGCATAACCTATCGGTGGTGAACTTTTGTGCTGTCTTTGGTTGTGGCAGCAGAGCTGATAGAGACAAGAAATCATTCTTTGGTTTGCCAGCGGTCATTACACATCAAGGAAATGACACGAAGGAGCTATCCAAGCGACGTCGCCAGAAATGGCTGTCACGCATCTCTCGAGATATAAAGGAATGGAATTTGGCGTACACTAGAGTATGTGCGGATCACTTTATAAGTGCTCAGTGATTTTATTTACTAATTCGTTTGTGAACAGTATTTAATAAAGGAAATATAAATTAAACTTGGACATGAGAAGGTTACCGAAGCTTCATCGGCCCGTGACAGCAGTCGGTACCAGAGACGTGTCGAGCGTGTACAACAGGCGAAACACAGAGATGCAGCCTCAGCATTGCTTGATATGAGTTTAACGTCGGATCATGCATATGACAGCCCACCAGCAGCAGAGGATGAGGACGAGGATAAGAATAACCAAGCCAACCAGACAGACCTCGGTGGGGCCACGATTGCAGCAATGCAAGCTGAGATGCAGCGCAGACTCTCGGAAAATCTGAATTTGAAAAAGGAACTTTCCGATGAACGATCCATGTTTGATTCAGAATTTTTCGAAAATAATGATGAAAAAGTGAGATATTATACTGGACTGCCGGACTTCTCAACCCTGCAAATTCTATACCATTTTATAGAACCACACATCCCATATTCTACTTGTGTAAGGACTCGGGGTGTTCACGAGATACGCGTAGATGTTGGCGTAGTTTACCGATGGAAGATAAGTAGGATCGGCACTGAAACCATCTGCACTCATCGTATAGGGATCCAAGTTACCAATAACCTTCAATTTGGCCAGGTAGCGAACCTTTGATGCACTATCCAGTGATTCAAAGTATGGTATTTTCGCCGCACTTCCTTGTTTACTCGCCGCCATGTAGGATCTGTATGTACTCCAACATGGCGGACAGACCTCGTAACTAAGGAGATCGTGATGTTGGTGAGACCACTCTATAGGTGCACTAACATGTGAGTGTCTGCTGAGTTGACCACAGCCATGTCCAGTCTCCAGGGAGAGCAACAGCTGGTGCACGTTGTAACGCCGTGTATTCTAACTGGCTGCAGTTTGTATCCACTTCTCTGTAGCTTCTGTTAGCTTGTCTTGCTTTTGTTTATCTATACTTCCTCCACGGACTTTCAAAATAAAAAAATGCGCGCTATAAAATAATTCGTCAATTAATGAATGCGTTAACGTGATAATAACGCACTAATATATACATATATATAAAGCATATCAGTTCAAATGTTGATTAATGCGCACTTTCCTGAACAAATAAATGTGATGACACAGGAATAACGTACTTTGTAAGCTGTGACAAAAGACCACGATCCATCAACACATATCTCATCTACACAGCTGCTGAGCTGCATCTCAGACTCTGTGTTGAAAAGTAGACTATAACAGGATGCAGGCCAGCCTCCCCCTCTACACACACGCTACACTGTATAAACACACACAGTAAGAGAGACACATCTGTCCGTGTCCCACCATGGGGGATGAGACAGGGAGGCAATATGAGGAACAACCGCTGCGTCCTCTGGGAACGCCAGCGCTGCACAGACTCCCCGACCACTTGCATCCATCATGGCGACACTGAAAAGGCTTTTCCCTGTTATGTATGCTGATTATATGCAGGCATAATTACACGGAGCACTCGATGGGGCGACGGGAAGACATCGGAGTCCCATGGAGGGTAAAGCAAAAAGACACGAGGGCACCTGGCTACTCTTTAAAGTATTGTAGCATTTGGAGCCAATAGCAGAGTTCACCTAAACACCACTGTTGGTCTACAACGTGCACAGCACACATTAGAGCCAGCAGCGTTTATCGTGGCCCTGTTGGATAAGTTACAACCGTCATCCGTGTGCTAATCTTATGCTTGTGTAATTACAGAATCATGCATAATCAATCACATGAATTATAACCGAGATCATTTCTGGTTTCTGAATAAAGACCACTCAGACGTCGACATTACTTGCTCCACATAACTAGCGGGGGGGGGGGGGGGGCGTGCTCGTCTGTGTGATATACAGTATATGACACAGTGATAATTATACCGGTTTTATGGGAAACCCTTGTATGGCTGCCATTGACCAACTGATTTAATTCGGTTCTGAAGTTATTGCTGCTCACACTGACGGGTCAGCTGTTAAGTGTCTGGCTCACACATGTTTTCTCGCCTTTCGTGGCGTAAATCTGAAAATGTTCATTACACCCCATATATAAACTGACGGAAATTGCTGATGATTGTCGGGTTGCTGCAACAGTTGACGCATCCATACGTGCCACACATTGTTGCTCTGATTATGTTTCCCGTCACTGTTTATTGTGTGACTTTTGTAGGTGTTTTCTGTGGATGTGTGCCACATTAAGGCGGGGAATGCTACTGAGCATTTCCTTCTATTTGGAATACACAGGACAAGAAAGTTGAACTCGAGGTAAAAGAGACACATACAACGGAACTAAAGCAAAGCAACAGAGCATGACTAGAGCTGCTTTTATTTGTTTTGTTTTTTATATTTATTAATCTATTTGTTAATTTTCTGGAATTGCATTTTTTTCATTTGTATTTATTGTATTGTTTGTTTCTATTGCTTCATCTATAGCAGGGATTCCCAAAGTGGGGTGCGCGCACCCCTGGGGGTGCGTGAGCTGCCTCTAGGGGGTGCGCGAGAGGAAAAGTGTAATGGCGGTCTGATGGTGTAATAATATTAAATATTAAAATAAAATGTAATTTTAATTTAAAAAGTGGGATTTTTCACAAAATAAAAACATGAATTATAAAAATTCCCTTTGTAACATTTAAAATTAAAAACGTACAATTTAATAAATGCACTTGAGCTCCTTCCGGCAGTCTTGCCGCCTGCCGCCAGTCGTACACACTAGCGAGCCTAGCTTGTGCAGCTAACGTCAGCTAACAGCGAACTTCATGCATTCAGCAACATTCATGCAAATATGCTAAACTGGCTGAAATCGGGGAAACTGTCAGGTGGGACATCTGAAGCTATCAGTCGTAAAAGAGGAGAGGGACAGAGAGAGAGAGAGGAATCGGAGGCGAGGGGAACGGAGAGGTGCGTTGGGGAGAGACCGGGAGAAGAAATCGAGCCAGAGTCAGAGGAAGATGAGACGGAGGAGACCAAAAGGAGGAAGGGATAGCACAGACAAATCGGGAGCACATCGGCCCATCGCGGAGTCAAGGTGAAAAAAGAGGAAACGAGGGTGAGCATCAGACTGGGAAAACAAGAGGAAATATGATGAAAAGTATCTGTGTCTGGGCTTCACTTGGATTGGCAACGCAGATTCCCCAAAGCCACAGTGCGTGGTGTGCAGTGAGGTTCTGGCTAACAGTCTGAAGCTCTTATTTACGTCGCCACCTGAACACCAAGCATGCCAGTGCAAGTCAAAAGCCCCTTACATTGTTTATATTGTAATTGGAGGAGTTACAAAACAGCCAAAACCAACTGCAGTCTCATTCTGTGTTGGGTCTATAAATGACGCACTACGGGCTTCATATCTGGTTACAGAATAGCGAGAAAGGGGCTACCGCACACAATCGCCGAAGACGTGAGCTTGCCAGCTGCCAGAGAGATGGTGGAATGTATGATTGGGGGGAAAGAAGCAAACAAGTTGTGCATGATCCCGTGGTCCAACAACACTGTGTCGCGCCGCATCGATGCTTTGTCCGAAGACATCCTGGCTACATTAGTCGCTCATTAATTGTAAATTAAATGTGATAATCTGCCTCTGAGCCTGTGCGTGTGTGCTCGCATCCGTATTGCTCTTTAAAAGTGACGCCTTGTGTCACTGAAAGTTATTGAAACTTTGTTGCAGTGTTTCAGGGCGTTTTCACACCTTCAGTTCGTTTGCTTTGTTGCAGTTGCTCCTTTGTTCGGTTTGTGTTCACACTGCAACATTTAACAGCGGACTAAATATTGTAAACAAACGCCACGCGCGAGCAAACTGTTCTCTCATTGGTCCGATTCTTATGCGGCTATGAAGGCTTAAAAGGCTCTGTTGCTTCTTTTTTATTTTTTTGTTATTAAGGGGGGGGGGGGGGTGCGCGAACCCGGTCGGGATGTAGAAGGGGGTGCGCGGCCTAAAAAGTTTGGGAACCGCTGATCTATAGTATAGTTTCATCAGTTGAAATTGAACCTTTGTTTGCTTTTGTCTGTCAAAGCACTTTGTTAACTCTGTCTTTAAAAGGTGCTGTATGAATAAAGTTACTATTATAATTACTACTATCTAAAGTACCATACTTTATGATGTTTACTCATCCAGCCTGCGTATGCCTGAGTTATTGGCACCACCTACTGGTCAATGTGAAAACAAACTTCAGATCATCGTTTATAATCGAATATACAATCTGAAGTTATTTGTTTGGGGGTATGTTGATTACACTGAACGTATAGAGCAGGGGTCTTCAACTAAAATTCCAAAAGGTCCAGATTGAGAAAATCTCCTCGGGCAAAGGTCCAAAACATTACAATAATATATAACTCGCGCTATTTAGTGCCATATATATATTTGTATATATATATATATTGAAGAAGCCTAGTAGTAGTAACAATGTCTCTGTGTAGTCAACTGTCAAATCAAATAAAGAAAGTACACATCAATTATATAGTTATATTTTAACAATTATTGTTCTCAGTTTTGAAATTGAACTGGATGGATTATAAATAATACATAGAAATACATAAATAAATGTTATTGTCATTTCAAGTACAATAAGGGCTGGATTAAAGAATAACTGACAAAACAGAAAGCTTTTGAAAAATGTGCATCTTAAAATAAAGTAATTCATTTTAGAAACATTAATTTCACTGAATTGTCCTGCAGCTTTAAATCCAGTTTTAAATTCAGTGGGCAGGACTTTATCTGTGGTTATTCACACTTGTTTCAGCTCTATCCTCTCTGGTAACATCATTGTTGGACAGTGAATTCATGCGTTAGGATTCTGATCATTTTGGGCTCTTAGGTTTATTTTCTGTGTCTTCATTTAGATGTGAGTGGGTACGTTTGTTCAAAGGAGTTGTGCTTTGTCTCGTAGTGCGCTTCATTTGACGCTTTTATCAACAGTTACGGTTTCTGAACATATGAGACATGCTGGATTTAACTGCCTGCGGGAAGAATTAACATAGAAGAGTCTGTTCATTCATGCTTATAAATGATATTCTCTCTGAACACGTTTCTCTTTTTGGAGAACGTCATGTGAGATAACTTCTCTGATTAGCGCAATTGTCCTGCTCTTGTTTCTGTTTCCTCGTCTCTCCCCCGTGTGTCACGGTGTGTGAACCTCGCTCAGTCAGGAAACTTGTCAGAATACTCACATTTGATTGGCTGAGCTTTACAAGCGCATTGGTCGGTGGCTCCTGCACCGCTGAACAAGTACCGTAACGGCTGTATAAGATGCGCCGCTTAAAAGTGAAAACTCGCTGCCTAATATGTATGATTCCGAAATATCGATTTTAGGTCCTGGGTCCGGATGCAACTGCATCTGGGTCCGGATCTGGACCGCGGTCCGCCAGTTAGAGACCCCTTGTATAGAGGAACAAAACATCAAGAGGATGCCAGGAGCTCTTATTCACTGAAAGGTTATTATTATTATTTAGTTCAGGGAAGTTTCAACTTAACTGTGAGCTTCAAAAGTTTTGATTTAAGGAAGTCCTGTGATGCAGGTGTGAAAAAGAAGTTTTAAATATTTGAAATAGTTTTCTCTCCTGGGTGAAAAAAAACGTTTTTTTCAGAATAATTTTTCTAAATTCTAAGTTTTAGCACGTGATTTTTTTTTTTCGTGAAGATGTTTTCTTTCTTTTGTTAGATTAAGAGTAAAAAAAAAACTTGATGCTTTTAGTCCCATTTAGAACAAAGGGGTAGGGGCGCACTTCATTCTCTTGTGGCCAAAATGAGTATTACAACAATAAACAGTAAGACTTTTTTTTCCACCTGTATTAAAAAAAAAGCTACTCAGAAAAATGATTCTGATAAAATATTTGTTTGTTTATCTGGCAAAATGTTTTTCCCCACCTGTTTCACATATCTCCGGAACCTGGAAAGACTATCCTGGCAAAACCGTTTTTACAGCTGTTGTTTATTAATTAAGTCAGGAGAGAAACTATTTTGATCAGACTTAGAAAATGGATCACCAGAATTTATTTTTCTCACTTCTATCTCAGGGCTTCTGTACTCGTTTAATTTTTACCAAATTAAATGAATTGATAACATCTACTTGTGTTTCCCATCTTCCAAAAACTGTTTTGTGTGTTGATGGTGTTCAGAGGACTCACCTAACTTCTTCTCCAGCAAAGTCAAACACTTTAGTGATGGTGACCGTAGCAGGTTCTGATGCTTTTGTTTCTGTCCTCAATGGAGCAACCGTCAGCACTGCGGAATCCTCCTGAGGACAAAAACAAAAGATTCAGTTTAAGGGAGAGACAAGGACGTCAGACACACAGAGAGAATATGGTAGGTTTGATAATTAATGTTGTTAAATCCACCTGATATATTGGAAGTCCAACAAAACAAACAAGCCTCTCTATCTAGTATCTGTGTATGGAACATAGTGCCCTGTGAATGATTCATTTCAAAGTTTGGTTAAGAATTTAGTTCCCTCCAAGTGTTTTAAAACATGGCCCCACCGTAGCTGTACATTTAGGTTGAGAACACATTCACCTTCTGTGCCATACTAGACTGTGAGGCGGGTGGGGGGTCTTTGGGTCTGGATCCGACATCGGACAGGAAACTGGCCCAGAGGTCGTCAGACTTTTTCTTCTGTCGCTCGTCGTCGTCTTCCCGTACCGTCGTGACTCTTCCCACCTCTTCCTGCAGCGGCCGCGACTCTTCTGCTCCGCCTCCGACCATCTCTTCCTCGTCTACTTTCAGCACTCCTTTCTTCCTCTTTCTGTAGATTTGTCCGAAGGTACCAGTGAATAAAAGGTAATCATCTTCTTTAATTAAAAGCTGCTCAATTCAGAGCATCAAAACAACTATTTTCTATGTAAAGACATAGTGGAGAGATGTGTACCCAAGCAGAGGATTAAGTCGCTCCCCCTTCTGAGTGTGTGTTGTTATCACAGCGTGCCCCAACTGTCAAGTTAATCGCTGACGCTCTGCGCTCATACAGCAGTTTACCGCTGATAACCCCATCCCGACCCACGGTGTCGTTGCTGAAGCGTAGCGCCCGCTGTTACAAAGCTAGCTCTGTCTGCGCTGTTACAAAGCTAGCTCTGTCTGCGCTGTTACAACGCTAGCTCTGTCTGCGCTGTTACAACGCTAGCGCTGTCTGCGCTGTTACAATGCTAGCTCCGTCTGCGCTGTTACAACGCTAGCTCTGTCTGCGCTGTTACAACGCTAGCTAAGTCTGCGCTGTTACAACGCTAGCTCTGTCTGCGCTGTTACAACGCTAGCTCTGTCTGCGCTGTTACAACGCTAGCTCTGTCTGCGCTGTTACAACGCTAGCTCTGTCTGCACTGTTACAACGCTAGCTCTGTCTGCGCTGTTACAACGCTAGCTCTGTCTGCGCTGTTACAAAGCTAGCTCTGTCTGTGCTGTTACAACGCTAGCTCTGTCTGCACTGTTACAAAGCTAGCTCTGTCTGCACTGTTACAAATCTAGCTCTGTCGGTGCTGTTACAACGCTAGCTCTGTCTGCGCTGTTACAAAGCTATAATGTCACTTCTGAATATGATAAACGGTGTGTTTTTGGTAATTAAAAAACAACAAAAGAAAAGTTGCTTTTCAAACCTGCTTGTGGGTTTTGGGGATCAGAGGGTTTAAAATAAAACGCACTGTACTAAATGCAACTGAATTGTGTTAACTGGTTAAAAATGGCAGACGTCTCTCCAATTCAGGAAAAGCCACTAAACATGCTTGCTGATAAAATGCTATTTCATCCAAGATGTTGGAGTAAAGTTTAGTTTCAGGTCCACATCAGAACAAAATAGGAAAAGTGGAGCCTAACATGTATTTAGGCTCAACTTGAATGTGCTCCTCTGGCTGTATTGCAGACAACTTTGCATTTACATGTTTTATCCCTGTAATTACACGGCGTTCCAGAGGAAAGGTTTGATGTTTCGTGCATCAACATCGGGGTTTCAGCTCATTTGTAGTTCGCAAAGTTGTCGTGACCCCCAGCAGAGTCGTTGGGTTGTCATGGGAATTTGAGTATGACATTGCTTTGTAGACGACTTTCAAGGAGCATGCAGAGAGCTTCAAAGTGCTCCTATGGAGTGGTCTCGTGTGACGTCACAGTTTAGCTGTCGGCCATGTTGGAGTACACACAAAGCCACTGGCATGCACGGCTGAGTCGCATAACCTATCGGTGGTGAACTTTTGTGCTGTTTTTGGTTGTGGCAGCAGAGCTGATAGAGACAAGAAATCATTCTTTCGTTTGCCAGCGGTCATTACACATCAAGGAAATGACACGAAGGAGCTATCCAAGCGACGTCGCGAGAAATGGCTGTCACGCATCTCTCGAGATATAAAGGAATGGAATTTGGCGTACACTAGAGTATGTGCGGATCACTTTATAAGTGGTACGTGATTTTATATACAAATTCGTTTGTGAACAGTATTTAATAAAGGAAATATAAATTAAACTTTGACATGAGAAGGTTACCGAAGCGCGTACAACAGGCGAAACACAGAGATGCAGCCTCAGCATTGCTTGATACGAGTTTAACGTCAGATCATATATATATATATATATATATATATATATATATGTATATATATATATATATATGTGTGGGGGGGATGAAGTTAGGAGTTAGTTGAACGTGAATTCCTACACACACGCACACAATGACGTGCACGTACAATGTAAACAAACACACGTGTCTGTTTGCGCTGAGTAAACATTGAATATTGCTAAATATCGGACCAGATCTGTATATATTTACTCTTCCAATGACGAGATGAGAATTGTCGACGACCGTTGCTTTGACGTCTCGGACCCATCCACTGACAAACTGATTATAAGCGTCGAGCCCTTTGTAGCACTCAAACTCGTCTTTTGTGTGAGGACTGGGGGTGTTCACGAGATACGTGTAGATGTTGGCGTAGTTTACCGATGGAAGATAAGTAGGATCGGCACTGAAACGATCTGCACTCATCGTATAGGGATCCAAGTTACCAATAACCTTCAATTTGGCCAGGTAGCGAACCTTTGATGCACTATCCAGTGATTCAAAGTATGGTATTTTCGCCGCACTTCCTTGTTTACGCGCCGCCATGTAGGATCTGTATGTACTCCAACATGGCCGACCGACCTCGTAACTAAGGAGATCGTGACGTCGGTGAGACCACTCCATTGAGGTAATAATATTTAAATAGTATTCTCTCAAGCCTCTCACCTCACACCGATATCCGTTTTCTTCCTCTTCTTCTTGCTGACATCGTGCGGATGCGGCACACTGTCGCCCTCGTGCAGAGGCTCTTCCCTTTCACACTCATTAATGTCATCCTCGCTGAGGTTGTCGTCTGAGGAGGGAATGAGTAGAAAGAGGATGTGAACACGCACAGACCAACTGATTAACAGATATATAGATAAACAGATATATAACAGGGCCGATATCACAATTTACTGAACTTCAGCAAAGTCGTGTTGTGACGGTATTAATTTAACATGTTATTGTTCTACAAATGTCTGTTGTCCAAATGAATGCTTGAGCAACCCGTGATCAAAAGCTAACAAAAATACTATTCGTTTGAAACGTATCAAAAGTTGGATCTCATGTAAAGCAGCTCATTTCCTTTCAGATTTCCTTTCTCTTGAGATTGTGCATGTGTTTACCATACTGTATATCAACAGTGCTGAATTCAATTATATATTTTAAGCATGGAGGCCATAGTTGGTGATGTGATGCACTGGACAGCATTCTAGTCAGAGGTGTTTCTAATATTCAGCCCCATTACGATCGTAAATAAGGAGGACACAAAAATAGAAACACCTCTCAATATAAGGCGGTGCATTACAACACCGCCTTGGTACACCAGCTGGCACAGCGGTTTGTATACATATTAAACAATGTGTCAAAAGAGTCCAATAACGGTAATAAACGGCCTGATAACAAACGACACGATATGACGCGAGCCACCGTGACTTACAGCAGCCTCACCATAAAGGTGTGTGCACCTGCTGAGAAGCAATACCACGAACAAATGGTAGACAATCTCTAACGGAAGAGCGTCACGTTAAGGGTTAGTAGGCTACCACAGCTGCTGGATATTTGACACTGTAGCTAGTTTATCGTGCTCAATGCATAACTTTATGTTAACGTTAGTCATCTTATGTGTTACATTAATCAGCTAAACTTTGAGCATTTAAACCCACTAGAACCTTCCATACGGTGTTTTCCTTCAGTAGCCTACTTAAGCACTGCATTTGGAGAACGCAAGGTGTTTACTGCCCTCACCTGATGGGACGTAGTCTTTATCTTCATTAGACGAATATCCGTCAGAGTCGTAGTCAGAATAGGTCATCATTTTGGTGGAAAGGCTTCGGACTCTAAGTGCAGTAACGTCAGCGTTAAATGAAAAAAAGCGTACGTTAAGGAATCAGTGCGTTTTCTATTAGCTTATTTGCTGCTTTCACAACGTTACAAACTTAAACCTAACTGGCTTCAAATTCCTCCTTATAAAACAAGAATACAGTTAAATTGTTGCTCTTTCAATTCTGTACAGGACACAAATGACTTCAATGGGCAAAATGTATGAAACAGGGACGCTTCCTTAGCAGCGTTTCTGCAAACGAGGAATACAATGTGACGTCCTGTGGCAACGACAACAAGCTGCAAGGTTCAAACTGTTCGACTATTGCGCATGTCTTACTTTGTGGCGACGACCAGGCAACGTTAAGACGCATTAGCGCCACCTATATGACTGGAGGGTAAGTCTGGGTATTTACAACCTGAATTCCGCATTGGGAATTCAATTAAATATAATTTAAAGCAATGATTCTAAAAACTGAGCCAGCAAGTGTACTCATTTAAGTTAATTTAATACTCGTATCTAATATAAAATGTGATGTGTATATATGTGTGTGTGGGGGGGTAGTCCTTCAAGAAGTACTACCCAGAGCCTTCCACTTAGCACTTATTGTATTGTATTAGCATTTATTGTATCCGAATTAGTTTGTTGCACTTACTGTATTTGTTTGTTTGTTTCTGTACTTTCGCTCTGGTTTATGCTCTTAGATGCTTGTGTGAACAAAGAGATGCACTTATGACTTCTGTGACTAGTAGTTCTCTTGAATATGTTGAATACATTTATTGTAAGTCACTTTGGATAAAAGCGTCTGCTAAATGACTGTAATGTGTGTGTGTGTGTATATATATATATATATATATATATATATATATATATATATATATATAAATAAATAAATAAATAAATAAATAAATAAATAAATAAATAAATAAATAAATAAATAAGAGAGAGAGAGAGAGAGAATTAAGGAGTATGATCGATCTATTCTGCATTAGAGGACTTTAGAAATAGTCTACGACCAGCAGGGGATGCTGTTTGGTTAAAATAGACTCTGAGACCTTGGAGGAGCATCTGGAGACCAACACACAGATACTTTCGTCTACATATCTGCTTCCATTGATATTATCTCACACACACATGTCTATGCCAGAGCTGCAAGCCTGCAACTAACCATTACTTTCACAATCAATAGTTTGGCTGATTCTTTTCTATATTGTTGAATTTTGACCTATATGACATCAAAACTCAGTTAAAGAAATGACCATCACATACCAGGTATCTTTAACTTACTCTAAACTTAAGACAAGTAAACGTAACTGACTTTTTCACAATCGAGAAGCTTAAACAAGAGAATGTTCAAAACTAAAAATGTAAAGGACTTAAGTGAGTTACTGATCATCAAAAGTTGCACACACACACACACACACACACAGATAGATGCACACTAAAAGGGTAACTACGCTTGTTTACAAAATTTATACATTCTAATCCTGTCGTCTAAGACATTCCAAAAAATGTTGATGAACATTGCTCTGCTCCGACTCAATGTCGACTCTGTGTCTTGTATTGGGCTTTGCAGTCAGCTAAACTCTTCGTCATACTTTTCCTCCAAGGAACAGACCAGCGTGTTGTATATGGACAGGTTTTAATATGAAGAAGTGTGAAACTACAAAACAGGTAAAAAACATACAATCACATATTAGTTTTGATGAAATATAATATAATACACATATGTGTATAATAACAATGGAAACATAAATTGCTGTGCCATCTACGTATATTCAGCAGTTACATGTTGCACATGTCATCAAACTATTTCTAACAATAAACTAACAAAATAAACCCTCAGAAATACCTAAAGCTATAAAAGTAAATTATACTCACTGGCATTGCCACTCAGAGGGCCATAAAATGCAGGATGGATAAAGATTCTATTGCACAATCACTCCAGTACAACGGAGCCATGTTGTGACCAAACCAGGAAAAGGAATACGTTACTTCCTGTCACATGTGGCACACATATAATACACTGGCGAATAACTGCAACACTTTAAGTTAACACCAGGTGGCAGAAATTCCCACAAATAAAATACAAGTCATTACACTCCCTGCCTGGCATCAATGGTGATGCCAACCAATCATCTAGTTTTCTGGGGACAGAAGGAGTATACACTCTGTGATAGGTCTGAAGAAGGTTTTGATTACTTTGTTTCTGACTACTTTGATCTCTACTTTTCGGACAAGTCCGTCTTCACTTGGTGGAGCCTTCACAATAACGCCCATCGGCCATTCATTCCTTTTTGCTATACTCCTCATGTTGCACACATCTGATGACAACATGCTCCGCTTTGATTAGACCCTCCTCTGTGAGCGCCTCCTTACATAAGTGCCATCCAGTGCAACTGCTGTCATCCTTAGACTTTGCATAGCCGTGAGCAATGTGACGAAGGTGAGCTACCACTTTCACTAGAGAATCCCATTTGGAAAAGTGCTGAAAGCGTTGTGTTCCTAAAGTTCCTTAGGTTCCCTTCCTTGACACTGTGGTAGTGAGCGTGGTCACTTTAGGGCGTATTTCAACGTCCGACTCTGGGTTGATGAGCTTGAATTGGGCCCCTTCTTCATCTGTAATGTTCTCATTTTTCAGCAGGAATGCTGGACCAGACAGCCAATTCGTTTTAAGTAGGTTACATGCAGCCACTGATCGCGAGCCATGGTCAGCTGGATTGTGCTCGGTGGGAACATGGTTCCACTGCTCTGGCTGAGAAGACTGTTTTATTCTTTGCACACGATTGTTGACGTATACATAGAATTGTCTGTTTGTATTATGAATGTATCCGAGCACAACCTTGCTGTCAGTGTAGAAGGTAACTCTGTCGATATGCATGTCAAGTTCTCGCACAATGATCTCAGACATCTCCACAGCAAGTACTGCAGCACAGAGTTCGAGTCGGGGAACAGTAGGCTCTAGTGCAGGAGCTAGCTTGGCCTTACCTAAAACAAACCCAACATCACTATGACCAGTCTCGTGGGTGACCTTCAGGTAAGCTACAGCAGCTATAGCTTTTACAGAAGCATCTGAGAACACACAGAGCTCGCTGTACTTGGCTTGTGAAATGGAGAATGATACATATGTGCGAGGCACAAACTGCTCTTTAAGATCTTGCAGAGAATCTTGCCAACTTCTCCATTCATTGTACATGTTCTGAGGCAAGGGGCTGTCCCACTCAAGGGCACTGCTGCTGAGTTCCCTGAGAAGAAGTCTTCCCTTTATTGTCACAGGGGCCAGGAAACGGGTCAAACAGGCTATTGATTGCTGAAAGCACTCCACGACGTGAAAAAGGCTTCTGATTCTGTGGAACTTGGAATGTGAAGGTGTCAGAACTGACATTCCAGCTGACTCCCCAGCTACGCTGAACTGGAATCTCGTCTTCCGACAGATCCAAGTCTTTAATGTCCTTAGCCCGGTCTTCAACGGGGAAAGCATTCATCACCTCCAGTCTGTTGGATGTGATTTTGTGAAGACGAATGTTGGATTGAGCAAGCATTTTTTGCGCTCTTTGCAAAACATCAACAGCTTCGGTTTCAGTTGTAAGAGACTTCAGAGCATTGTCGACATAGAAGTCCCTTTCAACGAACTGCACTGCATCACTACCATACTTCCCTTCTGTTTCCCTTGCTGCCTTTCTCAGTCCGAAGGTTGCTACAGTTGGAGAAGGTCGGTTACCAAAGACATGTACACTCATGCGGTAGTCCATCACATCCTTGCTGAGGTCGTTGTCTTTGTACCAGAGAAATCGCAACACGTCTCTGTCTTCCTCTTTGACGACAAAACAGTGAAACATTTGTTGTATGTCTGCTGTGATGGCCACTGGTTCCTTTCTGAAACGGAGGAGGACCCCTAAGAGGCTGTTATTAAGGTCCGGTCCTGCAAGTAACACATCGTTCAGCGACACTCCTTCGAACTGAGCACTTGAGTCAAATACCACACGTATCTGTTCAGGTTTCTGTGGGTGGTAGACTCCGAACATCGGAAGGTACCATCTTTCTTTTCCTTCTTCGATCGGTGGTGCCAGCTCTGCCTGGTTATTATGCAACATCTTCTGCATAAACTCAAGAAATTGAGCTCTCATGTCTCCTTTCTTATCCAGCATGCGCCGAAGAGACAGAAGCCATTTGGTGGGCGTAGTCTCTGTTGTTTGGAAGAAGACGCCTGGGTACACGAAACGGCAATGGGGCAACCCAGCTATTTGCATGGTCTTTGATGAAGCATTTCTCCATCTTCTGCAAGAACATCACGTCTTCATCTGATGGTGCTAACTGGTTGTCCTTGTCAGTCTGGCAAAAGACAGTTTCTCCTAGTTTTTCCAAAATTGACTCTGTAGCACGAGCTGAGACATTCAGCTGTGAGGGAATAGCTTTTGGAATGTTCTTGAAGCCGAGTTTCTCCTTCACACTGATGTGACTAAAACATGGGGGACACAGGCTGGGGCGTCCACTGTTTAAGATGTGTGTTTTCATGACACTAACTTCTGTTGGCTTGTGACTGTTGCCAAGACACACGTTACCTACAATGACCCAGCCCAGGTCCAGTCTCTGTGCATATGGGTCATTGTGTTTTCCATTTAACTGCTTCCTCACCTTGTGAACTCGCAGTAGGTCACGGCCGATGAGCAGAAGGATTTCTGCATCTGGATCCAAGGATGGTATGTGTTCAACTATAGGCCTCAGATGTTGGTGATGCCAAGCCGCTTCAGGAGTAGGTATTTCCTCTCAGTTGTTGGGAATAGCACTGCACTCAGTGAGGGTCGGAAGAGAGAGACTAATTGTCTTATCAATGGCTTCCAGAGTGAAGCCGTGTGCTCTTCTGCCTGATGTTTCAACAACCCCAGCACAGGTCTTCAGAGTGTATGGTTCAGGTGTGTTATTGACATTGAACATGTTGAAAAACTCTGCTTTCGCGAGTGAAACATTGCTTTGTTCATCCAGGATTGCATACACCCTTTTTATGTTCTGTCGCTGGTCCTGGGGGAAAACTTGAACAAGGCAAATCTTAGAGCAGGATTTTCCTGAGAAACTACTTCCACAGACTTCCGTGCACATGGTTGTCGCATCTGGCTTGTCTTTGTCTTCCTCCTCCCCGCCATACTGTCTCGGGGCACCGAAGGTGCTGACTGACTGTATTGGTGGACCTGGATGAAGAGCGGATAAGTGCCTGTCACTCCCGCATTCAAGGCACTTGATGGCGACCTCACAGTTTTTCGCCCGGTGAGTAGAAGATGCAAGACAGCGGTAGCAGATGTAATTGTCCTTAATAAACTTCTTTCTATCCTCCAGAAGCATGTTTCTGAAACCCATGCATTTTTTCAGTGGATGCGGCTTGTGATGCATGGGGCACATCTTGTTCAAATCCTCCACTGACTTTTCTGTCTTTGATTTTGCCTCTGCAGAGACATCGGTCTTGTGTACACTGACTGATTGCTTTGTATTGGAAAAGCGTGAGAGACCTTCTTTCTTTGGGATAGAGTAGTGAGAAGCAGTAATGAAGCTTGGATCATTCCTTGCTTTGGCTTCCTTCCTTACAAACTCAGAAAAGAACCAGAATGGTGGAAATGTCACTTTATGTTGTTCTTAAAATTTTGACCCAACCATTGTCTACTTGTCTTGCAGGGGAAAGGGAAGCTTTTCCACAATTGGACCTATTCCTCTGGAAGTATCTAGGTAACTTAAACCTGGTAAGTAACCATCAAACTTTGCAGTCTCCTCTTCAAGCAGTAAATCTCCCAGTTCACGGAGCTTAAGGTAGTCTTTGCTGCTTAGTTTTGGGAAATTCTCGTTTCGTGAACAGCAACCTCTCTATCGCCTCGGGAGAACCATAGCATTCTTCTAGTCTGGACCAGATCATTTTTAACCCAACAGATGGCTGTCGACTCCCTTAATTCTCCGAGCATACTCCACCGACTCTGGGCCCAGCCACTTAATAAGCAGACTCACTTCTTCACCGGCTGTGACACCCAGTTCTGCTATGACGTTCTGAAAGGTGGACTTCCAGCTGAGATATTTTTCAGGTTTGTCATCGAACTTAGTAAGTACTTCTGTTACCAATTGGCTCTTTGCCAGAAACCTTGCAAGCTCGATGGTTGCGATGTTATTGGCAGTCAGTTGTGGGTTGTTTATCTGTTCAGGGTGTGGACCATAAGATGAATAACCGTGTTGCTTTTTACTTGTGTCTTCACTCTTAAATCTTGTTTCAACATCCCCTGCTGGTGAGAAGCCAAACTGCCTCTCTAATCCACTCGGGTGAGTTGATGTGAACTGCCTCGTAGGCTTCCAATGCTGGTGTGAAGCTGTGACATCATCATGCAGCACATGCATATCTGTCCTTTTATCAGCAGGCTCCATGTTGGAGTGAAGAGTTACATATTCACTGACCTTCTGCATTGAGTTTGTTTCCATAGGTAAACTTTTTTCTCCCGTGTCAAACCTAGCAGCAGCAGATTCCATTACCTCTGCTTTTGCATTGGCAGCTTCAGCTTCCCTCTGTAGTTGAAGTGCATCAAGAGTTGCTTCTAGGCGAGCCTTTTCTAATTAAATTTAAATTTCTTTGTGCGCAAATGACGCTCTTGTTTTCGCAGCTTGTGCTTCTGCTCTTGCCTGGGCTGCTGCCATACTAGCCCTGGTTGATGACCTCACTGATGATCTAGTACTCATCTTTCCTGAAGATCTTGAAGAATTTGTAGAGTGAGCAGCGAGTGACCTGGTCTCCTCTCTGTCTTTTTCTGTAATCTCTGTGCTCTCCATGTTTTCCGTGATGTCGGGTAAACTGACGTGAGGGAAGATGGAGTACCTTACTTTACTTTAAGTTGTTGCTATCCGTTGTTGACTTCTGCTCCCTCGCAGAGTGCTGTCATTTCACTGTTCTGCTCCGACTCAATGTCGACTCTGTGTCTTGTATTGGGCTTTGCAGTCAGCTAAACAATTCGTCATACTTTTCCTCCAAGGAACAGACCAGCGTGTTGTATATGGACAGGTTTTAATATGAAGAAGTGTGAAACTACAAAACAGGTAAAAAACATACAATCACATATTAGTTTTGATGAAATATAATATAATATAATACACATATGTGTATAATAACAATGGAAACATAAATTGCTGTGCCAGCTACGTATATTCAGCAGTTACAGTGTCATCAAACTCTTTCTAACAATAAACTAACAAAATAAACCCTCAGAAATACCTAAAGCTATAAAAGTAAATTATACTCACTGGCATTGCCACTCAGAGGGCCATAAAATGCAGGATGGATAAAGATTATATTGCACAATCACTCCAGTACAACGGAGCCATGTTGTGACCAAACCAGGAAAAGGAATATGTTACTTCCTGTCACATGTGGCACACATATAATACACTGGCGAATAACTGCAACACTTTAAGTTAACACCAGGTGGCAGAAATCCCCACAAATAAAATACAAGTCATTACAAACATGAACATCTCTCTTAATTTGTGATGATGTCATCGAGTATAACAGATCTGCTCCATGACAATGAGTTGGGAGATGACAAAGAGCATTCAGGAGAATGCTCTGAATATCTGGGAACATTTTCAATAGAAGAAGTAAATTATTACTTTTGGGTATTGTTGTGAAAAAATGATGTAGCTGTCTTTCACACTTAGAGCAGGTTTAAGAATGAAACAGAAGCTCTCAGAGGCGTATAGTAATATCAAAGCAATATATTTATTTATCAACAGAGTTATTCAGCCCAGCCATCAAACAAGCTTGGGTGCTAATGGATGAACTTCGCAGAGATTCACCATGAGACACGCTTGAACACATCAGCGTGAAACTTAATATAGGGGTCCGCCCCTTGATACACATTGGCCAAAGTCAAAGATGCAGGCGTGGCACGTTTGTACGTTATGGCGCCTGGATGGAGGCCGTGAATGTCCATTCACCTTGGCCCCTCCCAATAGGCGTTGGTTTCCATCAGTGTGAGTGAGGTGTTGCATGCGAGAGGTCCTAAAAAAGAGTGTGTGAAGAAGCCGGGCTCAGCTGGGGCGTTGGCCCTCGCTTGAATCTCACTGTCTTATCTATCTGAAAGATGGCTGCCTGTTCCTTGTGACGCAGTTAAATAAGTAACCTTCCTCCTGCTTCTCTCTGGCCTTGCTGTGTTGTGAGCACTGTATAAGTGGTTAATAGAGCTGCATAAGCTAATGGTTATTAAAACTACAAATATGCTAGTGATTAATTAAACTGTATATAAGTCAATTGCTACTTAAAGCTGTATATAAGCTAGCTGTTAATTAAACTGTATATAAGCTAATTGCTGATTAAAGCTGTATATAAGCTAATTTTATCAACAGTATAAAAAAAAGAAAACAAACATTCTGAGACCATAAACTCATGTTTACAATGTTTACTGAGGTAATAAATCAAGTGAGAATAATTTTCTCATAGACATCCATACAATCTGACTTATTTTTGAGTCGGCCCCTGTATGAAGGTAGATTTGTGTCTTTATTTCTCAAAAGCAAAAAAAAGTTTCAAAAGCAAAAGAAAGTTTCAAAAGCAAAAATAAAAGTTTTAAAAGCAAATATATAAACTGAGAATAATTTATTTGTTAAAAAAATAAAAGCTTTGGTTTTGAATCCAAAAGTTTTGAAACTAAAAGTTTTGAAACTAAAAGTTGTGAAACCAAAAGTTTTGAAGCCAAAAGCTGAGTTGGGTGTAGTGGGCGGGGCATACGCTGCTGAATGTATCAGGAGTTTCTATTGGTCCGTTTGACTTGCGTCTCGTATCTGCATCATCTACACAAACGGGAGGTTACGTGACATGGAGGTAAGTTGACTGCTCTGTTTTGTCAAAATGATTGTAAATATAGCAGCACTTCACTTTGTTCTCATGTTGTTCGTGTCGTGGAGTCTCTTTTTAAGAACGACATGGAGGGCTGCTGTGTTGACATGTAGCCCCACTGTGGGCGAACGTTACATGCACCTGAGGCATCTATGTTAGCTAAGGTTAGCTACACATGTATGACACAATTTAAAACCAATCCTATGAGCTTGCTTCTCTCTGACCGAGGTAGGTACAGATGACGACACTGTATCTAAAAACGACATGCGTCTTATGACTACACTGGTCAGACACCGAAGAAAACTTTTACTACTTCTGCCACCTCTGCTTGAAACGTCCCTTATTTGTTCAAACGCACCACCTTGTGGCGGAACTGTGCAGTACACACACATACATGATAGTAGATAAATTGGCAATTATGAACGCAGGCTCTGGGAAAATACTTTAAATCAGTGTATTTTAGATCACATATATGCTTCGCATGGAAATTAACATGCATGTGCTACAACTCTATTATTTTTATTCATAGGTTCTTGTGTGCAATTGTAAATAAACCTATTAAATTAGTTGAATTGATTAACACAAACATATTAAGTTTTGGGTTCCTGCTGACAAGTACGAATCATGTAACAGTCAAAGGTACCCAAAACATTATCAGTTGACCTCATACAAAGGCTTGTATCATTTTATACTTGATAATTAACAAAATTGTACCACTTGTGCCTTTATAATAAGCTCCAGAGAGTAAAATAGTGACACAAAACGCATTAAACTTACATTTAAACGTGTCTGTGCATTATGGAGGGGTTCTGTATATTTGTTAAATCATTCCATTGTTTAGTTTGTTGGCAATGACTGGCTTTTCTTGTTATACGATATGACTATATGGTCTGTGTATTTATAATAATCCAGTGTGGTCATAATTCCCTTTTCTACAGAATGGAACCTCTTCCACAAAGAGCTTTTGTTCAGGTATGTTGACCTCTCTCCTCAAAATGTAATTCATCTGCATATACACATCTAAAATGTTTTGATACCACTGCTGGTCAGGGATCGGCTTTCTGCAGTAATCACAAGGGAGCCAATTGATGTTGATTACCTGCACATGGTTATCTCTCAGGAATTGCAGTTTCTTCGAGCAGGGGCAGTCTATATGGATATTCCTCAGTGTGTAGTAGATGGTTTACAAAATCTAAGTGAAGTGATCAAGTCTCACATTTCAAACAGCACTGTTGCTCCATTACTTGACAGTGTAGCTGTAGTTGAATGTGTCAGGATCCAGGATCCCTGTCTGACCCGGTGTGTGTTTCCCCTGATCTCCTCTCATGTGTCCTGTCATTCCCCCGTTTGTTATTGTGTGCCATGTGCTCTGTTTGTCCTCTGCCTCCAGACACCTCCCATGGCCGCACCCTTGATTGTGCACAGCTGAGGACACTCCAGCCGATCACCTCCTGCAGCCTGACACACCAGACTCAGGGCCCACTAATGAGTCTCCTGTCACTACATAAACTCTGGTCCTGCAGTCTGGGGTTGTCAGGTCGTACCGTCTTTCACCTGCTGAAACCCCGTGGCGTCCTCTGCCCTCCTTGTGTTTGTGGATTACACTCCGCCGCTCTGCCCTCCTTGTGGTCCACGGATTACACTCCGCCGCTCTGCCCGCCTTGTGGTCCACGGATTACACTCCGCCGCTCTGCCCTCCTTGTGGTCCACGGATTACACTCCGCCGCTCTGCCCGCCTTGTGGTCCACGGATTACACTCCGCCGCTCTGCCCTCCTTGTGGTCTACGGATTACACTCCGCCGCTCTGCCCTCCTTGTGGTCCACGGATTACACTCCGCCGCTCTGCCCTCCTTGTGGTCTACGGATTACACTCCGCCGCTCTGCCCTCCTTGTGGTCTACGGATTACACTCCGCCGCTCTGCCCTCCTTGTGGTCTACGGATTACACTCCGCGGCTCTGCCCTCCTTGTGGTCCACGGATTACACTCCGCCGCTCTGCCCTCCTTGTGGTCTACGGATTACACTCCGCCGCTCTGCCCTCCTTGTGGTCTACGGATTACACTCCGCCGCTCTGCCCTCCTTGTGGTCCACGGATTACACTCCGCCGCTCTGCCCTCCTTGTGGTCTACAGATTACACTCCGCCGCTCTGCCCTCCTTGTGGTCTACGGATTACACTCCGCCGCTCTGCCCTCCTTGTGGTCTACGGATTACACTCCGCCGCTCTGCCCTCCTTGTGGTCCACGGATTACACTCCGCCGCTCTGCCCTCCTTGTGGTCTACGGATTACACTCCGCCGCTCTGCCCTCCTTGTGGTCTACGGATTACACTCCGCCTCTCTGCCCTCCTTGTGGTCCACGGATTACACTCCGCCGCTCTGCCCTCCTTGTGGTCTACGGATTACACTCCGCCGCTCTGCCCTCCTTGTGGTCCACGGATTACACTCCGCCGCTCTGCCCTCCTTGTGGTCTACGGATTACACTCCGCCGCTCTGCCCTCCTTGTGGTCTACGGATTACACTCCGCCGCTCTGCCCGCCTTGTGGTCCACGGATTACACTCCGCCGCTCTGCCCTCCTTGTGGTCTACGGATTACACTCCGCCGCTCTGCCCTCCTTGTGGTCCACGGATTACACTCCGCCGCTCTGCCCACCTTGTGGTCTACGGATTACACTCCGCCGCTCTGCCCTCCTTGTGGTCTACGGATTACACTCCGCCGCTCTGCCCTCCTTGTGGTCTACGGATTACACTCCGCCGCTCTGCCCTCCTTGTGGTCCACGGATTACACTCCGCCGCTCTGCCCTCCTTGTGGTCTACGGATTACACTCCGCCGCTCTGCCCTCCTTGTGGTCTACGGATTACACTCCGCCGCTCTGCCCTCCTTGTGGTCCACGGATTACACTCCGCCGCTCTGCCCTCCTTGTGGTCCACGGATTACACTCCGCCGCTCTGCCCTCCTTGTGGTCCACGGATTACACTCCGCCGCTCTGCCCTCCTTGTGGTCCACGGATTACACTCCGCCGCTCTGCCCTCCTTGTGGTCCACGGATTACACTCCGCCGCTCTGCCCTCCTTGTGGTCCACGGATTACACTCCGCCGCTCTGCCCTCCTTGTGGTCTACGGATTACACTCCGCCGCTCTGCCCTCCTTGTGGTCCACGGATTACACTCCGCCGCTCTGCCCTCCTTGTGGTCCACGGATTACACTCCGCCGCTCTGCCCTCCTTGTGGTCCACGGATTACACTCCGCCGCTCTGCCCTCCTTGTGGTCCACGGATTACACTCCGCCGCTCTGCCCTCCTTGTGGTCTACGGATTACACTCCGCCGCTCTGCCCTCCTTGTGTTCTACGGATTACACTCCGCCGCTCTGCCCTCCTTGTGTTCTACGGATTACACTCCGCCGCTCTACCCGCCTTGTCTTAAACGGACTACACTCGCCGTCAAGCTGCCAGCCTCCGGTGTCGAGCCACGGGACTCACACCGTCGAGCTGTCTACTCTCTGGTATCGAGCCACGTGACTTCACGCCGTCAACCCACCAGCCCTCCGGTGTCGAGCCACCGGCCTCACACCGTCGATCTGCCACTCGGGTGTCGGACCACGGGCTCCACACCTTCACCCAGTCTAAATAAAGCCTGTTAATATTCACTTCTGTCTCCTGTGGTCTTGCGTTTGGGTCCTACCTGTGAACTCCCGTGACAGAATGGAATGGTACTGTGGGTCGACCAAAATTTAGCATTAATACCCAAGTCCTTGAAAATCTTCTAAGCATGAACCTACCAATGACCACTCTGGCTACTGCCCATGGCATTTCAAGATTCACACTTTACAGGAGGATGAGGGAGCATAATCTCTCAGTCAGAAACACCTACTCTGATATATCAGACATTGTACTTGATCAAAAGGTGAGATCTACCTGATGCAGGATATCGGCTTGTAAAAGGGTCTCTACTGGCTATGGCAATGGCTATATTCATAATTAATGTATGTGTTTGGTCCATCTCAGATCCTGCAAGCAGAACACTTGCATGATGAGGAACCTGATCCAGAGCATGGGTCACTGTAGCAGAGATGCCGTGCCCCTTGTCAGCTGAAGGTCTTGCTGCAGTGCAGCAAGTAAACCCCACCGTCGAGTCCTCTTCTTTTGGACGGGACATCTGTATGCATGTCCTTCAACTGGCCTCATTTTTTGGATGAAGTTTGCTTGATATACTTGATGCACATCTCATGTGCTTATTCTAAAACCAGTATGCACGTTTAACTGATCACAAATAAAGCACAGTAAATAGATACTTATGTGTTTATTTTGCTCACTCACATTATAACAAGGTGGCATAAATAGCTGCAGTATAAAATGATTCTGGAACATTTTGTTTGTTTCACTAAAGAATAGAAAACATAAAGAATAAGCACAAGTGAAACACAGAACCATGCTCTTGCCAACAACTATTTAACACATTTATCACACTCTATTAAATCCTGCACCAGACTTAATGGCAGTTTGCAGGAGTGTTTTAAAGATTTATCATCTTTAATGTGGGCTACTGGGAATGTGATGGTGTCTGTGCGAGCACTGACACTTGGGTAACACACAGCGTGGTTAGGCATGGCGTTCAGACACCAATGATCAAATTTCACTGTGAGTTTGAATGTTTGCCGATCTTCCAAAAGCAGATGTCTGAGCTTGACCAGTCATCCACTGCATGACTGAGGATACAGTCAAAGCCTCTCCTGCGGTGTCGCCATCAGTTTGTGCATCTTGAAGAGAAATACAAAGTGTAGACCAGAATAAATCTCTCCAGTCATTTTATATGCAAACAGTTAAATATGATGCTCATTAAGACAGTTCTATGGTATAGAATTAGGGTGGAAATCTAAACTTTCAATCACAAATAATTATTTTAAATGAATGGTTGGACATACCGTCAAGTTCTAGGAGGAAATCTTGGAAGTGCTCCAAGATTTTTGAATCCTTCACTTGCTTACTTGAACCACTTACACTCAACTCCAGGGCCAGATGGGTCATGATGTAATGTGAGTCCACCTACATTTCAAACATAGTGATACACAATGAGATTCCTCAAAACTTAGCTCGTTAAGAAGCAGAAAGGAAGTTATGGAAATACTATGTAGTACAACTAGTACAACACTCAAAGCAATACTCGTGCAAACTGAGTCGTCGTCTCTGAAGATGAAGAGACTGCGACACTCTTCTGGCTTTGTCTGCATCACTTTGATGAGGTCACACACTTTCAGGCCCTCACGCAGTTGCTGAAGCATGGGCATGCGCTTAGTCTTCACATGAAGTCGAATCGCCCTGAATACAGAAAAAATGATTTCAAGGAAAGGGAAATAATCTCCAAGTCAAGCTGTCCAGGTGTAGTAGTTAAGACTTTCGGGCAGCAGGCTGAGGAAAATGGCCTTTTTGCTACTACATGTAGACAACGGTATACATTTCCTTTTAACCCGACATGGACATGTCAGTAAAATACATTTTGAGCATTGTAATTGGAGTGCCTTGGCCTCTAGCTCATTTCTCTTTACTCAAAATAAATGTTTCACACTGAAGCCAAAGAGCACCCTAGAAACAATAAACGATTTCCATTGTCCTTAAATTTCTCAAAGAAAAAATAAAACACACAAGGCCTATGATTATCTGAGGCCACACTTTAGCTTATCTTCATCAAGTTTAATACAAGACAGTAACATGGTTGTAACCTCGTCATCTGTACCTACCTCGGTCAGAGAGAAGCAAGCTCATAGGATTGGTTTTAAATTGTGTCATACATGTGTAGCTAACCTTAGCTAACATAGATGCCTCAGGTGCATGTAACGTTCGCCCACAGTGGGGCTACATGTCAACACAGCAGCCCTCCATGTCGTTCTTAAAAAGAGACTCCACGACACGAACAACATGAGAAGAAAGTGAAGTGCTGCTATATTTACAATCATTTTGACAAAACAGAGCAGTCAACTTACCTCCATGTCACGTAACCTCCCGTTTGTGTAGATGATGCAGATACGAGACGCAAGTCAAACGGACCAATAGAAACTCCTGATACATTCAGCAGCGTATGCCCCGCCCACTACACCCAACTCAGCTTTTGGCTTCAAAACTTTTGGTTTCACAACTTTTAGTTTCAAAACTTTTAGTTTCAAAACTTTTAGTTTCAAAACTTTTGGATTCAAAACCAAAGCTTTTATTTTTTTTAACAAATAAATGATTCTCAGTTTATATATTTGCTTTTAAAACTTTTGCTTTTGCTTTTGAAACTTTTTTTTGCTTTTGAAAAATAAAGACACAAATCTACCTTCATACCCCTGCTGGTCAGTAGAGAGAATGCAAGTTGTAAATCACGTCCGCATCGGCTTCACTCGACAGAACCGGAGGTTGCCGCCTTGTTTCTACGCCATGAGATTATGTATTCGGTGTAGTGTGTGCTAGAGGAGCGCTTATCATGGCTGTCACTTTTACATGCTTCCTGGTCAATTCCCTCAGTTATGAACCTCTCTAAACTTTTTTTTTTCTTTTTGCATTTTTCAAATCTATGCCGTGGGTGGATTTGGGCTCAGACCTGGTGGGTGAAGTCAAACAGCTTCACGTTGGATAAACACCTGTGACTACTACAGTCATTTGTCTCGGGAATGAATGCCGATTGTAACCTTTACCATGAAAGACAGAAGCCAGATCTTTTTTATTAAAGCACCAGACCGGCAGAAAAACTGTAAGATGTTGATGTAAGGATACGTGCAAGCAGCAGACACGTAACTTTTACAAAAAGAAAAGGGATGAGGATTAGGTAAATGATGGGATAATGTGTCTGTTAAACTCGAATAAATCAAGGACACCTTGAATGAGACAAGGTGTCTGATACAGAACAGCACCTTCTTTTCAGTGTGCGTGTGTGTGTGTGCATATGAGTCATCTAATGCATGTTGTTCGTTGTTATACAGGACTAAATTACTGGTCGTGACTCATGCTGATCAGTCCGAGGCAAAAAAAAATATGGGAAAAAAAGATAGAGGTTAAAAAGGGAATACCACTGAAGAATTCTTCAAACCTCCGAAATATCCCACACTAGTGTGATTACATACTGTCGCAAAATTAAATATCACGTGGGTTAGTAACTAAGTTTGAATTTATCTCCCAAACTAAAATCTTTGGAAATCAAAGTCGCCCATTTTGGTTTTGAAGGAAGAACAGAGACAGTGTATTATTAGACAGTAAAGACCATAAAGAAGCGCCGAGAGACGCACAAAGAGAGACGGCCATTTGTCCGAAATAACCCATAATTGTCGTGTCACGATGTAATGTGTTTAGGTGTCTGGCGTGCGGCTCCATTTGAGGATGACCTGAATGACGAGTGATTAAGTGTAATTTGCACATATTATTATTATTAGCGGGGGAGGGGTGACAGAGTGGTGCTCGTCATCCCGCCGGGTTGCATTTCCACATCAAGTGCGATGGAAGGAAGAGAAGTTTAGTTTAGAGTTGAAGGTGAATAAAGAACTGATAGTCCTGATCTGGCCTCGCCTCACACCGAGGACGAAGCTGCACAGTGACGGATGCTCGGCACCCAACAGAAATAGAATTCTAATCCGAAATTTCTGCTGTTTCATTTTTCTACTTTTGTGTGTGACTGTGAGAGTCCAAAGACCTCAGATGGATTTCAAGTGTGTGTGTGTGTGTGTGTGTGTGTGTGTGTGTGTGTGTGTGTGTGTGTGTGTGTGTGTGTGTGCGTGCGGATCCCAGGATGATCCCAGCCTCTCTAAATGCTAATGATGTGTACAGGTGAGCGATCGAGAGAGCCTTGCTTCGGACCAGCAGGGGAGCACGGGGAATATAATCAACCCGCAGCTACTCAGGCTCCCTCATTTACTGCAAAAAAACAATCACAATGACCGCGCAAGGGGTTGTATTTTAGCTGTATTACCTGAGGAGACCTTCCCTGTGAGTCTTATGTGCCATTTATTTCACCCAAGATATATTTTATAGACACGCCCAGCTCAGAGAAGAGTTTAAAGAGAGAAATTATTTCCTCTCTCTCCTTCCCTAAACAAATACATTGGATTTATGTATGCAATTAATGTGTGTGTGTATATATATATATATATATATATATATATATATATATATATATATATATATATATACATACATATATATATATATATATATATATACATATATATGTATGTATATATATATATATATATATATATATATATATATATATATATATGTATATATATATATATATATATATATCAATATATATATATATATATATATATATCAATATATATATATATATATATATATATATATATATATATATATATATATATATAGATATCAATATATATATATATATATATATATATCAATATATATATATATATATATATATATATATATATATATATATATATCAATATATATATATATATATATATATATCAATATATATATATATATATATATCAATATATATATATATATATATATATATATATATATATATATATATATATATATATATATATATATATATATATATATATATATATATATATATATATATATATATATATATATATATATATATATATATATATATATATCAATCTTAGTTGTGTTAATGTTCTTATCACTGTTTTGTGTGTACTTTCCAGATATTTGGACGAATGGTATTTTGATTCTTTGGCAACATTGTTGTTGAAACTTTAACGCCAAAAAGTAATTCAAGAATTCTCAAAAGTGAATTTAATGATAAAATAGCATCGTATAAGAACTCACCGTTGTTCGGACCAGGTAGCCTCTTTGGGCTACTGGAACAAAAGCTCTCTTCCTGGCCAGATGATATTAATACATTTTTTTGAATGTCGTGTTTAAACTAAAATGCTGGCCAGATCTGAAGCGATGCACCTTTAAACTGCTTGAAGACATTAAACACATTTAGAATCCTTGTAAAAGAGATGTTTCTCATTCTAGCGTATACCTCGCTGTCAGTGCTGTCGTGTCATTTCCCTTTGAATAACTTGAGAAATCCAAATGCAGGATGAGAGCCCATTTCAAGAATGACACTGGGCTGTATGTCTTTATGTCCTGCTGAGGCTGTCCTATTGTGGCCGTCTCTCCAGCTACCCTTTCCTGGATCTATCAATTATGCTGAAATAGCTCACTGGTCGCATCCTTTTCTCTTTGTGCTCAGCAAGACCCCTGCTCCTTCTGAACGAACAGAGGTCTGTTGTGCTTCACTACTGCTGGGTCTCCTTTGACGCTGAGGACAGCAGAGACATATATGAAAGCAGGTGAAACTGAGGCCCTGGTGTCCCCTCACCCCTAAGCACTCACAATTTGGTAATTTGGAATTTGGGGAAGAAAAATAAAAAACAGTCTTTTCCTCTGTTTCCTTCTCCCCAAACTTGTCGGGTGATTTGTCACGCTCTGTCATTTATATATGGGGCCAGGATTTTGGGGTATTTATATGTCCATCGATATATTTTTTCAAACTGTTGTTTTTGTCATGAATGCTTGCACACAGAACGCAAATATTACGTGGCAAAAAAGTAATGTTTTTGGGGGGTTAACTAGTTGTGGGTTGTATTTATTTAATCACACAGACACAACCTCCGGTGATCTGCACTCTACTGAGCGCACCTTTTTTTTATCCATTATTTATCTACTTTTCCTTTATGTGGATGTTTATGCTATTTTGAGTATTGATTTTAGTATTTTATATATTGCAATATGTCCTAATCGGGGAGAGTTCTTCTATGTATGCATGGCGTGGTAGATGTACAAAATCATTAAACATATATTTAAACAAAAAAAAGAAGTTGAAGAGCCTACAGGACAACTGATTTTCAGAAAGCTTTAACAGATGTTACCAGGACCTGGATGTCATGATCCTTTGGAGGAAACTCTTCCTCATGTGGAAGACTCATTCCTCACACACTAAGTAACACCAAACCTTATTTGAAGACATGGATCCATACATGTCAATAGTTTGCAGTACAGAAGATCTATTCATACATGTCACTGTAATCCAATTCAGACCTCCACGGTGGTCTGCACTGACCGCAATAGAAGGACATTGAGGCAAAGCAGAGCAGGATGATCGGGTTCAGAGCGCGGACGCAACACTCCGACTGATTGTAACTCAATCCATCCAACTCCGCAATGATGTGGCATCCAGGCGGACAGACCAACAGCATCCTCTGTCAAATCTACCAACCTCACGTCCGCTGCAAAATGAGGCGCTACGCTATAAATTAGTGAAGATTAGAGGTATGATTTGCAGGATTTTCCTTAAAAAACAAAAGATGGACTGATGAAAAATAGTCCCTCTCAATCATCACTTACGACCCACTAGAAGTGTGTACTGGTGCCGGTATCTACAGAGACCCTGGCTTGGATTTTCTCTTTTCTTCTCATTCTGCTGGGTTCGGGACTCTTCTGGATGTCAGCAAAGAGCCTTTGGGCCCCACACTGGTGTGTAACCGCCAGCCAATGACAGCGCACAATACTACATAGCACAACTTTAAAGCAAGACTACGGACCTTGTATTTTGACATTTGACGCTTCAGCAGGGAAATCTAAACCACTAAGAACATCATTGGTACAGTACCCATCTATCGAGCGTCAGTGATATCGGTGAGGTGGGGTGCCTGCGCAGAGCCCAAAGGATACTGAAAGACAAACCTAACCAGCCACAGCTTGTTCACCCTGCTGCCGTTCCACCAGACTACAGAGCAGCCTCTTTCCACCTTAACTCTACCTCATCCTCTGCACTCCACCATAAACAAAAGCCTCCCCTCAGATTAGTGGGGGCCACTGATCTATATTAAAATGGGCCTACATTTGACTTCAAGACAATTCAATTACTGTATTTAAATTGAAAGAAAGCCCCTATTATGGGTTGAAATAAATGTTGAAGTTGTTGATGGGGTCAGAATCTGGTGCACGCAGTGGGACTCCAGGGAGTGGTAGAGCAAAAGGTTGCTGACTGTAATGGAGTTGGAGAGTCGCTTTCCTGGCACACTTTCACTACAGATTATATCAGTCAATGGCCACAGTGTACCTTGGCATTGTGTCTGAACAGGTGCATCCCATGCTCTGATGGGGGTGTTTACCTTGTACATACAATCATACAGTAAACAGAAACCACAGATCCTTTGTTGCACTTTGTTGTAAACGTTTTGTAATGATGTCTACGATGAATTTGTAACTATTTCTGCCTTGTTGTAAATTCGGCAAACGAAGGATAGTAAGTTATGTCTTTCTTTGTGTAAAACCATCGTCAGTTTGTCTCGGCCTGAGGCGGTACCGGCGCCATAGTTGCGAGTTGTCCCTGCGTTCATTATTGCTGGGGATTTCCTTTCCTTTCAGCCAAGGACCCAGCAAGGTCTCAGCACTGATCCGCCATGGATCGGCCTGGGCCCCATCATGGAGGGAGGTGAAATTCCTGGTGGAAAAAAAATGTAAAAGTACCTCTAATTATTTTAGACAGGAAATATTTTTTTAACCAAAAACTAAGAATATCTTAAATTAAAAACCAAAAGCAGAGTTTGGTCATTTCATAATTATCACAATTCATCCCATTGCTGTTATTTTTTGGTTGCTTGCTATTTAATGACAAACAGACACAGTCTCATGGAAATAAACTGGACCAGAAGCAATCGAGAGCCTAATGCCTTCCCCGTCAGAATAGATGCAAAGCATGTTCGTAATCAAATACAGCTCATGCTTTTTTGCTGTTGATGCATATTGAACATATTACAACAACAACCAATTACCTCTTCCTCAGAGAGTTTTATTTTTCACTCTTGATTATGAATGGGGTTGTTATCTTCCTGTGCCAGAGCCAGAGAAGTAGATGCAGAAAGATTGCCATAACAGGCATGAATTGGATAAATGCAGGACTGGTTGTTGTAAGCCAATTTAAAAGTTAGAAATCGGCATATTCCTTTAATTGATGTGAAAAATATGTCCTGCCCTTGGCAGCCTTGGCTACCAGAGCTTTTGTGTCAACTGCACATGACGTAAACGGAGAAGTTACTTCACTCACCGGTTAGGCTGAAATAACAAACGGAAACAAATAACATTTTTAGCAGATCTGGAGGCCTGCCCCACCCTATAGACATCATGGCAACTCTGTCTCGTTTCCCAGTCACCACCAGAGCAGAAGAAGAAGAAATGTAAAGTGCACCAGCATTGCTTCAATTTCTAAAGCTACACAAATGAATCAAATGACTAAATGTGACGTCTCAGTTTCTGCTCGTTACAGAGTGTCTTTTAAACGTAAACTTCCAACGTAGTTTTTAGTTTAGTTTAGGCGAGAAGTTAGTTGTTTAAGCATCAAATCTGTGGTCGGTTTGTCAATATTCAGTCTCCTTAAAAATCTGCTCCGACGATTTCGGAGATGTGAGGTGTTACTAGTACCGGCAGTAAACCAGCACCGGGGGCTCAGCACTCATATATATATATATATATCATTTTTTAATTCTAAATAAAAACGCAGGGTTGTCATATTTAGTTTGATTGTCATATTTAGTTCCTCCCGTCCTTGGGAGTCTGGAAGGGGGTAGGCTCGACAAATAGGGAAACATGAATTCCTTATTGAGTGCTTGGCAAGCTCATTGTCCTGTTTCCTCTTATCCTCTTTCTTTTGTCTCTTTTTGCCTCCCCCCTGTCTTTCACCTACTCAGCCCTTTCCTCTTTGTTCTCATTTCATTCTCCTTTTTGTATTTGTCGTGTTACATTTCCTCCTATTTCACCTTGTATCATGTCTCACTGTGTCTCTGCTCCTCCATCATCATCATCATCGTCAGGTGCCCTGACACTAATGCCCACCATCATGTCTGATGCCAGTGACCATCATTACAGTGAGTAACAGTAAATTCTCATGCGGGTTAGGTTCCCTCCACAGGTCAGTGTGTGATGTGTTATCATGGACGGAAGGTGGAGAGTTGAAGAGAGAGAGCATGAAATAGCTTCCCACCTCTCTGCTGTTCTTTGCACCCGGCTGTTAAACTATCACCATTTTTATTTGGACAACTGCAGGGAAGATGTAAAATACATCCGAGATCATTTGTAGGTCTTCACCTCACAAACATTTTAGATGAATTTCATTAGCATGTTTTTCTTGCTCTGGGCTTCTGAATGGAGTCTAATGACCTTCAACTATAAGTATGATAATATTAAAACAAATCAATATTACCGTTACTGAAGGCTGTTATGTCTCAGAGGCTTCAACCCACCCACTCTGCATAATATCCCTCTGCACAAGACAAAGAAAAGGCTGGACAGTTAGTGCAGCATCATTTGCCACAGTGATATATGTCGCAACACATCAGGGACAGCGTGTCAGTTCCCGCTCATTACATGCCACAGTGTCTTTTCAAAATAATCTTCCAACAAAGTTTTACTTATTTTTTAACTTTACCTGATTAGGTTAAGGCAACAAAAGTACTTGGTTGGGTTCAGCAAAAGATCGTGGTCTGGGTTAAAATAAGAATGTCTGTTACATAATAAAAGGAAGCTTGTCCTTACCAAACGCAACTTCTTTTCAAAATAACCTTCCGTGTTCACAAGAAATGTTACATGCAAACAGTCTCTTTTCAAAATAAACAATAGGTTTACTTAATTTTTAGGTTTACTTCTGCGACATTAGTTCAGTAGGCTACACAAGTTACGTAGGAAAACTAAGGTAAAATATGTCGATGTGGACTCCGTTTAATATGGGACAGGAACAGTCGCCTGGGTAAAAGTCCTGTTTGCTTGACCAAATGCTGAATAACACATATTTAGGCGACCAAAATGTGACAATTAACTCAAAGCACACTGTGAAAGGGTTGTAAGATGAAAACACGGTCAACTCCCAGGCCGACGTTTTTCTACAACTGTCCAGCAGTTTAGGCAACAAAAACCCTCCTTGCGGTGACGGAGTCGCTTCACGCTGCGAGAGCTAACTCTCTGACCTGTCTGCGGCGTTTGACACGGTGAACCACCAGATCCTCCTCTCCACCCTCGAGGGGATGGCGTCTCAGGCTCTGCACTCTCCCTGTTTGCATCCTGACAGGTCGATCCTACCAGGTGACATGGAGGGGGGCCGTGTCGGAACCACGCATGCTGACTACGGGGGTTCCACAAGGTTCAGATGGGCCCCCTTCTCTTCTTGCTCGACACAACATCTCTGGGTTCTGTTATTCGCTCGCCTGACTTCTCTTACCATTGTTATGCCGATGACACCCAGCTGGTCTTGTCATTTCCCCCCGGGGACACTCAAGTGGAGGCACGCATCGCTGCGTGCTTGGCTCACATCTCGAAGTGGATGGCGACACACCACCTCAAGCTCAACCTGGAAAAAACCGAGCTCCTCCCGGCGAAGGGTTTCCCACACCGAGACCTGTCCATCACCATTGATGATACCCTGGTGACGCCAACTCGGACTGCGAGGAACCTGGTTGTGACCCTGGACGACCAACTGTCATTCTCAGCAAACATTGCATCGGTTACACTCTCCTGCAGATTCCTGCTCTACAACATCAGGAGGATTCGCCCCTTCCTCACTGATGAGACAGTGCAGGTGCTCATCCAGGCTCTTGTCATCTCCTGCCCGGACTACTGCAACTCACTACTTGCCGGAGCTCCGGTGTCGGCCATCAGACCTCTGGAGCTTGTCCAGAAAGCTGCAGCTCGTCTGGTGTTCAATCGCCCCAAGTTCTCCCACAACTTCCCTTCTCTACACTGGCTTCCTGTAAGAGCTCGCATCCAGTTTAAGACTCTGGTTCTAGCCTACAGGGCAGTGAAAGGAACAGCTCCTTCCTATCTCCAGGCCATGGTCAAGCCCTACACCCCCGCCCGACCACTTCTCTCTGCTGCCTCGGGGCGACTGGTTGCCCCGTCGCTCAGAGGTCCCTGCGGCCGATCGACCGGTCGCGGCTGTTTTCTGTCCTGGCCCCACAGTGGTGGAATGAACTCCCCACTGACATCAGGACAGCCGAGTCGCTGCCCATCTTTCATCAGGCTGAAAACTCACCTCTTCAAGAAGTACTACCCTGAGCCGTCCACTCAGCACTTATTGTATTCATACTAGTTTCTTGCACTTATTGTATTTGTATTAGTTTGTTTGTTTCTGTACTTTTGCTCTTAGATGCTTGTTATAAAAGGAGATGCACTTATGCCTTCTGGTGACGAGTAGTTCTCTTGAATACCGATGTTGAATACACTTATTGTAAGTCGCTTTGGATAGAAGCGTCTGCTAAATGACTGTAATGTAATGTAATGAATTAAGACATTAGTCCAGTTGTAATATCTCCATTTGACCATCCTGTACTTAAGGTTATAGTTACATTAGCTCTCATCCTGTACAAAGCCTTTACTAATAAGACAACCAGTAGTTTTATATAAAAAATATAAAATATGTGTTACTGCAAGTTAATAAACATGTGTTGCTGCTGTTATTAATGATAACTGTCTTGATTTATTTCCTCTGCCTTAGGATTCCAATATATGTATATGTAAATATATATGCATGTGTGAATGAAATATAATAAAGTTATTGATAAATACATTGTTTTAATTACAAGAACTCTAACTGATTGAAAATTTGTTAATTAAAACCTTAAAAGTATTAATTAAAAGTATAAATACTGAAAAGGTTTTAGTTCTGTATATATACATATATTTATAATACTGTTGAGCAGGGATTATAAATATAGATACACTTTAAATAGTATGTATAAATATATATATATATATGTATACTATAAATATATATACAGCGTAGGCCGTCTCATTTCGGAGACCGCACGGTCTAGCCTTCGCGCCCTCCGAAGGATGCAGCCCCTGAATTGAGACACATCTCGTGAAGAGGACCTGCTCCTTATCAAGGGCTCATTCTAAGCCAGCGAAAGCGCAACAATTCTTAGTTTCTGGTGATTATACCCCAATGACAAAATAGTCATGATTAATATATTCCATTTCTACTAACAGGTCCCCCTCACACTGTACCTTTAACCATAGACCAAAAGCGTGTCGGTCGCCCTTGGAAAACGGGGAAGAAAAAAGGATTAACAGGAAGGCAGCACTGGAAATGTTTTAGCCACTACAATAAAGGCTTTTAAATAATTATTTCCTTGTTGTTACCGAGATTTTGGAGTCCCTGGATCGTCCTGTTTATCCTGTTGATTGTGCTGTTTGGCCCTCTGCTAGGATCCAATGAAGCATCATGTGATTTTGCCTCATTTCAGGAGCTTGGTATTTGCGTGTGAAGATGTTTCATGTGTTCTCTTTGTAGAGATGTGCCAGAAGACCAAAATAGCAGAATGTTATTAGAATTGATTATTAGCGTCATTAGCTCCCAGCTTTGTGTCCAGGGAATCTTGAAGCCTCACCACTAAGTTCCACTGGAGCCTCTCTGAGATGAAACATTGTTTAATTTTAGTCTGTAAGATGTGCCACACTGTAATCATGATGATGTTCTGCAGTGCCGTTAAAAGGAAGAGTAAGCTGTTGTTCACTCACACGGCAGATATAACGCTGTATTAAATCGTGCCAAATTAAAATCCCAACAGAAATCTACGGACAATCTAATCAAATAGCAGTTACAGGGGCTGTGAACCCATGTACATTTATTTCAAATAACACTATTATTCTTGATGGTTTCAGTTCATAATTATTAATTTTATGTACATTGTGGTGACCAGATGTTGGGATCTCTTAGGAAAATCTCTGGATGTGTTAACCCTTTATAGGCAGCGGTAATATTAGTATTGTTTAACCGGTGATTTATTAATTTTTTTACCAGAAACATTATTGTCATATTGCACAAAACAACTGCAGCATATTAGCATATTACTGGAGCTTTATGTAATCTTTGTTATCTTAAATGATTGTGTGTGCGGAGCATGTGGTAGGTTTTGAAACGGATGGGGGTTCACTGAAAGGACACTGTTCCCAAACCACGTTTTGTTACAGGGTACCCTAAAAAAACAAAATGTCGCTACAGTGCAAACCAATGCTGCATCTCCAACTGCACTCAAATTCAATTGTCACATCCATAGACTGTATATAAGAAGTGGAGTCAGGGCCTGCAATCCATTAGCAGCTAACGCGAGCTGAGCTAGTTATCTAGCTTGGATAGCTTGGTGCATCTGTAATTTACATAATCTGTGAAAATCTGGAAGCCAATTCTGACTAGCAAAAGAAACAGCTTGTACTGGAAAAAATGAACAGCCAACTGTCAGGATCCGTCTGACCCACTGTGTGTTTACCTCTGTTTCCCCCCCCAATCTCCTCTCCTCATGTGTCTGTCATTCCTCTGTTTGTTTTGTTATGCCATGTGCTTGGTGTTTTCTCGGACCTGCCTCCAGACTCCTCCCACTGCTACCGCCCTGATGGATGCCAGCTGCGGACAATCTGGCTCGTTACCCCGCAGCATATCAGCCCTGGTCTTGCAGGCCTGGGTTGTCAGTCTGTATTGTCTTCTGCCTCGGTAGCGTCCGCCGTTTCGTGAGTTGAACCCCATGGTATCTTCCTGTGCTAATCTCTCTCCTCTCTGCTACGGGTGTAGAGTACTGGGCGATCTACGAACTCTCCGGTGTTGAGCCACGGGACATCACACTGTCGAGCTACCAGCCGTCCGGTGTCGAGCCACGGGACTCAGACCAGCAACCCACCTGCCCTCCGGTGTCGGACCACGGGCTCCACACCTGCACGCACAGTCTAAAATAAACCTGTTGCATCGGACTCTGTCTCCTGTGGTCCGCATTTGGGTCCTACCCGTGAACTGCCGTGACACCAACTCCTTAAAGTGTCTTTTAGTTTCATCAAACGCTGAACAATTCTGTGGTAACGACTTGACAATCACAAGGTAGCCACGGCCAAAAGCATACCCTGCTTTTTACTCTAAACTAGAGCGTACTTTACGAAATGAACATCATACTGTATTGAAGAAGATGTGAAACTACAGATTGAGATCATACACTCATGTTTAAAATGTTTACTGAGGGAATAAATCAAGTGAGGAGAGTTATTTTTTCATAGACTTCTATACAATCTGACTTATTTTTGCAAATGGAGGAGTCGCCCCCTGATGTCCATGAGAGAGAATGCAAGTTGCTGCTCATCTAAGTAGACATGTATTACTGGTAATCTAATCATTTTGCATGATTTGGATGCCTGCCCATCACTCTCTTACCTGGGCAGGTGGTACGTTCAGGCTAGGTGAGTGTGAGAAGGTCAAATACCTTTCACCTGAGTAAGAGAAGAAAGAGGAGTCGGCAGCTTTCTTTTAGTTAGTGTTTCATCCTGATTGTGGTTTGATGAGCACCTCTGAAGGAATTTCACATTAGGGTGTGAGTTTCCTCCCCCCCAAAAATTATGCGTTCCTGAAGTCACCTGAATGCACTGCTGCAATCTCATTGGCCGAGAGCCAAGACACCCCAGGACCCCTGTAGTTCAGCCACTGTTCTACAAAACTACCTGCAGCCCCCACCTCAATGCTTTTTCCACCGATCCCCACGGGGATAGCAGGAGGCACACCAACGTTGCTCCTCTTTTTAACCAAATTCCTAGGTTTTAACAGTTTATATTCGCTGGCCGAATTCACCAAACTGTCTATTTTATCTTTGTTCGCATCCACGAAGCGAACCCTTTTAATCCTGCAGAAGTGAAGAAGCAAGACGCCTTCAGAAAGAGAGACAGAGAACTTCCACTCTTCACTCTCCACCAAGCGCCTCGTCTGCTCCGGCCATAAGGACGCGAAAGTCCCTTATCGAGACGACAGCGATTCTTTCCCACCGAGAGAAACACGGCTCCCGCAGCCGCAGGCTGAGTCCACCGAAGCTCAGAAGAACCCCCCCCCCCCCCCCCCCAATCACCACGATTGCATCGTACCGTAAGGCGAATAGATTCTGGGCAGAGTTAGAGAGAGTTCATTTGTGTTTATTTTATCTTGTTTTGTGTGCTTAACGTACTGTTCATTTTTATAACGTGGTGTATGCTTAATAATCGCCGACACTAACGATCGCTGAGCTCGTAGGGGTTGTGTGTAAGTAGCGTGTATTCCGTGCTACTGTGATCTGTGTTGAGCGAGCCGCCCAGTGAGGTCGAAGCTGCTTCTCATCAGTTCAGGAGGTCAGAACCGCCGGCTGAGACAAAGAGTCGCTGTTCTCTCCGCTGGCTGAGAGAGCAATCCTCCGTACTCCTGCGCGGCGCAGAGGATTGTAATCGCTTGTTTTATTTAATTTTGTTCCTTTCCCTTCTCTTTTACTAACTCACACACACATATAGCTTTGAGCTAATCTAGCTACGTACTGAACAGCTACCAACACATGTAGACACCGGGTCTCCTGTTGGCTATCCGCCATTTTGGGTCTCACGCATGAGAGACGTCACCACGTCCCAACTACGTCACTGAGCTGTTCCCTCGCTCCCCCCCCCCTTTTCTCACACACACACACACACACACACACACACACACACACACACACACACACACACACACACACACACACACACACACACACACACACACACACACACACACACACACACACACACACCCTCTTTTCAATAGTCTGTTGATTTTAGATAGCGTGCTCATGAATGTATAGTAGTTAGTTTAGATATTAGTTGACTAGATCATTCGTATTAGAATGTTATAAACTGTTATATTTCAAAGAGCAGCTGTCTGTGATTACTTTGTGCATGCGTATTGTGATAATAACTGTATATGTGGTCTGTGCTCGAACTTAAACCTTCATTTTCACTCTGAATGTGTAATAGTACTCAGACTACTGACATTGTGAGTGAACACTAATTATGAGACTTCATTTTATCGTTTGGTTATTGGTCCCTGTTCGCAGGGTGGTGCCCCGTTATTATTAATAATCATTAATAATTGTTACTTACATCAATAATTATGTTGATGTCAATAATTTAGTTTCTTAGATGCTGATAACCCAAACACGCTCCTTTACGTTCCCAACACCTGTCAGTACAATGCAATAAAAATCGACAGCACCACGAACTGCAGCCTCCAAGATAACCAAACACTTGAATCAACATCTGAAACAGTTTTCACACAAACGGAAACATTATAGAAGGGAGGATTTATCGCAGGGCTTTTGTATTACAATGCATTAGTGTTTAGCTAGATGGACTTTATGAACTGGCAACTGAGTGTATATCAATTTACCATGGTGTTTAATCTATATTTGTATGTCATAATAACGTATTGTAGGGGACGACTGAATTCACGGGGCCCCTTTAAGGAAAGGGGCGTAACCCTGGTGACCCGGGTGTTAAAGGGTGGCAGGAAGTGAATGTGTGTGTGTTTTGTATGGATGGAAATAAACGGCCACAAGGTGCAGCCAAAGGGAATACTCGCCTCCTTGTTTGTTTCCACGCACCTACAGTATAATCCTTATTTATTTCAAAGACTATAAATTATATTGGATGTGGATTAAGCCTTATTGGCCTGTTCAATTCATACTCTTTATACTGTCCTCAAAAACTCCTACAATGGAACAAAACATGTAGAGTCCATGAGATGCACTACTTTCTGCTAACAATCCCACAATGCAATGGCTTGGTATTTATAGATGAAAGATTAGAGGTGAAAATGAGCGCTATGAGACACTACATTTGTCAGTGATCACACAAAATGATGACGATTGATAAAATGCACTTTTCACTACAGAATACACTAAGGAGCAGTGAATGACTTTAGCTTGGACTCTGTCTGTGGTGCTGATCCATGGCCTCCCTCCACGGACCATCAGACCCAACATCATCCATACTGGGCTCACGTGGGTTCTTTCAATACCTACTGCTCTTTCAATGGTGCTGAAAAAAGGCGACATGGATCGCCTCAATGTCGGGTTGTCCTTTAAAACAAAGAGTCTTTTAAAGGTGCAACATTCGAAATTTAAAGGATATCTTTGATTTAGGGATTGCCTCCACGCGGCTCTCAACATGGCGACGTATACAATTATATAAATATAAAATTTAACAGCGACTCCCATCTTATTCTTTCTTAAATTGGCATGAACTGCCATGAGACATGGAAAAAAAAGAGCTACATGTTTAACTAAATTTCGAGATGGTGATGGTGCGGAGTCCTCTGGCATTTCTTTGTAAACCACCTTCAGGGTGTAACTTGGGTTTAGGCCTACAATAGTAAAGCCTCTGCTGTCCCAGCCACAGTACAAGTAATGCTTTCATTTTCCATCATTATTGCAAATTAGTAGTACTGTTCTGCCACAACAATTTTAATTTACAAAATTTGATATAGAATGTTCTGCACCAAAGACAATGAAAACCAATACAGAAATATTGCAAGAAATTAAGGCTATCATTAAGAAAAATCACAAGTATTAAAATCTGCGATGATCATTGACATTCATAAAACATTGAAGAACGTCTTTCATTGACCATCTGCTCCTTCAGAGGACTGTTAAAAGAAGGCACATGTCAGATTAGGAATGGCGCACGTATTTCCCCCCCTTTAAAAAAAAAAATCAGATCCCATGTCTCCGAGGGTGACATAGAAAGAAATCTGATGATGGCATGATATAATATTACTGAATTGTATCATGCGTTGTGTTCGTGACCTGCCCATCCTGTCTGCGTGTGTGTGTGGGGGGGGGGGGGGGGGGGGGGGGGGGGCTGCTGACGCAAGCTGACAAGCAGCGGACATAAAAGGTGAACGGAGTCCCCCGTTTCATCCAAACCACTGAGTGTCAGCACGCGCCGACCGACTTCTGCCGCAGACTTCTAAGTGGAACAGGCGGGAAAGTGACATCAAAGGTAAGCGGCTCCTTCACTTTCTTCTTTCTGATCTCCCGAAAGGTTCGCTCGCGTCGACCACAAACGTGCGCTCGAGAGGGAGAAAGTTGCTCTGAATGTTCCTGGTGACGTTCCTCTCGGCAGTAAACCTTTATAAATACTGTTCTGTTGATGATGACATATGTATTTTTTATTTTTGTCTCTTTCTCAGATGCAGAGGTGCTTTGGGATTTTTTGCGTGTCGCTCATCTTTTGCGCAACTCTCTCTGAGACCATCGGGTTGGTCATTGCGGTAAGTGAGCTGTTCGGATTCCGAATTTTAGAACGCTTTGTTGTTATCGTGTGTGTGTGTGTGTTGCATTTCCAGTCAGATGCCTAATTATTAGGAGATGCAAAAATATAATTCAAAATACCAGTATAAAGGAGACAAATGGTCACTGTAGAATAACATTGTAAAACACATAAATATATAATGTTAAATAATGTAAAAGTTTGGCAATTTATAATAAGGAATTTGACAAGGGAGGCAGAGAGAAATACCATGAGATATATATATATATATATACATATCAAAATGCTCTATAGGTTGGTTGTATAGGGGATTGTACAGTAAACTGTTGGGGTGTCTCATAAGTAAAGCCACTCTGTCAGTTTGTTAGACCTTTGGGCCCTTTAATGTATAATAACAATATATAACGATATATAGCACGTTTTCTAGTGGTGCAATAAATGACAACGCTATTTAATTAAAATAATCACATGAAGCCTATTTTGTTTATACTCCTGTTTGAATTAAATAGTTGATAAATGAAAAGTTTTCTCATTTAAACAAGAACTTTAATGCAAAATGAACAGAAAAAAAAAATATATATTTATATATATCTACAGCTGTACACCGACTATGTTTACATGCACATAAATACAGAGTAATCACATCAAACATTCAATAAATATTTTTTGTAATAGATAATTAAGTTTTGATCAGATTTTTTGGAGAAATTACAGTTATCGTGTGCTGGTTATTATCAATTTTGGTGTGCATTCACCATGACACCAGAGCTTTTTGAGTATTTCTTTTATTTAGGTTCACTGGTGCAGAGATGTGTCAGAAATAGACAAAAGAATGCACCGAAGCCTAAGACAATAACAGCAGCTCCAATGTAAATGTATTTGTCAGTGAGTATAGTTAATATGGGAGTTTGAATTGATATGATAATATACAAATCGTGGGAAAGAGGTATGGGGTTAATTTATTAATTTAATAATTCATCTTCAAATGCATTACATGAATATGAACATATTTTATATTTTAAGACACATTTGAGGATCTGATTATTGTGTTTCTGGTGACCCTGCAGGCGAAGGAGAAACGGGGCTGGACACTGAACAGTGCTGGCTACCTGTTGGGTCCCCGTAAGTACCAACTGCACACACACACACACACACACACTGTTACACTGCATCAGTAACAGGCAGTTATCCAAAAGCTCACTTTCAACACATCTGGAGACATAGTTTGGGAGAATGCGTTCCCACAGCAACCACCATGTGCTTCTAACATTGTGGGAAACATTTCTCTGTCATATTCTAAGAGTCTGTATGAGACGCACCAGTCTTTCAACTCACGGCAATGCAAACCCATCCACATCATTATTTGATGGGCAGAGAAAGTGACATATAAAAAGAGTGAGGAAATCTTTGAGGTTGGATGGGTCAAACAAAGGTGGATTTTCACCCAGGAGACTGCTGTTTCTGTCCTGTGGGAAATAAACGTTGACTAATTTAACGTTTAGTTAACAAACTTCCGTACTTTGCTAACAGCAGTTATGTAACAAATGCAGTTATTTTACGTAACACTTATTTAAAACCAAACCACAATGTTTTCCTAAAGCTAACCAAGTACTTTTGTTGCCTTAACCATTAAATATTTTTACTGTAGTTTTGCTGCGTAACTTCCGTACTTAACAAGCAGAATTATTTTACGCAACATACAAATTTTAATTCAAACAACGACTTTTTCTTCAACCTAACAAAGTACTTTTGTCGCCTAAAACGTTGAATTATTTTACTGTACTTTTGATAACTTCCCTACTTTATTAACGCCAGTTGCATTATCAAGTTGAATTATTTTAACCACAATTAAGATCTTTTAATCCTAACCAAGTACACTTGTTGTGTAAGTACATCTAAAAAACCAGTTAAACCTACGATGAGAATTGATTTGGAAAAGAGACTGTGTGCATGTAACGTGTGGAAAAGTTTTGAAAGGTCACAATGCATTTATCGAGCGGAAAACATGTCATCCAAAACTGACACGAGAGGGTTACCTAGAGGGTAATAGCTTGAAGCGTGGGGCCACTGACCAAACATTAGTCTCGATGAGCAGGGAGTGAGAACGTGTCCCTTGAACAGTGTTTTGTACTAAATTACACTTCCAGAACTGCTGAAATGTGAACATTTTAACTACATGTTCTTGCAAAAAAAACCTAACCCCATCACCTGTTTTTCAACACTCACTTCCATGCCTATGCTGCTGTCAGACTGTAATCTTTGTATCTCTGCTTCATCATGCCTCTGTGTGCTGAGACAGCATCTGGTTTGTCTTGTCGAGGCTTTTAGATTTTTTTCAAACACAAAATCAATCACATGAATTAAAATCCATGCCCTGTAGGGGTGTAACAATACGCATATTCGTATTGAACCGTTCGGTACGAGGCTCACGGTTCGGTACGCATGACGAACCGAACAATACGCTTGAATAAAAAAAATTAAAATAAGTTTTATTTTTAAACTTTATTGATGAAGAGCCACGTTCAAACCTTTATTGATGAAGAGCCACGTTCACTCAGGTTTAGCTCCATCATTGTTCATACTAAAATGATGATGGAGAAGATGTAAGTAACAATACTACATAACATTAAGGAGCAGTTTTAGTTTTTTATGCTTATGTGTTGCTAAGAAGACACCCCAGAAGATGGGTCACTCAGGTATAGTTCCATCATTGTTCAAAGTCAAAGAATAACTTCATGATGTTAGTTGTAATGAATAAATATATTTTAAAATAAAGTACATTTCTCTGGCATTTATAGTTTTCTACTGAACCGAAACGTACCGAACCGTGGCTCCACTGTGTCGTACCCAACCCAACCGTGAGTTTTGTGAACCGTTACACCCCTACTGCCCTGGTCGAGTGTCAGTAGCTAACAGCGTTTGGCAGCTAAATATCTAAACCTGTTTAGTTTACATTAATCAGTGGATGGAAAAATGGTTTTACGATGAATCAAATGATCCAACGATTTCACCACATTTCTGGGTTGAAATAATGAACGTCCTTAAGGCTGAACCAAGAGGGGTGCACTCGCCAAATATAATAAAGTAACATAATATCAAATGTTTTCAGGCTGAAAAATGTAGAAACTCTATAAAAGTGATGCATTGGCAACATTTTGAGGCGAGCCAACACACATGTGGACAACAGAACCCTAACACAATATTTACATATAAGTAAAGTGTAAAAACAACACGATGAAACAACTTAGATGCCAGCGAACGTGTTAAGCTTCAGAAGTGCTGGTAGGTGGATTTATTTCCATTTGGACAAACCCATTGCAAGCTGTTTTCCCCCGTTTCCACTCTTTATGCTAAGCTAACCAAACCGACCACTGGCTGTAGCTTCATATCTAATGGGGTGGTATCAATCTTCTCATCTAGCCATATCTCTAAGCAAGAAAGTGAATAAAACTTTCTCAAAATGTTTTACATATAGGCAAATTTATTAGCTTCAACCAAAAGTCGGGGGTGGAAAAGCGATTTAGTTCCAGATCGTGACTGAAACTGTTCATTGTTAAAGGTGCAATGTGTAAAATCTGGTCATAATTGTAGATTAAAGTATTCAAAAAATTAACAAACTTTATCAAACGAACAGGAAGAGGTTACAGTGTTGACGTCACGTCAAAAGCCTCTGTTATTGTGTTGCAGAGATATCTACCGAAATTAGCATGCTAACCAGCTAGCCCCGGCCTGTCCTGTAATACTACTTGTACCTGGAGAGGCGATAGTGAGCCACTATAGCGTCCCGTCTGTCCTCAGTCAAACATGAGAGGAAGTAGAAATAGAGCTGGTATATATATGTCTCGCAGAGTTTCAGCAGTTTGGTCGAATTGTCTTTTTAGAATTGTTTATTAACTGATGACTGTACATTTAGATTGTATGAACCCAGTAGTAGTGGTGAAATGCTGCCCCCTACGTGTTGGGAGCAGGTCGGCAGATCTTACACATTGCACATGGTTTATGCATGACATAAGCCATCCATAAACAGTCAACATCAGCTCCTGAGCTCACTGGTATTGTTTGAGAATGTTGCCTATGTAACATGACTCGCAACACTAAAAAGGTCGAGCCCATCTCCTGTGAATCAATGGTGTTCTGTGTCTTTGTCCCTGTCCATTGTCTCCACCGTGTCAGCTAATTTAGCATAATTCAAAGATGGCCTCATTACTGTGAACACTGGCTATATCCAGATACGTGTGTGTGTGTGTGTGTGTTCTTACCAATTTGTCCAAATAACTACGACAGGAAATCTGGAAAATGTTGTCCCTTTGTTTGTGTGTGTGAGTGTGTGTATAGCCCAGGTAAAGGTTGCTCCTGCCTCATCCTGTGTTTCAGGTCGTATTGATCACCTAATTCAGATAAAGGATTCTCCCAGTGTCCGAGGCAGAGACGAGCTGGTCACTCAATGTAAGATAGAAACATACGGCCGCTGCAGGGCTTTGGTGTTGGCCCGGGAATTGCTCCGTACAAACATCCCGCCTCCCTAGCTGCCGCCGTCACTCATCTGGGGAGGACGTCCGTCCCCCCGCTGCTGTCTGTGCTTACGCATCCAAACATCGCATTTCTCTCTGTGCTAGAAGCAAAGGAGTTCATGTACTGTAAGAACGGGAGGAACAGAAAAACCTCTTGTGAGCATTATTCTAAAGCGGCCCCACCCATTACCAGCCAAGACAAGCTCAAGCTGCCTTTATTAGTTGTAGCGGTTAGTTACTAAATATGAACAAACTGTTGTTAGCTGAGGCGATTGTGTCAATGTTACTCATATGTTATGTACATATATGTTATGGATTTCATTTGAATGAAACTGACAGTACAGGTCACTTTGCAGCCATTTTCCACAGATTGTCAACACTTCTGTAGTTCTTTCTGCCAAGTCGCAAAAGAACTACAGAATTCTGATATCTCCGGCAAACGTGAGCGGTTTACGACATCGGGTTGCTTGTAATGTTATGTACTGTGAGATATGACAACACAGATACATCAGATCTTGCTGTGTTTTGAACATTGACAAGTATTGTTTTCAAAACCTTTAAATCACTACAATTGAAATAAGAAGACACTTTACATTTTTAAGGTAAATGCACGACATACTATAGGCATACTACATCATACATTTTCTATATAAAAACACAGGGCGAACATTGCAGGATATACAATATTAAATGTAATGACCAAAACACCCACAGAGACAGGAGGAGCAGTTTGTACTTGAAACACAAAACCATTAAAGTACATCATTTCCCCTCCTTCTGGTCACTCCGATGTCACGTATTTTAATTGGACCTGTAGTTTAACACGCACACAAACAGCACAGGGCGGAGCAGCTCGAGCTGAGCCAATGAGGAAGCTAAGTTGAGGCAAACACCTCCAGCCACTTAACGTTCCTCCTCTTCAACCCCACGCTCTTAATGTGAACTTAAAATGTGATAAACATACTTGAAAAAGTCTGGTGAGTAATGCTGCAAAGTCAAAGAGAATAGATAAAAGGTAGATATTTTCTCTAGTTTAGTGAATATACATTTTCATCAACTTAATCATCAGCAAACAGACACACCTCAAGGTTCTATATGAGGTCCAGTTTGTATTATTACTCAACAGAGCTTTTTTCCACCCACATGGTAAGAAGAGTCTAAGGATTCTAAACAGACCTTCAGAACAGCAGTAAGTGTTGACCTCTAGATATTTTATGGAAAAACGGAAGCTCAGCTCTGTGATCCGAACATGATGGTAAAACATGAAGGCACAAATGAGAGGCTGTGGTTGTAGAAGCCGTTAGCCTTGAGCAGCTCCTCCGGGTGCAGTGCTTCTGTGCTCATGGAGGGGTGCCAGGCTCCAGCACAACTCTGAACTATTGTATTTGGTGTGTAGCATGCCAGCAAAGAAGATACAACTTGTGGACATTGAAGTTTCTTTCGAGCATGTTTTCCCCTTTTCACAGGGAAAAGCTAGTGCTAAGCTAGGCTAAAGGTAGCCCATTTGGGACTGTCTCATCCGTGTGAAGAGTCGCTTTTACGAGAGAACTGAGGCTGCAGTCACAACAAATCCGGCGTTGCTTCGGCAAAACCGCCAGTTCTCCCATTCATTTTATGCTACGTGACCAGAACAACCCGCCACGAGAGAACAAGAAGGCGCCGGTATCTCTGTATGACCTCTACTGGACATACAGAGATGACTGGAAGCAAGCCTTCTAAACGAATGCACTTCTTTTTAAAATGTGGTGTTTGGTACATTTGTAAATGTTGGGATGAGGACTTTGAACTCCGTCAAAAGACACCTCTCTGCGATCTGTAGGAATACACTGAGAGCTAACGATGCATCACCATGGGATCTCCATTATTTATTTTCATCATCATTATTCTAATGCATTTCATCGTCTGCCATCCATCTCATTTCAGACTCGTGTGCTTCTTTTTTTTTTTTTAACCGCAATTCCATGAGCCAAGCCCTGCAGGTGGTCCGCACAAGTTTGGAAATTGAACCAAACAATTACAAACCAAATACCGTGCTGAAATAACCAAGTGTACAACAATTGCCTTTAGATCTAATTTCAAGAGCAGCTAGAAATAAAAGCTTCAACTGAATAGCTGTACTACTTTAATCAAGTTAAACTGTTTGACTGTATCGATTGTGATCACTCATTGTCCAGATGGAATAGATGGACACAGGACACTAGGAGACAAGGCGGGTCTGGCTGGCAAGAGGGACATGGGCCAGGAGGAGGACTTCAGAACAGGTCTGTCTCTCACACACAGAGGGATCTTCCTTTATCTACTGCTAAAAGACAAACTGTTATGTGGTAGTGTACGTAGTGGACCCAAACGCACGCACACAGCAGGTTTACTCCAGCCAAGACTTTATTTCACTTGTTCAGGAGGATTCACAGAATGAACCAACAAAAAACAAAGACTAACTGTCCAGCAAATTAAAGTCACTCCGATAATCGCCTCCGGAGTCGGGAGGGAAACTCGACTGCACTCAGAACTGAAGAGACAGAAAACAAACATGAAACGAGCTTCACTGAATCGGTGTTCAGACTTACGTGACCAGACTGGTAACCGGACGGACTGACGAGGCAGAAGACGATAAGGCGTTGAAGCGGGTGAAAGACGGTACGACCTGACAACCCCAGACTGCAGGACCAGAGCTTATGTAGTGACAGGAGACTCATTAGTGGGACCTGAGTCTGGTGTGTCAGGCTGCAGGAGGTGATCGGCTGGAGTGTCCTCAGCTGTGCACAATCAAGGGTGCAGCCATGGGAGGCAAAAGAACGACTAAGAAGCACTGCAGCAAGCTAACACAGTAGCGCAAAGGCTAACCCATGGGTGTGTATTCTCATTTTAGTTAGCCATGTAAACAGCTTCATTGGACTATTGTCTGTTTCAGAACATTTTGTTCTCAACAGGGCGATTGTTTGGATCAGTTGTCTCTGTAGTGTTGGAATTTTTCAAGAATACTTCCTCCCTGTCTCAAGATATATCTGGAGATCGTGATTTCTCCATGTCTTTACCTGAGCTCCTGTCAAACCGTTCAGTGTGCTACCAGATTCAGATGACGTGACAGTTGGCTGCACTTTGTTGCTTTACCTCCACAGGTTCCCTGAGAATAGCAGATGGAGAGATCATCCACACTATCATTGACTTTCTGTCGTACCTGAAGCTCAAAGGTATGTTCATTTCTATTTGAATTAACCTCAAGGTGAGGATTAATGCCAGAAGTCTGTTCAAGACCAAAGCGTTTGCTGCAGACAGCTACAGCATGTTAATAGGAAATCAAACTCTAAATAAAGACAACAAGCAGAGATGGATGTTGTGGGAATAATGTGTAGAAAGTTGTACTTTGCATTAAGTCTGAGTAGAGGACTTTTTTTTACACTTTCAACAGCATTACAACACGTACTATCCCCACCACCAAATAAACCGGTAAAAACGAAAGAAACACATACTTCACCATCAGGTTTAGACGGAGGGTGACCATAACCATAACACCAAAAAGGAGGACTCTGCAGTATTTAGTGAAGCTGTGAATACTTGCAGAGGACTCTGGCGTGCTCCACTCTACAACACAACTCTGTGCGATTGCTACATGATGTATGTGTAACAGAATAGGAAAAATAGTCTTAAAGAGTCAAAAAGTGTTTGTTCACAGTATCTGTATTTATTCAATACATTGTGCTGGTCAAACACTGACCACTGTGCTGAGTGCCACAAAGCAGAACATCTGTGGACTTAAAATGTACGAATTAAATCACAGGTCACATAAATTATAAATAATAAACAGATAAATGAATGTTTTAAAAGCATAAAGAAAACCAACATTTAACGGCTCAAAAAGTAAAGAGTTTCTAAAGTGATTGAGTCTGTTGGGGACTTGTGTGCAGTGTCTTTGTTTTCAACAGACTCATTTGTCCATCGGCAGTATCAAGTGGTAGAAGGAGGGATGCAGAATGTCTGTACTTGAACGCACCAGTTCTTTTTTTTAATCAATATTTAAAGTGCATTTTTATTGGAATGTTCGCTGAAAACGGCCCTGACCAGAAAACAACTCTGTACAGTGATCATGTACAGACGCAAATGGAGAGGAGAGGAAACCATGCGAGGAGAGGAGATGTGTTTTAACAGACATGAGACGTCCTTTCCTCTGAAGCGTCACGTGAAGCGACGTCGGTTTCTGATGATTGAGGCGACTGACAGCTGATCACAGCTGATCGTGCGTAGATATGACGTAGCCAGCACACGGAGCCTTGTTTACGTTTTTAACCAACGACATCGGGCTAGAACCTAACCTAACCTATCAGATATTTATTTGGCAACGCTTTTAACCAATCATTTGTTAGACTGCGTTCCAGCTGAATATTCTATCGCGCGGCTCTTTAGGCCCAGTGGAACTCCAAAAGGAGGACAAATACGCGTCCGGCTTGATGCTGCGCCGGACGGCGGACAGGGCATTGAAAATCCGGACTGTCCTACTTAGACGTATTAATGGTGTCAATCACGAATATGAAATGATATTCAATTTACAAAAATACCCAGCCCAGTCTCCTGGAAAGAATGTTTGCATCGTGCATTTCTTCAAACCAGATTCGTTGAATGTTTTTGACATTCAGTCAGAGCAGATGACGTATTGAGCGTCCGTTAGGAAAGGTTACGTGGTGTTATAAGCAGGAAAGCCCATTGAGGTTGAAAGGAAGTGGTGGATGGGTCAAATAAAACGTACTTTTACACTGGAGGCCGCTGTTCCTGTACAGTGTGAAACCAAAACCAACTTTGACTCACAGCAACGTTGTTACGTAATGTGTAAGAAAGGCCACTAAGGGCTGTTATTTATTCACGCTGTTATTTATTCACGCTAGTAATGTTGCTACGGCTCTTATGTTACGTTATGGTACGTTGTTACGTCACGCCGTCAAAACCATGTACAATTGTTCATCTTTACCAGCATATACGAGGTTAAAAGGTCACAAGGTTACTTTATAGTCATTTTATCTCGGAGTCTATATTAAATGTATTCATGAAACGTATTTTTGGTCCAAAAACGTCGACATTCTACGTATTACATTGTTTGCAGAAACCTGCAATGCCAACATTTTGGAATACTTTAAAGTTAATTGTGTTAAGATGAGGATCCTTGAATGTGGGATGAATGTGAGCCCATATACAGTATACATACATGAAGCAATGTACTGATACCAGTGTTATATGGAATAACATACTGACACATGTAGTGATGTTCTCTGAACCCTCCGTGTGTGTGTGTGTGTGTGTGTGTGTGTGTGTGTGTGTGTGTGTGTGTGCGTGTGTGTGTGTGTGTGCGTGTGCTTACAGAGATGGGAGCCTTGGACAGCCTGCCTTCCTCTGTGACATCAGATGAACTGGACAATCCCTAATGTGTGTGCCCCTCTTCAGATCATCTCCATCTACTTAAGTCTATGTTCCTGCTGTCTGGACTCCACTTACTGTCCATCCATTCACACTCTGATGCTGGATGTGTTCTGGTACCAGAGGTCTGATTATTTTACTCTTTCAGATGGATTGTCCCCCAATGCAAATCGTACAGATCTTTCTGCTCCTGTGTAAATACAACACTTTGTATGGGGGACCTCTGTTCAGAAAGCAACACTGTTATCATATTAATATACTATCACCTGATTTACAACAATGGGGTCAAATAAATAAAGAAATGGCACTGGACTCAGTGGGCAACTTGAATTTCTTTCTTTCCGTCAGTCACAACATGTACCAGTTAGATTCCAGCGGTAATACATGTGTCACCTTGTTGACTAACTAACTCAGATTATCTTTGCTTATCCATTAACGGAGATATATACGACATTTGTTTGAAAACACGAAACCTTCCGTTTCTATATCAACTGTAATTTAATGTTCTGTTGATGTTTCATTTTTGTAATGCGTTTGAAATGGCTGTAAATTCTCTCCACACTTTGGGTTCAACATCAGGTGAGCAATATTATCTTGACCATCAAGAACGATATCTTTGCAAAAGGAGGGCAAGTCATTGAGAACATCCATTAAAGCTTAAAGTACAATTGGGAACTTAAATAACAATACCTTTTTATATGAATTGCTCAAACTGCCACTATATCCTGACAGTAGTACATGAGGCAGACTTGGTTCCTCTGCCTCCTTTATATGGCCTTTGAACTTCCACCATGACTTCAGAAAAACGACCCATCAAAGTCGAGGAGGGTCTACTGCTGTCAATCACTGGCTGTCCAAATCCAAATGTCACACCAGGCAGCACTGATCAAATATGAATTAAGATTCTGTAACTGCTTATTTCTCGCTTTGAATTTGTTCAGAAACATAATTCAGCCGGGTCACAAACTTGTAAATGTCATTGGGAGCACTAGCAGGAGGAACCTGATGTTGAAGCAGATAATCTGCCTCATGTACTACTGTCAGAATATAGTGACAATACAGTTTGTGCAAATACCAGGAAAAAGCTATGACTATTACATTTACCAACTGCAGCTGTAAAGCGTGTTATAATCAGCTGTATCAATGTCATTTATGAGGTCTAAAAGGGAAAATGTCTCGTTATTAGGTGTCATTTCCGAGTTCCCAGTTACAAATTTCAACCAGAACACCACCTGATTACAGAGCCACTGACCCAAACCTCAAAATCCAAGATACAAGAGCTGATAGATTCAAACACGCTCTCTGTTATCATTGTTAAAGACTTCACTCGAAGATCACAGAGCAGCTGGATTCTAGAAATTGGAACAATGGAGACATCTGATTGGAGTGTGAGTCAGCTAAAATACAGAACAGTGTGGGGTCGAGGTAGATGTAGTGGTGATTAATGTAGAGCAGCATAAGTAATACATGTATTAAATATGCAGGATGTCTTATGTACGCATGTACTTTCATAAAAACAATCAGACCAAAAGAACAAAATGCAGAAGAAGAAGTGATTTATTGACTAGTGTTTCAGGTAAATGTCATGTTTACATGTCGGAGCATGTAATGAATTATTAATAATCTGAAATAATAAAGACTCCAAACAAAGAGCAGATTGTACAAACTTTTATTTTGAAATGATAATACAGCATACAATACATAATAAAATATAATATTCGGATGGGATATAAGATATAGTACAAGGTGAAATGTTGGAATACACTTAAATATAAAGTAGAGCAATATGACAGAATACTAAATATGACATAGTATGAGATATATATATATAAATAAAATCAATGTATTAAACTACATGAGGTTACACCACTGTCAAAGCTCAGTCCTTTCATGAATAACATTCACTCTTTCTGTCCGACTGTTTCTCTCCAAAATAAAACAAGGATACACACACACTGTCATCAAACCGCCAGGAAGTATAAAAAACCTAATGTTTACAGAGAAAAAAGTTAGACTACAGAGACAGTCTCTAGTGTTCATACAAAGAGTCAGTGAGGAATACAACATCACGTCCTGATTGAGTCCAGATGTGATGCTTTGTTCTAGATAGATGGATCACAGCGAGGTTCTTTGGAGCCAAATGATCGGAGGTTTCTCTTAGAAACGCTGGAGGTTTTCTAGCGAAAATAAAACACATTGTTCGGGTCCTCTTGGCGGCTCTAATGGAAGATTTTAAAGTTTTTTAGACTGTATCTAAGCGATGAAAGGGGGAAATGAGGCGTTTGGGAGAAGTTTACGACGAGAAAATGCGTACAGCTGAACTCAGCAGCGTTTGAGATCGGACGTGACAAAATAAACAAGTTTAAGCGTTAAGTTAACCTCTGAAAACAGAGTTTGAGTCCTTCTTTCGGCTTCTTTTCTCAGTCATTGAGTGAAAAAAGGTTTTGAATCCACACCCGAAGACAGTGAAGCCACGAACGCGCCGATTTGAGCAGGTTTTGTGGTCGTTTTTTTCCGAGTTTAAAACGTGTTTAAAACAGTGTTTAACAGAGTGAAAGACACTTCTGCTGCTTCCCGCTCTGTGCTGCAGTAGCGCCAGTGGCCGTGGTGGCGCTGTTTTGCCTAAACAGCAAAGAAATACTTGTCATAAATCATAAAAAATAGGATTTTTATGAAAATTGAGAACACCTTGCGCCTCAGGAGTCTCATTCTCCTCTGTGTCATAATGTCATTTTGACCCCGCCAGCACGTGTACACAGTACACGTGCACAAAGTACACGTGCACAAAGTGTGTCAAAATCCAGCCAATCCGGTCATACATGCTTTTTCCATCCAATCAGATGGCTGCGTATGTCATATTCTACATCCAATCAGATGGCTGCGTGATATTCTACATCCAATCAGATGGCTGCGTTCTGTCTAACCCCGTGATATTCTACATCCAATCAGATGGCTGCGTTCTGTCTAACCCTAAATCTGGAGCCGCCATGTTGGATCCTCGCTACCGACGCTCGCTCAGTTCAAGTTGAGACGTAAACACGTATTGAGTATTCTTGAATGTTTTATTTGTATTCATTATTGTTATTTATTTATGTCATCCTCTCTGTCATATTATAGAGTTCACTTTCTAAACAATGAGTGTAAGTGTCGCATGTCATTTCTTCATTATCATTCATTTTTCTTCCTTATGATCTTGAAGTATTTATTGCAGTATTCTGCTAAAGTTTGTCTTTGTGTTTAGATGGAACATCCTACATTCAAGAAGGCCCCGAATGGGACCCTCCTGCTGAAGGCCTCTCCACAGGCCCAAGCCCTTGGCCCTCGGCAGGTAGCCGGGCGCCAAGCTCCTTACAGGGCGAAGACGCCGGAGGAGGTGGCTGCAGAGGCCTGGGCCCACGTCACCGTCGAGGGTGGAGACACCACCAACGCCACCCTCGTCCTGAGCCGTTGGAAGATTCAGTTCGGTCGGTATCAGGGCAAGATCTTCCACTGGCTTTTGGAGAACGACGTGGGCAACTGCGTGAATCTGGTCGCCTCCCACCAGAAGGAGCGAGAGAGGACAGTGTCTCAGTCTCCCCTGATGGCCAACAAGGTGGGGTCCTTCAGTACACGTGAATTTCATTTAAACAGAGTGATGACTGGTTTAACCTCCCTTTGTGACCTTGCAGGACGCCTTCACCCGCTACTCCTTGGCGTACCCTGAGTTTGCGGAGGCAGTCAGGTTTCACCGGGCGTTTCAGGAGGCGTTGGCGAAGTCCCTCCAGCCCGGTCAGGAGGGACAGGCGCTTGTCGGCTTCGGGGACTTCAAATTTGAGACCCTGCAGAGCCTGTACGAGTCCGAGGACAAGAAGAAGATCGGGTACATCTTTGTAACATTTGGATTATAATATAGTTGCTGTGCTGACCATCGATTAATAGAATCATGTGACAAATGTCTGATTCGTACAGATTTGTCAAATACCTCCGAAGGACGGCACCAGCTCCGGGTACGCAGATGGAGAAAGCCGTCCAGTACGTCCGGAGCAGAGACAGGCAGAGGACGAGAGCTTCTGCTGCTGCTTCATCCACCACCACGGCTGCTGTCGCCACCACCAGCACCAGCAGCAGCAGCAGCACAGCCTCTGTCTCGGCCGCAAGCCAGAGAGCTAAGAGTGCATCACAGTACGTGTTTTACTGTAAAGCTCTCTGACTTTGATGTACCTGGATGACCTCTCTGAAGAATGTGAGTATTTGTAATGTTGTCTCATCATTAATGTTGCTGCGTGTCATTTATTCTTATTATAGGCCTCTTGGTTCAGCACTTGCGGCCTTTGTCTCTGGGCGGCGTTCTCTGTCTGCGGTGGAAATGCAGGCCCATGTTAAAAAGATGGTGGCCACTAAGCCTGCATCTGCAGGCAAGTCCAGCCAAAACTATATACAGAGTTAGTTCAACTTTATTGAAATTCCTGTGTTCACTGTGTTATGTTCTGTCATCGTGTGATTACAGCCTCCCACTTCAACCCCTTCAGACCAGCTCTGTCCTCCTCCAGGTCTGAGGAGCCTTCGGATGATGAGCTGGTCAAGGCAGTAGTTGACTTTGAGAAGTGTAAGTAAAAAATAAAGTTATACTCTGGTCACGATTTGATAATAACAGAAAGACCTGAATTCATTGTTGACACTTTTTTTTTTTTTTACTTTAAAATGCTTCTTTAATCAGAGGAGGAGAGTAAACTGGTAAGTTTGGGTTGAATGGAAAACTATCTGATGTCTGCCTGGTGCACATCTCAGATCACTAACGCGTCACTAATGGGAGAGCACCTGCAGAGTAACATTTTCTTCACCCTGCTTTCTCTAGTCCCCTGTCTGCTGCCTGCATCACTCACTCAACATGTCTGATTAACATGTCTAATCTGTTGTGTTTGTCATCGTCACCATTTTCTCTTCAAAACCACCCTCTGTGCTCCTGTAGTTTTTATATGCAGCTTGGCTCAATGTGTGTCCGTCTCTCAATATTAACACAACAATCTTATCCTTTAAGATTACCGTCACATTTTATTTCTCTTTAAGCCTCAGATGTACAGGCCTCTCTTTCGCTCCCGCCACCACCTCCTCCTCCTCCTGCCCCCTCCACCTCAGCTGCACCACGTCAGGGGGCTGGTGACTCTGCTGCACTGGACGAGCCCACAGACGTGGAGCTGCTGGAGGCCGAGCTGGACCGAGAACGCCTCGTACAACTTCCAGCAGCCCTCGTCACCGTTCAGCCTGCAGTGGCACCAGCTCCCTCACCGCCGCCTGCAGCTGCCACCCTGACACCGCCTGCAGCCCGTCAGGTCGTCGCCATGGAGGAACAGGAGGAGTTGCCCGGTCCAGCCTTCCGCCCTCCCCCACCACCTGCTGGCAGTGCTGAGGTGAGGCTGTCTGTCAAACATATGAGGCCTCAGGTGTCCCTGCTGCCCTCCGTCATGAAGTGCTGTCCTCAGACATTGAAATGTCTTGTGTGTGTTGTCGTCTCACCAGTTGCTGCCTGAGTCCTGGCGGGCAGCTCTCACCGTCGAGCAGCAGCAGTGGATCGGTCGAGTGCTGTTTACCAGGGACAGCATGGGGAGGCCTCGGCTCATCAGTGAGCTGAATCTCTGGTGGTCCCCCCCCCAATCCCGGCCGGTCTACAACCAGCCTCCCGCATCCCCCGACCCCTTCTTTGCGTGCCGGCTGTTCCTCTGGATGCCACACCGGATATGGCATCTGCAGCTGACATGTCCCCAGCCTTTGTGCACTGGTTCTATGACAAAGGCTGGGCTGTACAGGACCATCCGGAGGGTCCTGGATATCGACGGCTGGTACCTCATGGCCACTGAGTACCTGGAGTGCCGTCGATGCAAGAAGAAGGTCGGCGGGTGGTCACAGGGCATCATCAGGCAGCTGTCCCCCACCTACAGCTGCCAATTTCCAGCCGTACTGACGTACAAGTAAGACATTATATTAATATCTTTATATTTGTTTGTGTTGAACATCCTGTTTGATGTATGTCTGTGGTGACAAAGTTGTACATAATGCTTGTGTTGTGGTTGTGCAGGCTGTCCTGTGACATGAGGGTTGTTGCGCAGCTGAGGTCTCGCACTCTGGGCAACAGTGCCAATCGGCTGTACAACAGCCTGCGGGAGCAGCACTCGGACACCTGGATGCGGAGAGCGATCCTCTACCTCGGCATATGCGAGCAGTTCCAGGCCTTGTGTTCGGCGAGGCACATTCCACCACCACCCCAGATGCCCCCCGTGCCGTCCCCCGTCTGGCTGCTGACCGTTTACGGTTACGATGTGCTGGCGCGGCTGGACGAATACAAGGCCAGGATCACGTCCACCTTCGGATCCATCTTGAAGATGGATTCCACCAAGAAGGCGAGTAAAGTTTGTCACAGTTTCATATTTTCTACCAGCTGCTTTGACACCACAGCTGTGTGTTTATGCTCTCACATTAACATTTCTAATCTCTCTTTCTCCAGGTGACGAAGAAGCTCGCAGGTGCCGCCTCTGACACGGCCGCCTGGGTTACCAATGTCGGTAACGAGCACGGGCAGGTCCTCATCAGCGTCCTCACCTGCTCCGAGAGCGCAGAGGGCCTGTCCACGATGGCGGCCGGATTGATGAGGCGGTACCGACTCGCCGGGGTACCTCCCCCCCAGCTGATCTACGTGGACCGTGACTGCTGCAACAAGAACGGCGTGTCGAAGACAGCTGCCTTGTTTCAGGTGTGAAACTGAGACTGTTAATACAAATACTGAATCAGTAATATAAGAGTACAGTTTAGGAGAAGATTAAACCACATTATGTTTCTTCTTTCACAGGAGTGGGAAAAGCTCGTGGTGAGACTGGACATCTGGCACCTGATGCGCCGCTTTGCATCAGGTGTCACCACTGAGAGCCACGAGCTTTACCCCACATTCATGAGGCAGCTGTCTCACTGCATCTTCGAGGTCGATCCCGATGATGCCCGCCGTCTAACTGAGGCTAAGCGGTCCCAGCTGGAGGGGAAGCACGGGATGGTTGGCCTGACTGACGCCGCGGTGATCCGGAGGATCTCCAGAGAGGAGTGGAGGCTCCACTGTCGCCGGAGGACACGTGGGCCAGAGGAATCGGCAATCCTCATTCAGGAGCTCCTCGACACCTTCGGTGGACCAGCAGGACGCGACACCCTGGACATCCCGTTGCTGGACGCTCTCCGCATCAAGGAAATTTGGAGTACACAGAAGACACACATCAGCTGCATTCAGGACCCACCAGGTGTGCTGCTGTACACACAGACCGGCAGGCTGACCAAAGGCGGAGTCATCCTGCCGGTTTATCGCTGCGCGAGGGGCTCCACATCTTTGGAGTCCTTCCACCTCCACCTTAACCGGTTCATCCCAGGTACTCGCATGTGTCTCAAAGCTTGTGACAAAATATATTCTGTTTTCACATTTCATAAAAAGGCTAATTCATGCTTGATCCAAAACCTCAGGGACACAAGCCAGTGCCAAGCACTTCCAGGCGTTCCTGCTTGATGGACTGGTGAGGTGGAATGAGGACCGCGCAGCAGCAGCTGCACCACCACCGGTTGCAGCTGAGGGACAGTTGGGACCGCTGTACTCATACAGTGGCCACCTCAAGCACGTCCTTAACCAGAAGAGCCAAAGAGTGCTTGGTCTTCAGATGGTTAAGGACTTCACCAAGCCTGCTGAGTACACAGGTATGTGATGTGAAAACACTTTATTTCAACATCATAACTCAGAGTAAAAAGAGCAATTACTAAATGCACATGCGTTTGCTGTATGACAGGGGAGCTCATCGGGGTAGAGTACCTGTACCAGCAGACAGGCAGAGTGCTTGACGACGTCAGCTTGGACCCTGACATTCCGGACGAGGCTGACGCCGCCATCGAGTCGCTCGAGGAGGATGATGATGAGGGTATCGTGGAAGATGTGGACCCCACCATCTTCGAGGCCGATACCCCATCCACCAGCACAGCAGCAGCCCGGTCAGGTGACGCATCGTCTGAGCCATCCGGTCCAGCCGCCCCTGACCAGGATGCCCCTCCTGAAGCCCCTGAGGTAAGTTCGCTACCGATACTGATGACGATGATGATAACAGTGACGATGGAATATTTCATATTTCACAGCGCATCGCTCTGTGCTTACTGACTCGTTTCTCCTCCTCTTCCTTTCTTGTTTCTTCTCAGGAGAATATACAGGGTCCTGATGACCAGCCTGGGTATCAGCACGTCCTGAAGCTGGCCCAGGCCCTGGTGGAAGGAAGGAACCTTCAGGGGCTGACAGACAGTAGGGTAGACAGACTCATCCTGCTCTGGAATCGCTTGCCAGAGCAGGACAAACAGCGAGTTGTCTACCCTCCCAGATACCGGGAGAGGCAACCTAAGGGGCGGTTCAAGGCAGCGAAGGGCAAGAACACCTCCTGTCCTGGCAAGGAGAGTCTCCAACGGTACGATTTTTTTCAAATATGAATGTATCCTCTTGTAAATATCTGCTGTATATCAACCCACATTTTGCTCTCCATGACTGTTTCAGCTGCCTTCTCGGACTGAACTCCAGCCCTGCAAACTGGCCCAGCGCCAGTCGCCTGGTCGAGGCAGTTTGCAGCCGGCTCTGCCAGCTCCACCCAGTGGCTACGCGGGTCCGTGGGTTGGCGAGGACTCGGTGGTCCCTCATCCTCATGGACTACGTGGCCATCAGAGAGGGAGTGCTGGCCAGCCTGAGGCTGATGGCTCAGACAGAGATCCAGCTATTTGAGCTGAATCAGAGGACCCTGACCCAGTGGTAAGTGTTCAACATGAAGCTTTAAAGTTTTGATGGGTTGTAATCTGAGATTTATCATTTGATGAAGAGCCTAAGAACAATCTGCGTTTGTCTCCCAGGTTCTCTTGGCGGCAGAAGGAAAGAGAGAGGGATGTGCTGCTACAGGGTACTGGCGGCGTCCCTGCAGCACCTATTGCCATCCTCCCTCTCCCTCCAGCTAAAGGGCTGTCCTCTGTTCAGGTGGGACAAGGACAGCCCTTCCTCTTCAATGTCCCCGATGAGCAGCCCGGCCCGTCCTCCATTGGCCTTCCCCCTCCTCCTCCTCCTCCACCCGCAACGCTCCCGGGTGTCTTCCCCGCTCCTGTCCCTGCCGGTCACCCTCCTCTTCCTGGACCACACATGTCCAGGTCCACGGCATATAGGAAGAGGAAGGCGGCCGAGGCTGCTGCAGCAGGGCAGGAGCCGCTGCCCAAACCCCGTCGGCCGACGACACAGTACACGTGCACAAAGTGTGGCCAGCCCAAAACACTGGCTACAGGACACACTCGCTCTTTTGGTGGAGACTGTTCTGTTCTGTTCTGTTCTGTTGAGGGAGACTGTTCTGTTCTGTTTTTCTTTATTTATTCCTCCCTCCATCATTTTGAATTTGTAAATAAAAGTATGTAATCTGCACTTTGTTTGTTTGGAAGCTTTATTATTTCTGATTGTAAAACTGGTTTAACAACCAGCCAGCTTTACACATTAGGATAGAAATATGAGACACATACACACGCATATATTATATATGTTTACGCAATGTGCTGCTGATACACTTAGGGGTCGAAGTGGTCAAATAATGAACAATAAACAAACAATTAGAAACTGTTAACAGACATGTTTGAATGAGCAGAATGATCCCAAGAACACAAGATGTCATTAGAACTTTTTAATATGAGCAGCTTGTTCAATGCTGTCTGTTGAGGACAGACAAGGAAGACAAGGACAGATGTTATGACGTTACACAGCTACTTTATTACTAGTCGACCTACTAAGCACTGTTACAAGTATTTATTATTAATAATCTACTTATAAGAACACAAGATGTCATTAGAACTTTTTAATATGAGCAGCTTGTTCAATGCTGTGTCTGTTGAGGAGAGACAAGACAAGGACAGATGTTATGACATTACACAGCTACTTTATTACTATTCTGTTGAGGAGAGACAAGGAAGACAAGGACAGATGTTATGACATTTCACAGCTACTTTATTACTAGTCTACCTACTAAGCACTGTTCCAACTATTTATTATTAATAATCTACTTATAAGAACACAAGATGTCATTAGAACTTTTTAATATATGAGCAGCTTGTTCAATGCTGTGTCTGTTGAGGAGAGACAAGACAAGGACAGATGTTATGACATTACACAGCTACTTTATTACTAGTCTACCTACTAAGCACTGTTACAACTATTTATTATTAATAATCTACTTATTGCTGACCATGCCAACTATTTCGTAACTTTTTAACACTTTGCCGTTGGCAGGGATCGAACCGCCAACCTTCTGCATCCCAGCAGATGCGCAGATGCCAGCAGACGCGCAGATGCCAGCAGATGCGCAGATGCGCAGGGGGGGCTCGCGTGCCCTCCCTTTCTCCACAGAGAAGAACGGGCAACATCCTTTGCGCGGGGGCCATGCTAATCTTCTCTGTATCATTCCAATTTTAGTATGTGTGTTAGCTGAACTAACACAACAGCACTATGATCCTGGGGGGTATTTATAGGGTCTTACACAGTTAAACTCCTGTACACGGTAGGAGATAACAAGGCTGTAAGGGGGCAAAAAATGGCTTTAGCTTGCTTTATCTAGACAGAGAATACAAGTTCACAGAGGTGTGCTGTGAGCCCTGTATGTATCGTGACCCACAAGAACCCGGTCTGACCCACTTCAGGTCCTGTCTGCCTCACCGAGGCACTCACCAGGCTGATGGGAATTTTATGCAATGAGCCTTTACGTCACACGGACAGGATTTGTGCGCTGAGGGGCAAGAGAACAAAAGACCTACTCACGGCTCCTCCCATTGCATTCCTCCCAGAGGCACTCTGACCCACCAGAAACCCCCAGCTGGGCTCCGGGAGCTGAGTGACAGACAGAGAGACAGACAGAGGAGGGAGGGAAGACACAGAGACAGGATTCACAATAAGAAACAAACTGGCAAACAGAAGGAGCAGCAGAAGGAGGTGTTTACTGCTGAAGCTTTGTGTGCACTTCATCAGCAGCTAAACTCTTTGAGTGTTTGTAAAACAACCAGGACTTCTTTGTTATTCAAGTAAATAAACTCCGTTCTTTATTTTCACATTATGTGGTTTCTTCCTGCCTCCTGTTTTCGTTCAAAAAAATTATAATGCAGTTTCACAAACTCACCTACAGGTGTCAGCCTTTGACCAGTCTATGGAGAGACTGCGGTCTCGCTGCAGAACCAACATACAAAATAAACATTAGTCACAATTGGATTCATTGATACAACTGTATGCATCCTTGAAGGTGAATTGTTGTATTATTTAGAACAGGGGTCTCAAACTCCCGGCCCGCCACGTCATTTTATGTGGCCCGCGAATCCGCCAGCACAAAAAAAAATTTTTTTTTAAATAAATCTTTTTTTTTTTTAAGTTAGACTTGATAATAAAAATATCCCCATAGCCGAAATGATGAGATAGAAAGTCATAATTCCGAGATAGAAAGTCATAACTATGATAGAAAGTCATAATGATGAGATACTTAAACACAGAAGCAGCTCTTTGGCTGGTTACTGTACATTTGAAATGGAAATGTATTGTGAGTACATTGAAGACTACTTCAAACGTGGCTTTAAAAACACATGAAATACTTCATGTCGGATTGTGCAAACGCACCCTTGAAAGGATTTTAAGCATTGAAGAAAGTTATTGTAATAACTTGTTTGATATTTGTCTTTGCTATTTTCTTTAATAGTTTGATCTTTGAGAGAGTAATGTGGGTTTCTGAACCCTAAATTAAAGGATTTAAGTTATAATAACAGAAATGTGCTTAAATATAGGTTTACATTTATATAACTGCATGTACAATATTTTTACACTTGAATAAACAATAATCAAATGCAGAGACAGTTATTTACCAATATGTTAGGAGTAGTTACATTTACACAGTCTTACATTTACAACCGGCCCTTTGAGGCCGACCGCGATGCTGATGTGGCCCAGAGTGGAGATGAGTTTGAGACCCCTGATTTAGAAGAAGAAATAAGAAACATTCTTTTATTCGTCCCACAGTGGGGAAATTATTCTCTGCATTTGACCCATCCTTGTATATGTAGGGAGCAGTGGGCTGCCAATGACAGGCGCCCGGGGAGCAGTTAGGGGTTCAGTGTCTTGCTCAGGGACACTTCGACACAGGACACAGTGCAGCCGAGGATCGAACCCGTGACCTTTCGGTTGGCGGAAAATAATAACAATAATCAGCCACGAAAACACGCTCTCGTTATCGTATGGGTGGAAATCGACAAACAATATTCAATTGATGATATCTCTAACTTTACTTTTGTTTTGCTTTTCCACAAAGACTTCTCACTCCCACAAACATGAATTATGAGTTTTTTACTTTGAGAGTTTAAACTAGGAGATTAGGCATACAACTAACACACCAATGAACTCTTATTTCAATTCAATTGTAACTTCTAGAATCGTTACTGACGCAGTTAAAACTCAAAACAGTGACAGTGAGTGTAAACACAATACAAGTTGTAATGGAGTGGTCTCACCGACGTCACGATCTCCTTAGTTACGAGGTCGGTCGGCCATGTTGGAGTACATACAGATCCTACATGGCGGCGCGTAAACAAGGAAGTGCGGCGAAAATACAATACTTTGAATCACTGGATAGTGCATCAAAGGTTCGCTACCTGGCCAAATTGAAGGTTATTGGTAACTTGGATCCCTATACGATGAGTGCAGATCGTTTCAGTGCCGATCCTACTTATCTTCCATCGGTAAACTACGCCAACATCTACACGTATCTCGTGAACACCCCCAGTCCTTACACGAAAGACGAGTTGGAGTGCTACAAAGGGCTCGACGCTTATAATCAGTTTGTCAGTGGATGGGTCCGAGCCGTCAAAGCAACGGTCGTCGACAATTCTCATCTCGTCATTGGAAGAGTAAATATATACAGATCTGGTCCGATATTTAGCAATATTCAATGTTTACTCAGCGCAAACAGACACGTGTGTTTGTTTACATTGTACGTGCATGTCATTGTGTGCGTGTGTGTAGGAATTCACTTTCAACTAACTCCTAACTTCATACCCCCCCACATATATATATATATATATATACATATATATATATATATATGATCTGACGTTAAACTCATATCAAGCAATGCTGAGGCTGCATCTCTGTGTTTCGCCTGTTGTACACGCTCGACACGTCTCTGGTACCGACTGCTGTCACGGGCCGATGAAGCTTCGGTAACCTTCTCATGTCCAAGTTTAATTTATATTTCCTTTATTAAATACTGTTCACAAACGAATTTGTAAATAAAATCACTGACCACTTATAAAGTGATCCGCACAGACTCTAGTGTACGCCAAATTCCATTCCTTTATATCTCGAGAGATGCGTGACAGCCATTTCTCGCGACGTCGCTTGGATAGCTCCTTCGTGTAATTTCCTTGATGTGTAATGACCGCTGGCAAACGAAAGAATGATTTCTTGTCTATCAGCTCTGCTGCCACAACCAAAGACAGCACAAAAGTTCACCATGATCGATAGGTTATGCGACTCAGCCGTGCATGCCAGTGGCTTTGTGTGTACTCCAACATGGCCGACAGCTAAACTGTGACGTCACACGAGACCATTCCATTATACAGGAATAAAGTGTCTCTTTGATTATTCAGTATCCTACCGTAGACACAGCAGGCGTTACCTCGCAAGACGTGACGCTTCGACAATGACATTACCGAAGTGTGTTGATGGCTGGAAATCGCCCATCGCCCCATCTAAAGAGCAACCAGCCAATCACATCCGCTCATTAAGAAACTGACAATCTTCATTAAGATGGATACTAAATTCAGGGAGGCAAAATCATAATAATGAATACAGATAGTTAGCTTGAGCCGTGGCATCCTGTTAGAGCAGTCGGAGCTTTAAAATCGCAACATGTTGCGTCCTTCTAACGTCCTAAAAGTCAATGAGAGGTTTTAGCACACTCGACACTTGGCTTCTGTTTAGAAGTTTGACAATTTAGCTTCAAGCTTCCGAAGGTGAGCTGCAAACGTGTTTTATTCCAGTCCCCCCCCCCCCAAGTTCTGTCTGTGCCACGATGGTACCATCTGCCCTATATGGGCAACCAACATGTAGCACATGGGCCACGACGTCGTGGCACATTGCATTCTGGGTAGTGGGCGCCATGTTTTAGCAGGGTTGTTTACTTGCAGCTTTTGCAAACACGAAACACAGACAACGAAACTGTTGCTTGTACATTTTCACGTTAATGACAATACAACTGTAATAAGTGATGGTGTGACGTATAAACTGAGCCGAGGGGCCAGATATTAGCCACCATGCCAACATCATTGATAACTAACGCAAGTCATTAGCAAACGGCTTCTTGTAGGTTGTCACGTTACTGAAATGACATTCATTAGAAGTTAATATATGAAGTGTAGAAGCTGAGGGCTAAAGTTAGCTAGCTGTCTTTACAATGCTGCCAGCATTGGCAGCATTGTAAAGACAGTCAACAACAATACACACAAATATATGTACAAATGAACACTTTACCGTGTGCACCTCTTGGATCACATGCAGAATCAGTTTACCCTGGTCGTTTACTCCTCTTAGCTTCTGCGCGAGCTAACGACCCACAATGCCACGGTCATATGCCCACGCCCACTCTGGGTGTGGCCTGTTACTTAGCAACATACATGACGAAATATGATACATTGAGGCACCACCTACGGTACCATATACACTCAAAAGAATAAACAATTACACATGTCTCCTTGACAGTTACAGGTACTTTATTCATCCCCAGGGGGAAATTTGGAAAAGCTGCTGCAACAGGCTGCCGCTGGCATGGCGCCATCTTGCAATGTGAGAAACTTCTCAAAGGGAGACCATCCTCCTGTCTCTTCAGGCCGGAGAGGAGGAAGCTTGAGCGGTACTCTTCGGTTAGTTATCAGTAAGAGGATGGTTCGTTCATGCAAGACAACTCAAGTTCTAAAGTGGCTCAGTGTAGTTGTTTAAGACCGTTATAAATAAAAAACAGACACACAAAACCACTACCATTGCACCCACACGTTTAGCTACATAAAGCTAACAACCCTCATCAAAAACAACAACTACAAAATGCTAAAATGCAGTTTTGTGACTGCCAGCAACGAAAGCCACACGTCGTTGCTCCTCGTTTTACGTTTTTTGCTCGCTTCCCTTAGTAGGTTCTGTAATATCGGACCTTCTGATAGTACTTGAAGGCACCAGTTTGTTACTTCTTCATAGCAACAGTGACGGGGCTTAGATGTATTCGTCCATAAAGGGACGTGCATAAAAGTAAGTTTGCGGGTCAAGCGTAAATGTTTTAGTTTTTAGACTTCTGACAGAAGTTGTCACTGCTACGTCCTGTTATTTTACATGCGTACCAAAAACGAGCGCGGCATAACTCGAAAAGGCGAAACCGCAGATATAAGGTAGACCCGGTAACCACGTAGGGTTACTCTGGTAACGTGTTATCTTTCATGTTAGCTAGGCTATACCAGCTAGTGTTGACGTTATCAGTTACGTAACTGTAGACAGCATAAACATTGCTACTTATAACGTAAATTGCGTCTGCCACACAGTTAAAGTGAATACATTTGAATTGATTCAGTAACTCAACTGTCAGCTGTGTAAATTGGCTAACGTCAACACTTTTGTTTGCTAACGTTAACGTAATTAATAGCGCAATGCTAACTAGCTTGCTAGCTAATGGGCGACGTGAAGAAAAATATCACAATATTTGGAAAATAAATAAACCTAAGTGATGCAGGTCTAATTATACGCAGCGCTAGGTAACGGGATAATTGTCTAACAATGAGTGATGTGGAGGATCAGGAATCACAGTATAACTTATGTTTCACGAGTAAGGCAAAAGGGTAGAACAAGTTACAATAAGGTAACATTGCATGCTGTGGGCTTTCATTATTTTAGGAACCAAGAAAGGTGTCTTCCATTGAAGTCAATACAAGACTAACATCTTCATTTAACTAATGTGCAATTCAACAGGTGACGGGATGAAGAATAGCTTCATGGCAGAGCTGGACACAGCAGCGGGGTCCCCGTCACGTGTCAGTGTGCCTGAGCTACTTCATCCTCACCACAATACTATTCAGCTAGGAATGGTGGAGCCATTAAGCAGTTCTACCTTAAGGTAGAATTACTAAACTGCTGTTAAATTCACAACCAAAATGTCGCTCGGGCCATGCTGTACTCATCTCTTAACCTCACCATATGTTTGTAGAGAAACTAAAACAAAACCTCAAGGAGTACTGTGTTGTATGTATTGATTCACATGCTTTTACAGTGTGAACACAAATCACAACGGTGGATGTAAGTTAGTTTTACGTGGACTAAGATGAAGGACTTGATTGCAGGTCCCATTGTCTCCGTCAGTCCCCTCAGTGTCTGCGGACTTACCCAGACTACATCCTGGAGCCCCAATCAAGTCAGTATCACCTCCTCACTGGGTAAGTCCGCATTTACTCTACAGTGCCGTTTTAACTGAATAATTCACACCAAATGGCAGGTACCAGTCAGCATATCGTCTCCAACTAACTATATAATGTGCCAATCAGCAGCTTTTGAACCACATCTTCACTTCTGCTCCCTCTGGTGGCGGTATGAAGCATGACACAGAGGCACTGAAATGACTGGCTGAAAGTGTTATAGAAACGCACCATTTTTCACTGGGATTCTTTCATAGTCCCTTTAATTTGGATAACTTCTATAAACTAGAATGACACCAGTGTTGCAGGGGCAGCAGCAATGCCAGATGTGATGACATGGAGGTGCCTGAGGATGTAGACTGGTAATGTGACTTGAGGCAGTTTTGGTCTCCTCAGCCCTGTACCTGGTCCACCAGACGGCAGCCAATACAGCTCCGTTTCTGCTCCTTGGTTCACCAATGAACCCATTCCCTCCAACATGATGCTGGTGAGTATTCAGGATCATTTAAACATCTTCATGGATTAAAACAGAATCCATACATGGCTTATTTATTTCTTTGTGTGTGTTTTAGGCAGACTTGCGTGCCCCTTTAGCCAGCATCTGTGTACTGCAGCCAGTGGACCATCAGCAGCTTCAGGAGCGACTGACTGAATTTACGTCCCACATCACGCAGCCTGTGAGTTCTGCTGTCACCTTAGATTTTCATTTTAATCCATTCAACAGGAAAAATAATGGATCTTATGAAGTTTAGTTATATTCAGTATCCAATTTCTTTTTCTAAAAGGAAATATAATTTATGCCTGTCTCCCAGAATGTGATCTAGAGGGAATGTAAGGGAAATGTGTTTCCTAATTAGACTGAATAGACTTAAAGGGAAGTAGACCCGGGTATGTATGCATGTCCACAATGGGATTTAAAAACTAGTGTTGCCAAACCACCAAAATAATCACTTTGATACGATACCAGTCTAAATATCTCGATCGCGAAAAAATACCTCGGCAAAAAACCGTAAACATCAGTAAAAACCACTGCATAATAGATGACGAAGCATGGAACTTAGAATACTTTGTTTTTTCTGAATAAAAAAAGCAATGTGTGGGCGGTAAACCAGTTTGATCACCGGCACCGGTGTTGTGTTCGGCCACACCATTGATTTTGCAATCCCGTCTTTACCGTGATAAACAAACACGACTGGGCTTGAGTGTACACATGGGGAGTTACACAATTGGAACCCGGATTAAGATCAGCTCTTGACACATTTGCATCTCTCCACCTTCACTGGTCACACTGCATCTAATAAACGTTTAAATCCTAAGTAGCTTTCTTCCTCTTAGCGAAATGCTCTGAGTGAATTTAGGTTCCCTCTGGTGATAAGGCCTGTGCTTTTATTGTGAAAAGATGTATAGATATTTAGCAGTAACATCTATAAAATACTAGAAAAGTAACACACACACCAAGGGTTGTGGTGACGTGCTGATCACTGGAAGTAGACTTGAAAGGAAGGAAGAAGTGTGGCACACTGTGACATGACAATAGGAGAGAAATAGAAATGCATTTGGAGCCACTAACTGACATCTAACCTGTTTGAGTGTTGTCAGGATACTTTCTACGTCAATGTCATAGTATGTTTTACAATCGTCATATTGCACACTATAATAGTACTACTGTATGTAAGGTATAATGCTCAGCAAGCCTTCAGGTTACCAAAAGATCATGTATTGTCATTATCAGTTAATGTTTTTTAAATGTGTTGTTTAATCTGTAAAAGGTCAGAAATTAGTGAAATACATTTTCCCAATGTCCAAGGTGACCTTTCCAAATGTCTTGTTTGGTCCAACCGACAGTCCAAAGCTCAAAGACGTGTTTTCTATCGAACATAAGACCAAGAAACTGCAAATTCTCACATTTGAAAAGCTGTGACCAGAATGTTTGGTATTTCTGCTTGAGTTAATCTTAACAGTCGATCTACTGGAGATGTTCTACAGTCTGTTGTGGCCAGTGCACTGTACTTCGCTGTAGTCTGCTGGGGGAGCAGCATTGGAGCCGGTGACACCAACAGACTTAATGAACTGGTTAAGAAGGCCGGCTCCATCATTGGCTGCAAACAGACAATCTGGAAGAGGTGGTGGAGAGGAGGACTCTGAATAAACTATTATCCATACTGGATAACCCGGACCACCCTCTCCACCACCTCCTGCAGGGACAGCGGAGCACTTTCTCCAACAGACTGATGCAGCTCTGCTGTCACAAGGAAAGATACAGGAGAACATTCCTGCCCTCTGTCATTAGACTTTACAATAAAACAGCTCTGGCCAGATCATCCTCCACATAACTACTCACTGCTTCACTGGTTGCTGGGGTTGACTTTTGCACTACTGTTCTTCACCTAGTCAGAAAATTCAACACGATTCTATTTCATTGTATATACTGTGCATTTTTGTTGTTTTATCTTATATATTCTATATTCTGATATTTTAATTTGTCCTACTCTGTTATTCTATTGTACATTTTTTAACACTTAATATTTTGGTTACTCTGCTACTTTGCTAATTGGTGTGTCTCGCTGCTGTAACATACAAATTTCCCCCTGGGGATAAATAAAGTATCGATCGATCGATCGATCGATCGATCTATCGATCTATCATTCATTCATAGCTGCCGATCCATTTCCAGATGAACTTGTCAACTAATCGACGGTCGCCCTTCTTCGCCCCATCATGCGTGTAGGTGGTGTGTAATGTTGGAGGGGATGGTGAGGTGGTGCTGGGTTACCCCTGTGAGCATGGACCTGTGTTCCTCACCCAGACATCCGCTCAAGGGACCGGTGAGGACAAGTTTACGTATGTGACGGGTTGATGTCATTTTGTTATGTGCCATCAACGAGCCGGTAACGAAGCAGTAAAGGACCATGGTTTTGTGTCTCGTCCCTTAACGGAAGCCTCCCGTTTCAACCCTGATGAGTTTACATGCCTGAGATCGGCCACAGCGCACTCTACCTGGTAGCCAAAATGAATTATGAATAAACATAGAAATCTCTTTGCAGCATATTCAATTATCTGTAACCTTTTTACATTAGACAGCAGTGAAGTCAAAAGCTGCAGCGCTCACTGTGTGTGTGTGTGTGTGTGTGTGTGTGTGTGTGTGTGTGTGTGTGTGTGTGTGTGTGTGTGTGTGTGTGTGTGTGTGTGTGTGTGTGTGTGTGTGTGTGTGTGTGTGTGTGTGTGTGTGTGTGTGTGTGTGTGTGTGTGTTCTGTCTCTCTCACGCCCATCCTGCCCCAGAAAGTAACGGCCTAAGAAGCCTCCTTGTTAAAGTAACGCCAGTGACAATTTGGTCAGATTAGAGCTAATTGACCAACAACCCAGATAGTCTGCACTCATATTCATGTGTTGTGAGAACATAGCTGTGGCTCATGTTTTACTCATTTGTTCATTATATTGGGCTTCCCGTAGTAATCCTCTTTTCCTTTGTCTTTACCAGATGTGAGTGTGTTGGGGACTCTCAGCCAGGTAGGAAAATAAACTTTGTTCTAATTTTATGCCCAGATGTCGACTTTCCTTGTGGTACATTGGTGGTCTTCAGTTCTTTGACCCTCGGCTCTATGCTGACCATAGATTTCATCAACTGATAGATTGTTATTGATGCACTCAGTCATTCACTTATACACAGCTACCCCAGCACCACCAGGCAACATGTTCCCCGTGTGAGCCCAGAGACATGCAGCCTCCAGCACGGTAAGAACTATGAGCAGGTTGCAAATATGAAGTCAACTTTGAAAGAAATCTCATTAACTCAAGTATAGGAGACGTCTGATTGCTGAATCCATGTACAGTTTGTATTATTGCATTTGAATTAAGTTCCATCTTCTCTCATCTATTGTCCATTACTTTTCCGGATGTGTTCGGTGTTGTTTCAGTGTTGGTAGTTTCAAGAGAGAATGTCTTCAGTAGTATGTCGTATATTCAGAGTATCGACATGTCAGAAGCTGATTTCTGTTCCTAATAATGAGTTATTAGTTAATGCTGGTTAGCAAGTTTGGTTTGCTTGTTTTCTCTTTAATAATGACTGAACATGTACAGTCCCTCGCTCTCAGGTGTTGGGAAGTTAACATTTACTAACAGCAGAGAGGACGGCCGGCTAGTTGGATAGCTAGCGTGTCCATCTTCAGGGCTGGGTTATTAGCTGGCATGCTAGTCTCAAGAGCTCCCGCCTGCTTTCCTCCCGGCCAGGTTGGTCTCTTAGCAGCGAGGAGTGAGGCGGAGGGGCCGTTGGACCCAGCGGACGATGGCCACCAGCTCGTTTTCTGTGGCCTGTGTAACCATGGAAGCATGGGGCAATAAGCTATCTAACTAGCCAGTCGCTAAATTACTCAACTTGAACACGCTGTTGTCACAGTGTAGGAAAGCACACATTGCTATCGCCACATTAATAATCAACTTGCTTTGGATTGTTTTGTGTGACCACAGTTGAAGCATGGTCGTAAGCAGCCGTCCAGAGGTTCCTGCAGTGGACCAACTTGTCAGCTCTCTCTAAAAGTTCAGCCTGCCAGCAACATTTCTCTCCATCTCTCTAATAGTTAAGGGGACTGTGACGGCTGAGGAGGTTAGCAGAAGGCTAAGCTAAACTATTAGGAACACGTTCTCTCCATCTCTGAAACACCGAGCCGATATTATAGCGTACTAGAGCCTCGATTCACAGTTAATCATCTCAAATGTATGCGCTATTGAGTCTGGCACCCAACAACACAGCAAGGGGACATTTTCGATGTGTAGCGTTGGCCCACTGAGATCATTCATGTTTGCATTCTTTCCTTTGTTTTGCCTCCAGCAACACTGTGACGTTGGCTGTAAACGGGTCTATACATTGAGCTTTGATTGTTTCATGCTCTCTCCTTTTGTCCCTGCAGAACCGCTGGAACTTTGTGTGAATTAAAGTCCAGTAAACCCTGCCGCTGCTCCAGATCCCAGTGCCTCAAACTGTGAGTAGGCCATCTTATCATCACTTTCTTAATAGCAGGATGCATTGTCTTCTGAGATGTCGTGCTAATTCTCTGTGATCTTGCACCTCATTTGTATTTAACACTGTAAAAACGATCATGAAACAGCTGCACAACTGAAAACTATCAGCTAAGGATTTGCAACCATTTTCACTAAACAGTCAGATTGCCTTTGTCCTTGTTAAGTGATCACCAAGGTTTTGTGGCTCTAGAATAGAACTAAAGGGGCACTGCTAATAGTGGTGTAGTTTGTTTGATACAGCATGCATTTTAAGCTGGTTCAGCTTTCTTTCTCAATACTGTGTTAAATGGAGAAGTTGTCTCTGATGTAGTTCAACGTGTATTTGTTGTTGATCTCTTTCAGCTACTGCGAGTGTTTTGCTCACGGAATGATGTGCAGCAACTGTGACTGCTCCAACTGCCACAACAATGCAGAGCATGAAGTGAAGCGCCACGCGGCGGTTAAGGTTTGCAATGCTTTTCTGCTTAATGTTTGCCTGAGAAGTTTAACAAACGGATTTGTACGTCAGTTCACTGAAGTGCTTCAATGAAAGCCTTAGAAACATTTAGAAATGATCTAAATAGAATAAATGAAGCCTCTAATGAAACCGAAGAGTACGCATGAATAATACAGCAAGCGGAGAAGCTAATATATGATGACCAATCACAACATCGGCCATTAGGGCTGACTCAGATCTTTCAAAACTCTTAATCCGAGTCTGACATTAACCATGGCCACCAAGTATCTCCCACAGGGGGCCGCCTGTGGCCACCAAGTATCTCCCACAGGGGGCCGCCTGTGGCCACCAAGTATCTCCCACAGGGGGCCGCCTGTGGCCACCAAGCTTTATCAGGTCTCTCTCAATAAAATAAATAAAGGTAAAATATAAGTTTAAAAAGAGTTCTCAGTCACGTGACGTCTTTGAACGTAGCAGTGCAGCATGTGTAGTCTGTGGGTGAATAAATGCAACAACTCCTCAACACCGAAGCTAAGTTCTCATGTCTGAAGGTAAACTGACCTTTTAAGGTGGACTAGCTTTTCTCATTGTAGTGCCATTCTATTAAAGTATTTTCATTTATTGCAGTGTCGCAGTGAAGGCAGGCTTGTGTTAAGTTGCGTTGTATTGCCTTTTCTGTGTTGTTTTTTTTACATAAGTTTACATTTACCACCAACAATGTACTGTGGCCTGCCAACTAAGGAGATAGCTTCTCTCCCTGCCTCTGTAAAGCTTTGTTTGATGTAAATGTAAATATCTGGCACTCTTTCCATTTGAGAGACCAGACAATGAAAGTACACCGATATCATTGAAAAGACAAAAGGAAATAGTCCATTAAATAGCTTAGTGAGCGATATGGTGTGGGCTGGTACAGGACGGTGGATTGTCGTGAGGCTGAAACACATCGAGTGTCAACACGGAGACGTGGCGAGCATCGATGGAGTGTAATTGGTGTTTGAGCGAGGACCGGGTGTGATTCATCAGCGCTGTTACAGCAGACATGCTGCCTCAGACACACGCTGCTGTTTTCTTGCCACTGCTGAGGACAGTGTGTCGACTCTCGTTAACTTCATAGAGAACTAACCACAGCAACAACATGACAAAACATAACTTTCATCTAACCTAACCTCAACAGAATGCTGAACCCAAAAATCAATAATTAACTTACATTTAATAATACTTGTGTACACTTATGCACACTGTTTGAAGTCTCAGAGTGAAAACCTTAAAGGTCTATTTTCCAATAGACGTTGCATTTTAGCCCGATCGGCGCTTTTGTGAGCTTGTCACAAATAGTTGACCCATAAAAGCACAATTTCCATTTCAAAGACCGTCAATTCTTTTTTAGGTGCTTTAGAAACATGAGTCTCAAAAAACTCTAGATTTGAGTATATATTTTAACAGCTAAATCAAATTGTTTACAGGTTATTCAACCTTCTTTTCTTTATAATGCAGGTAGTACCCCTCCTCCTTTACAGGGCTTGTCTAAAGGCAATAAAGTAGTCTATGAGATATGAGTTTACACAAAATTGCAATCCCTTCTCGGCGTTGTGGGGGTTGGTTTGTGCCGTTTACACTCGCTGTCTTTTTGCTTCTTCACTGTTCATTTTGTTTGTTCGCCCTCCGGTGTTTTGGAGAATAATGCAACAAACAGAGCTTCGAGCTATGAGCGCTCATGTGTGCGCTCATAGCTCCTGCACCAGCTGACCAGTAGAGACACAGGTGAAGGGTGAGGGAGTTGATTTTACCCACTAACATGACATCATAATCTCACTGCCTTGGGGTTATCTGCTCAGCCTGTGTTTACCTGTCAAATGCAGATGTAAACTAACCTTTGACCATATCACAAGTAAACAAAATCCATTCACTTGCCAAATTAAATTCATTCATTTGTCAAATACATACATTGTGAAATGTGCCATGTGGTGAGTTAGCAAGTTAACTAATTGGGAAAGGCACTTCTAAAATAACGAGCGGACTTCTCTGACCCTTTGCTGATGATGGGGTCACATCTGCGTGCCTCAGCCCAGTTCAGGAATCATCAACCGGACAAAGTCCGTCTGAGCACAATCAGAAAAACTTAACATTTACATTACAGATATTTCTGCCTGTATTTGAGTTCCTTAACCATTAAATAAGCAACTCCTGAATGGTAATCATTTTCAAAATACACGAATAAAAGAAAGTTGTTTTCTGCATTTCCATTGTTTTCATGCCCGAACCGTGACCCAGAATCCGTGGTGTGTACCGGACCGTTACACCCCTACAAGACTGTTTGAAACAATTCTGCTTCTGTATGTGACGTTTGACTAGCTGCATGCATGTATATGCCTGGTTAATGTCGTCATTACTGGTGTTGTCATGGTGTAGTTGTGTTTAGGTCGGAACCCAGCGGCCTTCAGGTCTAAGATTTCCGGTGGGATGAGTGAGAGGTCAAAAGGTTGGCACAACAAAGGCTGCAACTGCAAACGCTCCGGCTGCCTGAAGAACTACTGCGAGTGCTATGAGGTGGATCATATAGAGACTACTTATTCGTCATTCTTATCCATTTCATTTCTGTTTTATATCTCCTGGTAAGGTGACCAGGTGTTTATTTACTGCAAATAAAAAGTCACATGATTGTATTTACACATGTATGGTCAAAAGAGATTCTCATGAATGAATGAATAACAATGAGTGAGCTGTACGTTTGTGTCTGTGCGCAGGCCAACATCATGTGCTCCATCAGCTGTAAGTGTGTTGGCTGCAGGAACTATGACTGTGCCTCAGACGTGGGCCTCAAAGAGAAGACCAACGATGTCATCAGCACGTGAGTCAGTCTGCTTTGGTACCACAGTCCGCCTGACAGCTGTTCATGTAAAACGTCTACTGCCTGTTTCTGAGGTAGAAACAATGGGCCTCATGTCTGCTTGTTCAGGAAGAAGGGTCATTTACACGATGACGCAGACTAAAATGTCTTCACCGGAGAGACGACAAGAATCTGGAACTTCTGTCGGTAAGACATTGTTCGACTTATTCTAGGAACCGCAAGAGACTCACTTGTTTCTGACCAAATTGTGGAAGCGGTTACGTGAGCGCGGTGTGATCCATGCCATGTCCGGCCTCCAGGCGCCGCCCCTCGCCTGAACCAGACGGAGTGTTTCCAGTAGATGTGACGCGGACGATGTCCTGTTGTGTGCTACATACTGTACGTCACATTAAAGAGCCACTTCGGTCAATGTCCGGACCTCATTCTTCAGCCGCTGTTCATATGAGAAAGCGGTTTAGTACTGCTCCCTCAACTTTACCTTGATCTGGAAGAGGTCGCTGCAGATGGGACTCAAACTACCGTTATCGGTGGAAGTGGACTCCGATAGTGGCCGATGGCTGCACAGCTGCCATTCACGCAGGGACGTACATGCTTCAGTTCAATTCATTTTTGTGTACCACAAATCACAAATTCTCCTCAGAGGGCTTTACAATCTGTACACATACGACATCCTCTGTCCCAGGACCCTCGCAACAGAACAGGAACAACTCCCCAAAAACCCTTTAACGGGGAGAGAAGAGGAAGAGACCTGTGGGAGAGCAGCAGAGGAGGATCCTCTATCAGGATGAACAGAAGTGCGATATATATCATGTGCACAGAATGAACAACATTACAGAGTTACAGCACATTCAATGCATATGACACAACCACGGCAGGAGGCCAGACCAGGGTCCAGGTATCACCAGGATACAAGGAAACCTGCGAGGAGAGAATCAACAATTCTTTTAACAACTTTGTGGATTGCAGGAAGAATCTGGATTGGTCTATGTGAGAGGTATTCAATTAATATTCAATGAGGTCCAGTTAGAGAGAGTCTCCTCATACAGAGGTGCTGAACATCACAATAATGTCCAACTGGCCTTATGAGTTAGTGCCATATATATCGAAGTAGCCAACAGTTGTATTAACTTCTGTATGTCGTCAACAACTGTCAAATCAAATAAAGAAAGTTTAGTTGAACAATATCTCAAGAATATTTATTGTCAGATTTCAAATTGAACTGGATGAATTATAAATCATATATATACTCTAATAATAAATAAATGTTGTTCTCTCGCTTCAAGTAAAATAAGGGCTGCATTTAAGAACACATTAAAGAACAGAAAGCTTTTATAAAATGTGACTCTTAAAAGAAAGAGCCGGTCCACTCTGATCTCGTCCACATTTCTCTTTTTGGGGAACGTCGTGAAATAACTTCTGACTCGCGTTCTATTCGCCGACTACTCGCTCTGTCGCCTGACTCTCCTGTGTGTGTAAATCTCACTCGAGTTGTGAACTTTATCAGAACACACTTATTTGATTGGCTGAGCAGCATCACGTGATGTGATTTACAACGCATGTCATTGGTCGGTGTGTTTCCTGGACCGCTGAACGAAAGTCTTGAAAAGCTGCGTCGGTTAAAATAGAAGCGCTCCGTCAAAATGTAATCATTTTCTATCGGTTGTAGGTCCAGGGCCCAGATACAACGGGTCCGGACCTGGACCGCGGTCTACCTATTCGGGACCCCTGGTCTATAATTACACACTTGGTCAGGTTCTTCAGACTTCAAAAATGTAGTTATAATTGCTTGTTTGAATATTTGAGGAACATTCTCTGCATTGTTTCCCCTTTAACGATATTCAGGTGACATTCACATAAAGGTCGTTGAGTTATGAGAGGGTTCAGTGGAACCAGCAAACCTCAGGAAAATAGTCCGAGAGGTTTAGGAAGCCAGTGACCCGTTTCCTGTTTCCTGTTTCTGAAGCGATGATGTCACCGATGTATTGTGTGATGTGAGTACCAGAGGAGTGGGCTCACCAGTCATGTGTGTGTGTGTGTGTGTGTGTGTTTTCAGACGGCCTGCATCGGTGATAACTCCCGCCGTGGTGCAGGCTGTGTGCGGCTGTCTGCTGGCCAAAGCTGAGGAGGCGGAGTTGGAGTTGCAGGGCGGCGCCCTCGCTGAGCACATGGTGCTGGAGGAGTTCGGACAATGTGTCGCATGGATCGTCAAGGCCATGTTCAAGGACAATACATGCTGAGACTTGTGGAGCCATCACAGGGCAAAGCCTCCAGGAGAACTGCTGGACCAACGTGGATATCTTTATTCATACTTTACAGAGTCCTACTACTGTTTAACCTGTGCAGATATGACAACAGCAACACACCAAACCAAGACCAAAGCTCACACAAAAAAACTTCAATTTGAAAACGGGTTTATTGTTGGGTTTATTCTCCATAAACTGTTCTTAGAAAGCGAGTGGAGTGGAGTGAATTTCCGACGTTGTTTTGTATATATTTTTGATTATTTATTTATTTATATATATATATATATATATATATATATATATATATATATATATATATATATATATATATTATAGTTTTTACTTCAAACATTGTTATAAGTCGCTGCCTTTTTGTGGCTCATTTCTATTCTTAAGAAATAACAAAAAATATGAACTAACCTAAATCTAAATTATTTAATTTATTTATTTATTCATCTGCATTCAGATTTGTTGTAATACCTTTTTAAAGTGTATATATGAAGTACATGTTTGATAACTTAATTTATTGGCTGACAAGATTCTAAAATAAATATGAATATGAAAGACGTGTGGTGTCTCACTGTCCTCTGCAGGCAGAGAACCTTAGTGTGAGCGATATGTAGTAATCGGTAACTGTTCAGGACACTCGTGAACTCGTATCTGGAGAGATTAAATATGTCTGATATATTTATCTGATGTGTGACCACCGGACTCAGTCATGAGTCCAAGTCAGCTGCAGAAAAGCATTGACCTGACAACAATAACATGATTTAATCCTTTGGATTTTTCATATTTTATTCTTTCAGTTATCTTTTGTGTACATTTTATTTATTTTGTTCCCCAACATGAAAATCTAATTATTTTCTTAAACGACTTCTCACTGCTCGGGAGAGAAATCTCTCGGTATCAACTGAAAGGCGAAGGTATGACACAGTCTCATACGTGTTTAATGTTAACATGGAATAGACTCGGGAAGTGACAGCATGTTTGTATATATATATTACAAATGTTAAAATTCTATACTCCATTCATATCGCCACTGGCAGACAGTTGTTCACTGTGTTGACGCCACCTGGTGGTGTGCGTTTCCACACGCCCTCGCAATATACGTACCCGAGCAGGTTGCAGTCATTTTCTATATAGCCTCCAGAATTAGATACATACATATATATAAATATTTATATAAAAAATGTATACATAATATTTATATTTACATAAAAATATTCTGTATATATATAAAAAAAATAGTTATATTTATGGAAAAAATATATATATATTTATATATTCTATAATATATATACATATATATATATATATATGAAACATACATATTTAAATGTCAGTTCACCTTTAATTGGTGCCCAGCTCCAGATGTTTGCCCCAAGGCCAACGAATAGGTTAATCCAGCCATGTGGAGTTGTTCAAATATGTTTGTTTACTTCATATCTATATATAGTCCATGCAGGCAGTAAGTCCAGTTCATTAAGACATTAGGAGTGGATGGTGAAGGCTGCGGACTCGGACTGTTTGTGAAGATGAGCAGTGATGCTCAAGCTGTAAGCTTTCAGAAATCGGGTCAATTCCTGATACTGGGAAACCTCTAATGGAACCAGAAACAGCAGCAACATGAAATATTTCTGTGTTCCTCACCAGGACAACAGCTCACACACACAAAGCCCAGCACTCGTGGGCTTCACACAGCAGGGCCGTGCTATTGATGTTCCTCTCTGCAGATCACGCTGGTGACGTCAGCCTGTGTTTTTCTGCTGTTTTTTTCAACCTCCAGTAAACAGGAGTCCCGCCAGGCCTCACGGGGAGCAGGATCCAACCTGTGACTGCTGCTGATGGGGGATATAAGCAGCCCGGAACACTGGTCTGAGACACACACACATGCTGCTCCCACTGCAGCAGATATGGTAAGTGGAGACAACTTTACAATCACTTTAATGTGTTTCTTCTTTAAAAACACTGCAGGTGCAGTTCTGTCTGCTTTCTCTGAACTTTAATGTAGTTTTGTAAAAGTATCTTTTATGGAATTGTTTAACAATCTACATTTGAAATGTGTTCTGTTGAACCTGTCAAATTACATTTGTGTAAAATTGCTTTGCTGCAGAAAATGATGAATTGATTTTTGTTTCATTATTTATAGTCAAATCTCCTCCTGCTCATGACACAGTCATTACAGTTAGGATCATGTATTTGTGTACTACTCAGTGTATTGAAGTAATACTCCCAGTAAACCGTCAGCATGTAAACAGTGAACATGGAGGCATCCTGTGTGTATGAATTGTATCATGGATGTTGCGTTTGAGTGTGTTTTGTGTGTGAAGCCACATGCTTTGTGCTGTTTGCATGTTCTTGTTCCAGAAGATCAAAGCCACAGTTGTGTGGACGTGTGCGTTGGTCGTCTCCCTGTTCGTTGAGTCCTGTCACGCTCAGAAGGTAAAGCTCACCAGCTGCTCTACTTTCCCTTTGGCTTCCTGCATCGCACTGAAGCAAACTCTTCTCTCCCCTCAGCTGCACATCCACTGGGGTCCTCAGTCCATGATGTACTTGAAGGGCAAACGTGAGTTTAATTAACCACCAAGCAGACGCTCTGTGAACTGTCAGGGGACAAAGCCACAGCTTTTGAGTTGGGTTTGCTTCCACGCTGAATGAACTGTGTGTTAACATCACATTCACAGTGTATTTTAAATGCGCTTGTTACAACTCTTGCAGATTTGTTCAAGCTCATCGATGCTTGTGAGATATCTGTCCGCTGTGTTGGCGTTTGCTGTAGCTCGTCTTGTCATTTTATGAACATTTCTCCAACAGTCGGCCTCACATATTTTGTACATTTCTAAACTTTGGAGTCTGCACAAGGAGCTTAAGAAGGGTCGCAGAGATTAAATGTGATCTACAATCAAACATCTGATAGCAGCTAATGTAACTGTTTATTATTATAATTATTATTATTTGAAAAGACTACGTGGTCAGACATGATGATGAGGTCATGACTGTAAAGTGTAGTTTGGTTCTGCATCAGCTGTTTCTTGTGCGTTACACTGTTCCTGTTGTTTACCATCAGACTATTGTAGGTAAAAATATACGTCAACAAATGTTATTCTCTGAGATTATTCTTTTTTTCTTTCAAATCTGTGATTTATAATCTTGAGTTTTTTTCTGGTGAATTCATTACTTTAATCTCTTAAATTCTCTGGTTTGTCCTCTGAATATTACTCTCTGGCTCTTGATTGTTATTTTCTTTTGACCTGCAGTGGCTTTAATACGCTGCGTCGGCATGATGTCATTATGTCAGACAGTCCACAAAGCAGATGTTAAGATCTGGAAGAGAGTTTTTGTGCCATGTTTTACCACCATCACACAAATGTAAATATTTGGACAGAAATGACAGCACCCCCATCTGGCCAGTTGGGGCAATATTTCTTTCTTTCTTATTCATTTGTAATTATGCAACAGTCTGTCCTCAAAGGAGCAGTGTGATAGAATGAGTGCTATCTAGAGGCAAGGTTATGAATGCTATATTCCATTCCTGCCAATAAATCCCCCTTAATCCTACACATTGCTCCTTTAAACCCTTGATAAATGTGCAACTCGTTAAATTCGAATTTGTCGTTAAAAACCGGAAGAAGTTATCAGTTGTACCACAGATGTGTAATAAATCATCAGTCAGATGCGAACAAGCAGCACGTCAGGGTCACCTGTGTTCTGCTGCTGATTCCAGATGGCAGGAGGTTGGTGTCGGAGGAGGACAACAGTGTCCAGGGTCTGCAGGGCTGGTACGCCGTGCTCAGAGGTACGAGCCCTTCACCTCAGTCTGTCAGCGCACACTCACTGGATTATATCCTTAAAAGCTACATTATTTGGTTGTTCATATTACCAATGAATGAAATGACTCGTGACACATGTAGTAATAAGAGAGAGCAGACAGACACAGCTGGAGACCAGCTGCTGTGACAGATGTTCCACCATTCATCAACTCCAGATGAAGGACAATGTGTCTGTTTGCTAAATACTGCTGCGCGTGTGTCTGTCTGCTTGTTTTGAAGTTACTGCGCCCCCTACTGGACAAAGATGAATTAATGCGGCTTTAACAACAGCTTAATGAATACGGTAACCCTGTTCACTCAGTGCCACTTCAGAGGCATCATCGCCATCAGACACAACAGGTTATCTCCTGATTTCACCTGATCAGTGATGCTGCATCAGATCTAACTGACTTAAGTTACACGTCTCATTCTTCTGGGAGCTATTTGCTTTGAAGTCTGGGTAAATTTACCTTTTTAAAACCATAAAACCGCTCGGCTCCATTTCCTCCAGCAGGAAGTGTTTGACTTCTGGGGGAAATACAAGTCAATGCAGTGCATGCAACGAGCTGCTGTGGCTTCTGCTACTCCCATCAGACGGGTTCAGGATAAGTTATAATCTGATGATATGATATATTGCTCCATATATGCACTGCTATACATTCCAGGTTAGCGCTCTCTCCAAACTCTCTCTTCTCGTTCCTCGCCCCACAATATTGTCGGCTAGTAAGCAGTTTTGTCGATGTTTACGTGTGTGCTAAGGAGCCATGTGTTCCTTTGTGTCACTGACTGTTACCATGGAGACGTGGCTCTTCTGGAGGCTAACTCCTCTCAGTTAAACCGGCCTCATATATCTGTTTTTTGAATAGTGTATTCCAGGCAAGTGTGTGCTGGCATGGAGAGGTGGCTCCTAACGAGGTTAGCTTAGCATCAGTTCCACCATAACTGGAGAGTTTCTTCACTGAAAGAAGAGCAAAGACCGACAATGAAGGCTTTTCTCCATCGTGAAGATGTTTGATTGACAGGTTAATCCAATCACCTTCCAAGTACTTGTACAAAGGCCATAAAGTAGTCCATGATGATGAGGTATGAGTTTACAGACCGTTCAAATATCTGGCTGGTTTATGGCTTTTTGCTGGTAACACCTGCAGTCTATGGGCGTGTCTCTGAGTTACACTCGTTGTCTTTTGGATTCTTCACAGTTCATTTTGTTTGTACGCCCTCTGGTGTTTGGGAGTGTAAACGCCTCCGGTCATGTTGTCCAGTATGGGGTCCTCTGACTCAACTAAACCTAAACCCCAGAATATAGGTCTAGATAAAAATGGTAGTATCTTGTTCGACACACTGGAAGTGGCAAACACTTTTAATGATTATTTTTCTACAATTGCCTCCAATCTAGTCAAAGTGTTGCCTTCCAGTCTGGGTAAATATGGTCCAGAACATGTAAAAAAATTCTATACAGAAAAGGGTGTTCAGCCAAATGGTTTTAGTTTACGTGTGGTGACGGAGGATGAAGTGCTGGGCCACTTAACTTCTCTAAATTCGAACAAGGCTACCGGTCTCGACAACCTACCCTCTAGATTTCTTAAAGATGGTGCCAAGTTCATTACTAGTCCTTTAACGTATATTGCAAATTTATCCATTTCTAGCGGCAAAATTCCTGCGGAATTAAAAGCTGCTAGAATAACTCCCATCCACAAAAAGAGCTCTAAGGCAGAAGTGGGCAACTATCGACCTGTCTCGGTTTTGAGCATTGTATCAAAGATTATAGAGAAAATAGTATACGAACAAGTCAATCACTATTTAAGTGATATTAAACTCTTATATGAGTTCCAATCTGGATTTAGATCACAATACTCCACAGATACTTGCTTGATCCACTTATTGGACTATGTCAAACACGAGCAAGACAAAGGCAACTACACAGGTATGACTCTTCTAGATCTACAAAAAGCCTTTGATACTGTGGATCACAAAATTCTCCTACTCAAATTAGAAGCCTTAGCATTTAATGAACCAACCATAGCCTGGTTCAAATCCTACCTGGATGGAAGGCTGCAGGTAGTAGATGTAGGGGGCACCCTGTCTACTCCAGCTATAGTTACATGCGGGGTTCCCCAGGGGTCAATCCTGGGTCCCTTTCTATTTCTCATATATGTCAATGATATGCCCTCAGCAGTTAACTGCAAGCTGCTGTTGTATGCTGATGATTCTGCTTTGTTGGTAGCTGGCAAAAATGTAGCAGAAATCCAGCAAACCCTGTCCTCTCAACTTGAGTCGGTGAGAGAATGGTTGATAGACAACAAACTGTCTCTCCACTTAGGAAAGACTGAATCGATCTTGTTCGGATCCAAAAGACGACTCCTGGTTAATGACACTATCGATGTAGCCTGTGCTGGTACTGTTATCAGCAGTAAATCCTGTGTTAAATACATTGGTCTGGAGCTAGATCAGACCTTATCAGGTGATCACATAGCTGATAAAGTTATCAGCAAATCTAGTGCAAAATTGAAATTCCTATATAGGCAGGCCAAACATTTAGATCTTCAAACAAAAAGGCTACTCACATCAGCTCTAATCCAGTGTCATATGGACTATGCCAGCTCTTCTTGGTACTCTGGCCTGACCAAGACAAATCAGGGGAGGTTACAGATTATGCAGAACAAAATCATACGTTTCCTCCTTAATGCTCATCCTAGGACACACATAGGTCCTACTCAATTCAGACAGGTCAATATGCTGCCCATGAATCTTAGAGTTCAACAACTCAAACTCAACCATATGTTCAATATTGTCTATAACCAGGCCCCTGAATATTTATCAGGTTCATTTAAACTAAATTCTTCCAACCACAATACTAGGTCCAGCACCTTGTCCTTCGTCATTCCACATGTAAAGTCCTTCGGATCTACTTCTTTTGAGTTCACGGGTGCAAAGCTGTGGAACAGCCTCCCTAGTCACATCAAGGCCAGCGATTCTAAACCGGTTTTTAAAATCAGGGTTAAGCAATTTTTTTACCATGAAATGGCCCTTCAAGATAACAACCAATTTATTTATTATTAGTATCATTTTTTTCATTTTTTATTAAGTCGTCATGTTTGTCTGTGATTTTTCCCTTCTGTGGGCCACAATGGAAACAAGTGTTTTTCGCTTTTTTGTGTCACCCTGTATTTTGTAATGTATTTATTTGTATTATTTGTATTTTTATATTTATACATGTATTTACATTGTTTTATACAAATAAATCAAATCAAAAACAAAATGCTCGGCGCTTGCTCTCCTGCAGAGACTCTGCTGGAGCTCGAGTGAAAGCAAAGCCTGAACCGTTTGGAGACGCACCGGCCTTTCTGGTAATATGCATGTAAACCCACCCGTATCAATGTGAGACAGAGCAAGTGTTCACCTCGTACAGAAGACGTTGCCACTGGGAAGTTTCACTTTCGCTTGACAAACGTAGTCATTTTTACCAAAACCGCCATTTTTGTCCCTAAACCTAAACAAGTGGTTTTGTTGCTGAACAAGTCATTTTGTTTGAATTCACAACGTCAACCATGTGTGTCCTGCAACCACAGTGGAGCGTCATAGTTTGACGCGCTGGGCTACCCAGTGTGTTTTAGAGTGACACCAAGGGGGCGTGGCCTAGCGTCACTATGTGATGAGTCGGGAATGAGAACGGTTATCAGAGCATCTGGTTCCAGCCCCGGTGGCCTGACCATGAACCTCAAAGTGCACAGTTTGAGTCGTACTGAACCATAGCGCTCTCCCTTCATCTCTTCTCCCCTATCGACTGTCTAAGAAAAATATATTTATATCTTTAAATACTCGGAAGAGGCTCCTCAGATGCAAAATACAGCCCAATTTATTACTTACCCCAAAAATGTAAAAGCTTTTGGTTTTAGGATCATCGTTAAAACAACTTACAGAGTGTCAGCCAATCAGCAGGAGCAATGAAGGTGTTTTCCATGAACTCGACAGATTATTGAGTGACAGGTATTTACAGCTTGAAAGTACAGATCAAACAGAAACATCTTTCCTTTGTCGTGGTCTCTTAGTGATTGTTTGCGTCTCTTCGTCTATTTGCAGCTGTTTTGCATCTATTTGTAGTTTTTTTGTGTCTCTTTCTGGTTAGTATGTGTTTCTTTGAGTGACATTTTGTAGGTCACCTACCCTAGCTTCAGGTTGTACAAATGAATATTTGCAAGCCACAAAAGTTCATTTTGAAAGGATGTTTCAGCCGAGAAGATCTTCATCTAGGAGAACATCTTTGACCCTGTAGTTCAAAAAGAATGCATCAATCCAAACCTTTGGGAGCTTACAAAGTTCAGTGTTCATCATTTTATCTGAATAGAGTAAAGCGATGGACATAATAATGTCAGGTTTGTGCTTTATTTTTAATCTGAAACCGCCTCTTGTGTGTGTGTGTATGCAGGCATCCAAAAGCGGGACTTTAGTAAACCCAGACACATCGTGAGCTCAGAGAAAGTCCTCATCCACGACCTCCAGGAGAGATGAGACACGCCGAGTCGGACTGTCTCCACGTGGGAACCGAGCTAACACTGAGAACATGTCCTCAACGACACGGTTCATCCCACAGCAGTCCAGTTCATATTGAGCGTGACAGGCAGAGACACAAGTGGTGCTAATACCCGACCGGATTACAGTATATGAATATTTCACAGTTTCCTCAGTGAACAGTCCCGTGTGTATTTTTCATGCCTGTGTGTACAGATTTCTGCTTGCTGTATATAAAGCAACAGGAAACTGCTCAATGCTCTGAATAAATGATGGAAGATTGTCTTTACATCTTTTCTGTCTTGGTCCTTCTGGCTGCAGTGTGTCCTCACGGCCACCAGAGTGTCCAGAGTGTGAAAGATGTTCGCTGACGGTGCTCTCGCGCTCATGAAGCTGGGATGGATTCCGTGTCTGTTAAAAGAAAAGAGACGTGCGTCCTCAGAACAAGTCCAATTATCAATAATCACAACGTTCTGTGAGATTCAGGCTGAAATGTTGCATGAGTGGTGCAATAAGTCATGTGTAGTTCAATAAATAAAATCATTTCTTGGTTGAAATGTAAGTAAGGAGAGTTTATGTTTTCTCTGTGTTTATGGGGAGGAAATGCTGATTGAAGTTCATATTCGGGCTGTGATTCAGTCCTCTTTAGGCAGTGGTAGCGCCAGTGGATCGCCAGCAGGTGTCAGTGTTGCTACATGAGCAGTGTATGTAACGGGAAGTCGAGGGGAAGTCTCGCGTGAATCAGCGAGATCGACAGAATCTCTGTGTAAAAGATTGAAGCACACAACGCCTTGTCGCGAATATAGACCTAAAGTGGTATTTTTGCATTTTGCAGGTAAGCTGGTGATGTTTTTAGGTGTCCCGGGCTAGTACAACAGTGTACTGTACGTCTACTGTACTGTGTACTGTAGGCTACTGGCACTGTGTTAGGTTCTGTTAGTGCTTGCATGCGACTGTATTAGCTGTTTAGCTAATTAGCAGTAATTCAAGGTTCCCGGCCGCCATTAGCAGTAGTACGAGCGCAGGGCGGTAGCCTTGGAGCCTTTCTCAACAACAAGTACGGATTTGTGGACGTGAGGACGCAGTACAATCATGACCAGAAAAAGTATATTTACAATCAAACTAAATATGACAACCTTGCCTTTTTTCCTTTTTATTTAAAGTATGATATATATATATATATATATATATATATATATATATATATATATATATATATATATATAAATATATATATATATATATATATATATATATCTATAAATATATCTATGTATATATGTATATATATATGTATATATATGTATAGATATATATATATATATGTATATATGTATATATATATACATATATATATATATATATACAAATATATATATATAAATATATATATATATAAATATATATATATATAAATATATATATATATATTTATATATATATATATTTGTATATATATATTTGTATATATATATTTATATATATATATATATATATATATATATATATATGTATATATATATAGCGGGCCTTGAGTTTGACACATGTGCTGTAAACAAACAATAGACTCTGACACCAACTGATATCTCATGTTTAAACACGGCGGAGACATCAGAGCCAACGGATCATTTCAAAAAGTCTTGCTGCACGAGAGGTTTGGGCTCCGGTGAAGGCCAGCGATACGGCCTGGGTCTCCAGGAATCGTGGTGTTTGCTCCCCAGCGAGGAGAAGCTCTGCTCATGGCCAGGAGAAGGAGACGCCGCTGCCGGCCGCGGAGCTCTCGTCCGGCCGCCGGCTCTTCCGACTGCAGGTCGGAGGCGGCAGCAAAGCCGGATCGCGGTCTGTCCAGGGGGGACTGGATGCTGCCGGAGTTTCTGATTGACAATCTTGTCACCGATGTCTCGTCTACTTATGTACGTCATACAGTATTAATCTGAGAATGTTTCATAACCGGTGAACAAGTTTCTCACAGTAACTTTAGACTTGAGCAAGAGAACCTCCATCTGAGCACTGTGACCTCCCTGTTTCTCTCTCTGTCCTCTGCACAACCTCCTCCACTCCAAGCCTTTCCTTCAGCCGTGTAAACAGCCTCTATTAGTCTTCAGCTAAACAAACAGCAGCGGGGCTTGGTTTAGCTAATCCCGTAATGGACACCACCTCTGCTCAGACTGATCACATTTCTAGGACGGACCAACGCTGCTCGTTCCATCGCGCTGCTGCTGTTCAACTTTAGACATTTCTTCCTCTTTTCTTTTTAGAAGGAAGGCTGGGAGAGAGCCAGGTGTCAACTTAACCCTACGTTCACCTTGAAGGAGGCCTGAGGTTGACTGTAGACCTTGAAGATGGGCGTGGTCCGAATCTTTTGAATCTTCGTATGACGTAGTCATCGTGACGTCACCCATCGGTTTGTGGACTCACGTTCGCTTTGAGTTCAACAATTTTGCCGTCGCCATCTTGGCTTTTTTGCAACCGATGAACGGAAGTGACCATATTTGGAATGTGGAGGAGTGACGTAGTAACAACGGATACGTCTCTGGTAGCGGCAGCGACCTGTCAATCACAGTAAGCCCCGCCCTAAAGCATCCCCTGCTTTAAGGTCTGTGTGACTCTAAATGGACCATAATGTACTAAATGAACATCATGCTGTATTGAAGAAGACTTGAAACTAGAGATTGAGACATAAACTCATGTTTACAATGTTTACTGAGGTAATAAATCAAGAGAGAAGTAGAGTCATTTTCTCATAGACTTCTATACAACCAGAGGAGTCGCCCCCTGGTGGACACTAGAGAGAATGCAAGTTTAAGACACTTCCAACTTGGCGTCACTCAGCAGAACCGGAGGTTGCCACCTGGGTCCAACCAGGGTGCTGGCCAGTGCCCCCCCCCCCCTTCCACCTCTGGCCTGATTTGGTGTTGTGGCTGCTGCGTACATGTTATAGCAGGCATGGGCAAACTACGGACAGCGGGCCTTTTAATCCGGCCCGTCAGATATTGGTACAAAATTGCCCAAACTAAAATAAAGACTAGGGCTGGGCAGTATACCGTTTTTTATTTCCGGTATGATATGAATTCTTCACACACCATTACACCGGTGCATAACAGAAACAACTGCTGTCTGCATTCAACAAGCAGTTAAATGTATTCTTTGCTGCTGTCAGCGCTAGTTCTCTTATATGTATTGAGCGGGAACTCTAGTCATGGTCATACCTTTATAACACAACAATTAACCCACAACTAACGCTCTTCAACAGAGAAAACACCACAGCACACAACAGTCTGTGACACAAACAATTTGTAACACTAATAATTGTACATTTATAAAATGTCACCGCCGAACTGCATGCTGGGGACAGCCTGCTTGCTAGCACAACAGTCTGCTAACAGCTGGGAGAGGCTCCGTCGCTCCAGTAACGTTACATTAAAGAACAGAACAGAGCGATGCAGGATGAACAAAGACAGACCGGAGATGCACCGATAGAGTTTGACACATATGCAACGCTGATTACCGTAATATGCGTGGTATTTGTTATAAATGTACGTTGGTGCAAAGAGGGTGATAACAAGCTGTGTATGTTATTCACGCTCCTTTCTAGCATTTACGGCACTTGTTCAGCTGTGCAGGAAAAACACCGCCCAATGCGTTGTAAATCACGTCACGTGATGCAGTTTAACCAATAAAATAAGGGTATTCTGATACGTTTCCTGACGCCAGTGAGATGTACCCACACCGTGACACGGGGGAGAGACAAGGAAAGACTACACAGAGCAGAGCTCTGACAATGTTAGATGTGATAGTCAAATATTTGTATGATCCCTTCAAAGAATCAAGCTGCTAAAAAGACCACAGTCATTAACCTGTACACTAAAAACTCTGTCAAAAATGACTGCTTAATAAGTAAGTGCATGCTAAAATGTACATTTATGCAACAAAAAAATACAGTGTAAGATCCCAGTTAACTGATGAACACCTCAGATCTGTTCTGAGAATTGCCACAACCAAACTGACACCAGACGTTGACGCACTGGTTAAAAAGGGAGACCAACAGCACTGTTCCCACTGGAATTAAATGCAAGTTACTTTTTAGGTCATGGCTTTTACTTGTAATTTATATTAGTTCACACAAACACTCCATTCATCTGCTACTGGCCCGGCCCGTCTGTCAAATTTTAAAACTCAATGTGGCCCCGAGCCAGAAAGTTTGTCCACCCCTGTGTTAAATTGTGATATTTTTGTAAACCTAACGAAGTAGGTTTGTTACCTAAATCTAAAAGAGTTTTCTGGCAGAAAGTCCTGAAGAAAAAACTTCTCCCATGTGCGGCTGGCGTGATTCAATCGTAAAATCGTCTCTATAGTTTGTTTTTATTTTTTTTGTTTATAGGGTTTCAAGCCCCAAAGGAGCAGAGCCCTTTTGAACTTGTGTTGAATTGTTATTAATTCCTGTGAGCGTACACAAGCTACAAACGTGAAACTTATTCCAATAACTGAAAAATGATGTGCAAGTGCCTCCCGAGAAATATGAGCACATGGCCACATGGTGGCGCACCGGGTGCAGATTTCTTTCCCCATCTTACTTTTTATGTAACAACTGTCTTCATCATTCTGAAACAAACACAAGGACTGTTGAGGATGACGCATTATTACATTGTTATTATTTTAAAGTGACATAACACACATAGGTAGGTAGGGTAGGAATGTGAACAGTATGACTAATCTTGAAACATATTGTTGTTCCACTGAGCTGGAGCAGAGTTCACAGAATGAACGACGAGCTGACAAATCTGCTACATTTGAATCGATACCATAATAATCTGCTGCTCTACACTGTAAGACAACAACTAATATATAACAATAAGGGATAACTAATAACTGCTTTTGGTATTGAGTTCATAATTAAATGAAACCATCACTTCATTCATTCAATTCATTTAAAAAAACGAAGGCTTAGGCACAGTTATATTATATGACAATTTGTGTATCATTTTGATACAAAGAACAATGTCACGCGGTCGTGTAAGGTTTCTAATATGACAAGGAGCAGCACGTATTCCAGGAGGCTTCTGTTGCTCAAGCCCCAAATCTTTAGTTATTTAACTGTCCTGACCTCTCATAGCTCAGTGATTAGAGCAGGCTGTCCAAGTAGCACCCTGACCCGTCAAGTGTCCTTGATCGGGACACTGAACCCCAAGTTGACAGCAGCCCCACTCCTCCTAAAAGCTTAGGGTGAGTTGAAATGCAGAGGAAACTTCATGTATATGACGATAAAAAGACAAAACATTCAAGAATTCCAATTTCTGAACAGATAATAACAATAATAATAATAATACATTTTATTTATATAACGCTTTTCATGACACTCAAAGACACTTTACATTAAAATCATCATATATAAAAACAATACACTAAAAACGAAGGACACAATAATAGTCACACATTAAAAGCAGTTTTGAACAGGTGAGTTTTGATTTGTGATTTGAATGTGGAAAGGTCAGTGCAGTCTCGGATGTGTTTGGGGAGAGAGTTCCAGAGGGAGGGGGCAGATATGGAGAAGGCTCTGTCGCCCCATGTCCGGTGCTTGGTCCTGAGCGGAAGGGACAGGAGGCATCAGAGGAGCGGAGCCGGCGGGATGGAGTGTGGTGGTGAAGCAGGTCGGTGAGGTAGGAGGGGGCCTGATTGTGGAGGGCTTTGTGAGTGAGGAGAAGGATTTTGTATTGGATCCGTTGTGGGACGGGGAGCCAGTGGAGGTTCTGGAGAACAGGGTGATGTGGTCACGGGAGCGGGTGTGGGTGAGCAGGCGAGCAGCAGAGTTCTGGATGTACTGGAGTTTATTTAGGATTTAGATGATGTACCATGAAGAATGCTGTTGCAGTAGTCAATTCTGGAGGTGATGAAGGCGTGGATCAGAGTTTCAGCAGCAGATGAGGAGAGTGATGGGCGGAGACGGGTGATGTTTTTTAAGTGGAAAAAGGCAGTTCTGGTGATTTGGTTGACGTGGGGTTCAAAGGAGAGGTTGCTGTCCAACATCACTCCGAGGTTTCGGATGTGTGGGGAGGGAGACAGAGTGGAGTTGTCGATGGTGAGGCAGAAGTTGTGACTAGTTTTAGTGAGGGATTTGGGACCGATGATGATCATGTCAGATTTATCACAGTTCAGTTTGAGGAAGTTGGTTTGCATCCATGATTTAATGTCAGTGAGGCAGTTGGTGAGAGTGGAGTGAGTAGCAGTGGTGATGTAGAGCTGCACATCATCGGCGTAACAGTGAAAGTGAAGTCCATGTTGACGTATGATGTTACCAAGAGGGAGCAAGTAGAGGATGAACAGAAGAGGAGGAGAGTGTGTTATTGTAGTAGTCTACAAGATCGGAGGGATTATCAGACAGCGGGGCAGGTGTGACAGACATGGTACTGGCAAGAGAGGCTGAAAGAGTTGTGGGGGAGATAGATTTGAGATTTCTGAAGGATATGTTGCGCTTAGCTTTTGGGATGGGGATAGGGATGTCAATGTCCATGGTGATAGCCAGGTGATCAGAGATGTTGAGGTTGAGGTTGGAGAGTTGCGGTATTGTGAGACCAGTGGAGCAGACCAGATCCAGGATGTGACCTCGGCTGTGGGTGGGGAAGTTGATATGTTGTGTGAAGTTGAAGCATTGTAGTAGTTCCAGGAATTCTGTCGTAGAGTTACACTCAGCGTTATCAATGTGGATGTTAAAATCTCCTAGGAGGAGAACGGAAGGTGAGATGTCACATAGCTGAGTCAGAACATCTGAAAAGTCAGAGAGAAAGGAGGGATTTGGCTTGGGGTGGACGGTAGATTACAGCAGTAACCAAAGGAGTGGGACCAGAGAGCTTGAAGGCAAGGTGTTCAAGAGAATGAACGGCAGGAATGGGAATGGTGGTTGTTTTAATGTCCTTCCTGTGAACAGCAGCAACACCACCTCCCCGCCCCTCAGGACGAGGTTTGTCAATGTATATGAATCCTGTGGGAGTGGTCTGGTTTAGTGAGAAGTAATCCAGGGGTTTATGCCATGTTTCAGTGAGGCAGAGGAAATTCAGGTTACTGTCTGTTATGAACTCATTCAGAATGAGGCTTTTATTGTTGAGTGAGCGAGTGTTGAGCAAAGCCAGTTTCAGGTGACGTTGCTTTGTGATAGGCTGTGAGGACTGAGGAAGGGGACGGAGATTGGACAGATTCACATGTTTGTTGTGGTGACGTAACGAGGAAGTTCGGGTGCGACAGGACCATAGGGTTGGGATGGAGTTTGAGGACGTGAAGTTGTAGGTGAACATGCGACCAGAACCTCTGTGTGAAGGATGGCCTCGGCGAAGTATTCCATGTTCTTTGAGAATGTCCATGCAGTCTGGACGCAGGTGGTTGTTGAAGTTGTGAAGATCTGACGTGGAGTACAGCGGTGGCATGGTCCGGTTGGAGAGCGCTAGCGGTAAGCTAGCATTAGCTGGTGACCAAGAGCCGGCTGTCCGTGAGGGGAGATGCAATGTGCGACCCAGGAGTATCAACGGGATGATCCAAAGCATAACAGCGGCAAGACGCCAACAGTCCGGTGAGGAAGGAGTGGTGGCCTGGAGGGGCTACCAGCCTATTTGCCGGACGATCCTGCCCGGAAAATGGCGGTCTGGTGCGGCTGTGGCTAGCGGAGAAGACCAACCCGAGCCACGCCGGGACGGAAATATCCCGGCAGGATGAACAGATGTGCTCGTGCTGGCCGCTCGTGTTGGCAAGCAATGTAGCAGGCAGGGAAGACCGACAGCTCCAGTAGCAGGACAACCATGTAGCGCTGTGGACCAGACCCGGGAGTCCCGGGGCTAGCACGGAGGTAGCTTTGGCAGAAGGATACGGTAGGTTGATCTGGTGTGGTTAATCCAGTGAAGATGTTTGGGTAGATTGGATGATAGACGGCAGTAGCTAGTCGCAAGCAAGCAGCTCAACTTTATCGGCCAGGTTTTTAGTGTTGAGATTCATTTAAACAGCAAAACTTAACAATCCAGTACGGAGCGGCAGCCAAGAGTTTTGCCAGCATCCGCCATCTTCGTGGATCAAAGCGAAATGATAGAACTCTCTCAGATGAACTGACCTTCATGACATTTGACTAATTGATACTTAGCCTCCCACCTCCTCTCTCCTAAAGACAATGGAACCCGAAAGGAGTTGTGAGCAGATTTATTCATCATGGCATCATATAGATATACTTTTCATTGTTTTATTTTACCTTGAGGGTGTCCGGCTGACCATGGTCCTCCTGCTGTGATACAGGTTTCCTTGTTGTTGTGATGCTTTTTTTAAACACTGTTATTTTACTGGTCTACAGCTTGTCTTTGGGCCATAGCTGTACAAATGTTGACCTTACACGTGTACACCCAGACGTCACACCTGTATTACTCTTTGCTGATTTTTTTCACCAAATGTGGAAGTAGACACTTGACGTTTTTAATTGGATATGACGTTACTAATTGATCATGTGCTTATTGGTACGGACTATACTGTTGAAAAAGGTCATAAAAAGCCATATTCTGGTGTTGTAAGAAAGTCTAGAAAAAGTTAACATATAGTGAAAAAAAACGGTAAAAAAGCCAAGGATAATATGTCAAAAAAATTATTAAAAACAGTAAAGTATTTCCAAAAAACTAGAAAAGAAATATGTCAAAAAAGTAATTAAACAAACGGTACAAATGGTATCGTATGTTAATAAAAAGGGGGCAAGAACGAGGACGATAGGAACGAGAGAGAAGGAAAAAAACGAAATGATTTGCAGGAATGAAAAATCAGAAAGGAAAAGAATCAAAGGGGATGACTTTACTTCAGTCATCTGAAAACAGAAAGGGACACATAGGGCCTTTTAACAATACTTTATTTTTGATAATCATTATATTTGATCTTGATCAAATGACATTCACAGTTTAGTTACAGACTCCGATAGAAACCAGCTGTCCAGAAGAGGCTCGTTGTCCTCCGTCCTCCCACACGAGATGCTTACTCAAGTATCCACACTCAAGTATCCTGACAAGTATCCTGAAACAAGTATCCTGACTCAAGTATCCTGACTCAAGTATCCTGACAAGTATCCTGACTCAAGTATCCTTACACAAGTATCATGACTCAAGTATCCTGACTCAAGTATCCTTACACAAGTATCATGACTCAAGTATCCTGACACAAGTATCCTCACTCAAGTATCCTGACTCAAGTATCATGACTCAAGTATCCTGACTCAAGTATCCTGACTCAAGTATCCTTACACAAGTATCCTCACTCAAGTATCCTGACACAAGTATCCTGACTCAAGTATCATGACTCAAGTATCCTGACTCAAGTATCCTGACTCAAGTATCCTTACACAAGTATCCTCACTCAAGTATCCTGACACAAGTATCCTGACTCAAGTATCCTTACACAAGTATCATGACTCAAGTATCCTGACACAAGTATCCTGACTCAAGTATCCTGACTCAAGTATCATGACTCAAGTATCATGACTCAAGTATCCTGACTCAAGTATCATGACTCAAGTATCCTTACACAAGTATCCTCACTCAAGTATCCTGACACAAGTGTCCTCACTCAAGTATTCTGACTCAAGTATCCTCACTCAAGTATCCTTACACAAGTATCCTCACTCAAGTATCCTGACACAAGTGTCCTCACTCAAGTATCCTGACTCAAGTATCCTCACTCAAGTATCCTCACTCAGAAAGGCACTTCCTTTGTTCTTGTACAGTCCGGGGAGGACACCCTCACTTTTTGCTCAACCACACGACAATCCATAATCCTCATCATCATAATCCTCATCATCATCATCATAATGATGTAAACGGCCTGCAGACACAGTTAAGCAGTGATGTGACATTGAAGGGTTTGGCAACATGGACCATCACAAGCACAGACATCAGCGGTGCAGTTTAGATGTCATGTTGGATCTTTCTCCCACAAGAGACACTTTGCATCGATCAGACTCGGCCCTGTAGGTCAGCCTGGTCTCCTCACGATGACGCTCTCATACCACAAAACTGCTTTGTCAAATACGTACAGAGGGAAGCAGATTTTTTCCGGGATCACTTTGATTTTGACGCACCACAAATTTTTTTGGAATTATAGTCCACGCAAGTCCGAATAGGAAGGAGGTCAGAGTGGAGGTGTGGGTCAACACAGGACCTTCACCCAGAGGACCTGTTCAGACCAATGTCCATTTTGACCTATTTGAATTTATATCCATAACTTAAATAACAAACTTATTTGAAGCAAAACCGTGATGTTTTACAAAACATAACCAAGTCCTTTTGTTGCATTTGTTTCAATTTAAAACTTTAACTATTTATTTAAAAGCGTAACCTGGGAGAAAGTACGTTTCCCTCAAAATGTAATTGAGGAAGCAGTTTAGTGATATGCACGTATTGTTTTAGGAGACAGGGTTGCACATTGTTAGCATGAGCTTGGTCCTTTATGAGCTTCATTTCTTTCTTTCTTTTATTTAAAAGGGGCCATGTAGAGTTTAAAACATAAATGTCACCATTTAAAGGAACAGTCTGATGTTCTGATATATTTGCTGACGCTCTTATTCAGAGTCAGATGCTCGTCCAGTACAGAGATAGGTCCAGGACATGTTTAGCCTAGCTTAGCACGAAGACTGGAAGTGGGGAGAAACCACTAGCCTAGCTCTGTCAAAAATGTAAACAATACACCATCTAAAAAACTCCATAACTGTCTGATTTAGGGCCTAAAGAATGTAAATAGTAGCTTGGAAGCTACTTACCAAGCCATTCATTTGTTAAGTGTTTAAACAACCCGTTCTCACTCCCAACTCGTGAAATAGCGACGCTTGATCAGTGCTCCTCCGCACCGACATACTGTGGCAACCTTTAGTGTCTTTACGAGACGCACCAGGCTTTTAACTAACTCCAATGTAAACCCACTTGTGTCAGTATTAGACTGTCAGAGCAACTGATGTAGTATAAAGTAAGTGTTAGACAGGCCAAACAAACACACCACTTTCACCCAGGAGACCACTGTTTGTTTCCCGTGTGAAACCAAGTCAACGTTGACTTATTTTGCCTTCGTTTTGTTACAGAGATAACGTACTTAACGCACTTATTTGAACCAAAACCAATCTTTTCCTAAACCTAAGGAGTTTTGTTGCGTAAGTAAACCTACGTTGGAAGTTTATTTTGAAGACACAACAGGCACGTAACAAGTGGTAACTGTTCATTTCCTGTGAACACAGAATTTTATGTTGAAAAGACACTTTGCATGTAACAAGCGGAAACTGACACACCGTCCGTGACGAGTCTAAAAGTGACGATAGAGGGTCACATAGAGCGTCAGTTTGAAGCTCAGGAGAGTTGGGAGTGAAAATGTGTCGGCTTTAACCAGGCAGCCCCTGCCACCAGGTGTTTCTGGGAAAACTACTGAACATTTAAATCCAGACTGCAGGGCTCAAAAAACCTCCATGACACACATCCAGGTGTGGGATGAAGTGTTTCTGTCCCGTAAAACCCAAAACAAAAGTGACATTCAAACCAAATGGAAGTTGTGAAACGCAGTCACAGAGAGATTCATGAGTGGTTGCGAGGGGCGACGGCGGCAGCAGGGATGTGATTGAGCCATTTATGGCAGGTCCGGGGTCAGTCCCCAACACATTAATGACAGCTAACTGCTTCCCAATCAGAACCACACCATCTGCTATTACACAAATCAAGCTGAAATGATGTCATGACGATGGTACATTTTACGTTGTTCTCGTACAAATATCACAATTATCGTGCAACTGGCAACCTCAACAAAAACGTTTAGTTTTTTACAATCTTATTTTTATTCAGAAAACTAGAGGAGGCGCTCGGCTAGCTAGCTACGCTCCCATTATTTGTGCTAAGCTAAGATTAAGCGGTCCTGGATCTGATGCTTCTGATCTTTTCACCAGACTCTGGGTAACTGCTTCATGAATGCTGGAGTATACTCATGGCCACCCTCCACCTCAAGTTAGCTCGAGATCATTTTACTAAACAGCTTAAATAAAGAATACACCCCATGTCTGTGCAACATCAGCTACATATTACAGGTAAAGGCCCCTGGTCAGTTCATGTTCACTCTACTAAACAAATCTACCTTTAGTCCAATTGCTGTTGGTCCGGTCCAATTTGCCCAGTTAGTAATCCATTTATTATCATATTTGCCTACAAAAGCTCAGCTCCATCATTTCAACCCTCGCTGGAGGGACACAAGGATAAATGATGCATATAATGAATTTAGAAGCCATGATACGCACAAGTGAACCTCGGAATGACTGTGCAGACATGCACACCAATAGTACTTCATTTTGGGTAATATTCCAGGCTTTTCATCGTTAACATGGAACACTTAGGCATGCATTCAGTACAAATCGACTTTAAGCTAAACTCAGAAATACCGAAAAAAGACATCCTTCATCTTATATTAATCTAGTGGAACCACACATGCTAAACTCAGAGAACGCTGTGTGCACGTCAACACGTTCCGCAACGACCTACCACACACACACACACGTCGTTCATCTCAGTCCACCGTCTCCTCTCATATACAATTTAAAAGTACAAGAATAAGAAAAATACTCCATATTTTACAGATATTATAAAATGTTCTCTTACATTAAAAATGTTTCCCAGGTACTGAAGATCTCCTTTGTTTCATAATCTCACATTTACATTTCTATTTTACAGTAAATTACAGTTGAATAAACAAAATAAAAAAGGTTCTGTGTTGTGTGTGTGTGTAGTTGTTGACATCAGTGGAACATCACGCTTTCTTCTAAAGTCCTCCGTCTGCTTGCTCGCAGCATTTTAACATTTGACCGACTGATCAAAGTGGAGTGAACTGGCTTCATGCTGCATTCACACGTAATCAGGCAAACAGTGAGCGACACCTTCTGGATGGCACAAGAAAAAAGGACCAAATAAGCCGATGGAATGGCGGAGCGGCACAACGAAAACATGCACGATGATACGTGTTGCTATGGTGATGTCGTATTGTTAAAAAAAGAGCTTTCTCTTAATATTCTGTTGCAAACTTTGAAAAGGTTTTCCTTGTCTGTGTCTGCGGTTCCCGTTGTGGGCGTCGCCTCACCGCCCTGGTTCTGTGGGAATGCAGCGCTCGTGTGGAGGACCTCAGGGTTCGGCTGGAGATGCTACATCTACTCCGGCCTCCATGGCAGCTCCGCCATTAAAGGGAGCTCAGTCCACGTTGTAATTGTAATTTGAACTGCAGCAAGAGACAGTTTACGGCTTTGCCGTACACACAGAGTAGTACTCGGGTTTCGGTATTTGTCCGCTACAGGAACATGCACTGGCCATTGGCCAACCAAACCTTTAATGTAACCTTTCAATGTAATTCTGTGTCACGTTATGGTTGAGCTGTGAAACACACGGCGTGACGATCAGGAATTCAACTCGATCTGAACGAATGGGTCCAACGGGCTGAACGTGTTCACTAGACCGTGTTCATCTGTGAGGGGTTGGAGAGCAGGGCAAGCTTTGATGATACTTTGAAAAGGTTGTGGATCACTTCATCTATAAACACGTACCAATGCAGAATCTGGAGGTAACGGGACAAGAAGCGTTCTGGTTTCTGTTTGGAACATTGGAACATGAAACAATCTTGTCACTGACGTCGTCTTTTAACTCAAACTCAAGCAAGTCTTGGCCCCGATATCCCCGATACCACCAGGGGCTGAAATCGTCGTCATACCCATGGGCTGCGAAATTGGTGATCACTTTGTCTGAAACAGGGTTTCCTCCCCCAGGGCACAAGGACTGTTCAGAGCAGGATTAGTCCAACTGTCAGACGACGCTAAACACAAGCACACTATAGCGCGCTATCATATTTCTTTTAGGGTGTTGTGATTTTTATTTCTGATAAATAATAAACTCATCATCATCTGTCCATCTTCTGTTGCGCTTCATAAAGCCGAAATTATCTTGTAAAAAAAAAAACGGTCGGAACGAAAATGTTTTGGTGTAATTGGAAGCAGAACATGAGACGCAGGAGGAAAGTAAAGAAAGAGTGCAGTGAGACTGCCAACATCTCGTAAGGCGATACCCCCAGAGCCCAGAACGACCCGGCCTCACACACGTGCACAAACACTGGTTTATATGGTCCAGATAGCAGTGACAGGAGTGTCCTTATTTTGACCCCTGCTCCCTGATGCTTATTAGTGTGTTTGTGTGCTTAACGCATGAGTGAGTTTGCTGCCCTTTAATTCTTAAATTTTGTGTGAAAATCATGAAATAGTCACACATCACCCATTTTCCATTTCCTCCCAATCCTATTTTCAAAATAAATGTTGGTGAAATTATGATATATGCGATTCACAGTTAATGTGTTTCCATATTTGCAGGTAAAAGCTATATCTTCGCCTGACAATACCACAGAAGTGACCACCCCTTTTAACCCATAGTTTCTCTTTATTTATACACATTTAAAAATCAAACCAATGAGATCACGATTATTGTTCGACAGATGATTTAGAGAAAACAAAAAAAAAATCTAAATTGAAAAAAAGGAAATTTGAAAAAAGTACTGCAAATATTATCGAATCCCTTTTAGGTCATTTTACTCTGTCTTGAATATATTTTGGTATGTACATTTTGGGCAATACTCGAATGTTGCAAGTGCGACAACCACTGCAAAGCTTTGTGACCTGCTATTTTGGTGCAAACGGGTCGGCTGAAGTGGAATATAGATTAGAAGGTGTGGGGGACCAATAAATACACTCTCAGCCAATCACATCCCTGCTCTCGCAGCTCTGAAACAGCTACCTTCTGATTGGCCCTCTTCAAATCTGAACAATCCACGTGTGTGCGTGTCCTGATGCCTTCAGGTGTCGGTACCTTTTCATACAGTATAAAACAGCCGTGAAGAACCACTCATATCCCTTTCTAGATAAATGCAGACAGATTACATTTTGCAATGCACATATTTCAAAAAAATAATAAATCCTGCAAGTATTAACTTTGCTTGTGTCCATTAAAATCCCCATAATGTCAAACAGACGTGGGCAAAGTCAGGAAACTACCAAACCGCTGTTTGCACTGGTCGTTGTGCTGCCTAGAAAATAGAGCCCCGACATTTCACTTCGTACCGTTCTGTCACCGTCTTGTTGTGGTGAACAGGTCGTCAGTCCTCCAGCTAACAGTGATGTTTCTGATCGGTGCTGCTGGAGAAGAGGTGACTTTTCTCCAACGTGTTGACATCAAACTGACTTATGGCTTTGACAGGAGCTCGCTGCTCTCTAAAAGTCTCCACGGATTGGCGAATACATTATGCCATTGAATTATTTCCTTCCGTTGACTATAAATTATTGTTTTGAAGCTGATAAATCAGCTCTGTACATTACCTCAGCCGCATGAGGCAGACCTATAGAAAGCGTTGTTATGCCGGGAGATTGTGAAAACACATGATCCGCCGAGGCTAGCTAGCGCTACGAAGCTAGCAGAACCTTCTGTCTCGTATCGCTGCGTTGCACAGCCATCTGTCGTTGTCCTGGTAACCGCACCGTGCAGGTGTAACATCTCAGAGTCCCAACTGTCACAGGTGGCCACGGCTACAGTGTGATTATGTTGCCGTCTTCTCTCATGCTCTCTTGACTGCTACTAGACGTGTGGGCGGGGTTTCCGTTGTGATTGGACAGCGCCGTCGAGCTGTCACTCAGGGACGCTCCGACGCTATTGGGCAACGAGACGCTCTGTGGGAGGGGTCGAGCCGCCGCCGGGCTGTGCGGCCTGCCGCCGGCCGAGTCTCTGTTGAGGTTAGTGTTGTTGCTGTTGGTTACCAGGTGGGAGTCGTAGGGCGTCAGGCAGTCGTTCTCAAGAATGAGGTCGCCGTCGTCGTCGTCATCGCTGTCGCCCTCGGCAATGCTGTTGCTGTGGTAACAACAAACGACAGGGCAAATGATCATATGATGATTGGATGATTATACAACAGTTCCTACACATGAATAATGCAAGTCCAATATTCTCTCTTTTAGCTCCGTTTTTGGTCTCCACCATCTCGAGGGAAATATGTTCCTTTTTAGCTGCTAGATGCTCCTGCTAGCCTGTGTGTGTCTGCTGTTTGCTGCTGAGCAGGTAGTGTACAGTGGGTTGATCTGAGCTTTTAAACTGAAAACAGCTGCCTGTTTGGCAGTCTGCCTGTTTACCAGGTTGATGAAAACAGTGAGACAAACCCAGAACAGTAAAGTTGTGAGAAACCAAAACAATGAGCTAAAAGACTCCGGAGAGCTGAGGGGCACTGCAGAGCTGAAGCTCATTCTCTGTGGGTTCTGCTGCTGCTTGACTTTGGACATTATGGGTATTTGAGTTTAAAAAAACAACTCTCGATTTATAACGCAAATGAACGCTGGAATAAAACGTTTACGAGGCAGTAGCTTGGCCTCTAGTTTGCAGAGTGCATATTAATAACCATAAGCAGCTGCGTTCATAAAGAATACGCACAGGGTCACAGTTACGTTTACGCTTTGATGTCCTGAACCATGGAAGGTTTGTTAAAATGTTAGACAGCGTTTTTTGGCTCAGTAGCTTTGGTGCAAAAAGCAGGCCCTCCATCATGGCCACGTCTCACCTCGCAGTGATGGGGTTGCTCTGGGAGGCGGGGCTTGGTGAGTCATGTGACAGGGCGGAGTTGTTGGATCCAGCTGAGCCCACGGAACCAGAGTTGCCCATTGAGGTTTTGCTCCCGCGATGCACCACGTTGTTCCTCTGGTTAGCCGGCTTGACAGTCACAATGAGATTGTGACTGTTTGCCACCATCATGTCTGTAACCTGAAATGAGACTTTATTTACCATAATACAACACAAAACCTGTGAGAAAAGCCCACAATTAAAAACACGGTATTACTGTATACTATGCTGAACTGCTTTCACAATAAAATATCAGCTTTTGGTAACCTTGCATAATAGCAACAAAAAACCCTCTTAAATCCTTGGCAGGTCTCCACACACGGTTCATTTTGGACACTGAATTTACCTGATCCAACGATTTTCCTGCTACATCGATGCCGTTGACCTCGAGGATCTCGTCATTAACTCCCAGCAGCCCTGTGCTTTCTGCGAGCCCACCGCGGACCAGACGAGATATGAACACCCCTGGGACCTACAGGATGACAGAAGAGGAAAATTGTATGTTACATCTGGACATCCACACCAAATTTATGACTCAGACTAGGGCTGGGCGATAAATCGATTTAATCGATTAATTCGAATGTGTGCTTTAAGGCGATGTGTTTTATTGAAAATCGAGAAAATGATGTTAGATCAGATGTTGCACTTTTGAAAATGTGAATGTTAAAGGGTCACATACATTTTATTTCATGCTGTGTTTGTATCAGGGTATTCAGTTAGAAAAGCTTACTGTAAAAAGTTACATT